>NC_091167.1:23035848-23068384 GCF_040958095.1 Procambarus clarkii
TCTTTTCTTTGATCTCAATCCCCTTCCCCACATATTGTTACGGTGCCCTCTCCTATTTCTCTCCTGTTCCAGCGTAAAGAGTCATATCTTCATACCTTGCAGGTTCTCTGAGATACTGAGAATCGTTTGATAAAGGAGGCAACTGAAAAGATTACGTACTTGTGGAGAAATCATCATTTCTAAGTTTTGCAGGTAAGGGGGGCTTATACTCCTAGTACATACAAAATGGCGACGCCCCTATCAGGTTGCCGCTAAGACCGTGAGGGCGCCAGCAGGCTGACCATTGGCTGACTGAGGTCACGTGACGTGAGTAACCAATCAGAGCCCGCCCCTGGAGGCTGTGATTTTACCGAGAGGTCTGGTTCAGGACCTGCAGGTCACTGAGCCAGCAGAGATTCACGGACCTTTCACGCGAGCAGAAGTACGTCAGTGAGCGCTCGAGATTGGAGGTCTTAGAAGCCTCGCTCAGTGGATTGTGCAGCCTAAAACAGTCTATGAGCATCATAGAAGACTAGTGTACTCTCGGGGAGCAGGAAGAAGCAGAGTTTAGTGGGCGAAAGAACGCCAAGAGCTCGTTGCTATTAGTCTACGATGGAGGTGAGCGGAGACACTGGGAGGGATATGTAACGCCCCGCGGGTCCCGTCCCAGTACGACGTGCTAGCTGCCGTGACCGAGTCACATCTACTGAAGATTCGGAAGGGAAACATCGCATCTGGCTCCATGAGAAATCGTCGCGGTGAAAGAGCGAGTGAGGGAAGCGACGTGCTCAGTGACCATTGACTCGGCCAGCTTGGAAGAACTGGTCAGGGAATATTTACGGTGATGACGCATTACTGCACGACGCCCGGAGGACCTGTGACACACGATCGGAACACCGAGGATCGACCCAGGAATCATGTCGACCATCGGAGGTCAGGCGTCGATGGACAGGATTGTTTTAAGGTAGATCATTATTTCCCTCCCATTGTCCATTAATAACTAGGCTAGACAGGCCCAGTATATATATCTATTAGTGTGTTTCATGATATGTTAGGTTTAGGTAAGGCTGTAGGCCACCTCATATATTACCTACTACCTGAAGAAGACAGCGTGGGACGAGTGTGGCAGAGTTGGTGGACGAGAGGGTCAACGCTGACGGAGCTGCCCAACACCCTAGCGAGGGTCCGAGTACCCCTATAAATTTGCCCAGCTGTCCAAGTTGCCAGAGGCGGCGAGAGGAGAGCTGCCAACGTTTACCAGTTCATTTACTTATATATATATCTACATGCTTATTTTCTTACATGTTTAATGTAGATCTTAGTACAGTAAACTTTATATAATTTTTACTGCTGAGTTTAAGTGCGCCCTCCATCTCTTTGAGCATTATATAAGTGATACCATATTTGCACCACACTATTATTATTATTATTATTGGAAATATTTTATTGACTGGTAACACTGAGTAACATTGTTATTAATGGAAACATATCCTAGACTGGTAACACTGAATATCATTGTGATCTTTAGAACCGTGCCATTGTCTGGTAGCACTGAGTCTAACAACTGAGATGCATTGCTGGGATGCAGAGTACCCAGCTGGCCACCTAACTAGTTGAGTGACACAGGTGTGTGACAGGTGACCCGTGACCCTTTGTTACGGCGGGCACAACTCGGAGGAAGTGAGTTGCTTCAGATGCATGAAGCAACGACTTGAGTTCAGTACCGAGTTTTCCTTCACTCCTCCGTGGGAACAAGGCCGGATCGCGAGTAGCGGTCCCACCTGTGGTACAACTGAAGGGCTCCTAGGGCGAGCAGTGGCACCCGAGTGTGTGGGAGCAAAGACCCGCGGCGGTGGTCGTGGTGTGGTCCTCATCTCTGGCACCGACATGGACCAGACCCCAAGACCCCCTCATAACAGTTTCTAACAGCAATTCTTGGACGAAACTGAACGAAACTAGCAACAAGCTTCTGGCCTCTGTCCTCGCACAGAAATCAAGACAGAGATTTTGTATTATAGATATAGATATGTGGTAATTATGTATAGTAAACCATACATTATAAAAATGCCCACAGGAAAGCCCTGGGACACTTCACTTACAAAGATTTCCTGCCATTATTCATTAAACTCTCGCTAACCCTTGGTGTCCAAAAAAATAATGATCCCTCCTCCAACACAGGATACTGTCTCCTCCCTAATATTGGAAAAGAATGAGAGTAAATTTTTGGAACGCGAGTGGCCATTACAATAATAAGGAATTCACAATGTGGTTTTATTATTTCTGTCAAGATGTAAACAAATGTCTTTCGTGATTATCGGTTCATGCTATTATCCTTAAATAAACGTTAATTGGCCGATAGTTTAATTCAAGTAAACTGTCTCTATCTATCTTCTTATAAGTTTACTTATATATTGACTACCCTTTACGATTCCGGCATTCTGCTGGGCTCTAAGTGTTCAGTAAATATCGAGAAGATAAGGGCTCATTTATCTCGTCTCTAAGGGTTGTTTAAGCGCCATCAGAAATATTTCTTCTGGTTCTGGAGTGATACTGAGGTTTGTGTTTTCTATTTTGTTTGTTATTTCTATTTTTACAAATTATTTATTAACTTTCTCTCTGGTAATCTTCAAACTCATTAACTTGTTGTCTTCACACCTTGTTTCTTTAAGTTCAGGTATCGATTCAAGTTCTTTCTGGTAAACACAGCGACAAAGTTTTAATTTAGAATACCACCCATATTGCTTTTTTATGTTTAGAAGAGCACTCCAAAAATAAAGATAGAGTAAATTTTGTAATTAAAATTGCAACCACGAATGATTCAAAGCACTAAAGCAAAGTAAAGCTGGATATTTGAAAGCAAACGAAGTTTTGAGCATTTTTTGCTTCAAGTCACCAGAAAACATACTGACTAAAGTTGACCAAACCACACACTAGAAAGTGAAGGGACGACGACGTTTCGGTCCGTCCTGGACCATTCTCAAATCGATTGTGACTCGAGAATGGTCCAGAACGGACCGAAACGTCGTCGTCCCTTCACTTTCTAGTGTATGGTTTGGTCAACATATTTAGCCACGTTATTGTGACTCCTCGTCTTCATACTGTCTTAAGTAAAATAAGCAAGACTGTAGCAAAGTGTACACCGTTCAGTTGTGGTTGCCATATATTGAGTCACAGAAGAGGAGAGACTTGACCAAAGTCAAATGCAAGGTGACGAAGTTTGTGCCATGTTAGAGACACAAAACTGGAAGAAAAACTTGAATAAATAACCATAAATTATCTCCAGAATAGTAAAATCTGATGGAATATGATTGATACTTTCAAGAGCTTGATGAACTGGGATTATGAAGACGGCCGGCATTTTCTATCTCTAAAATTAAATTGTAACTATATTCACAGGATTGTGTTTCAAGAAGGCTGACACCCAGTTGACCGAAAGTTGACACCCATCCTATTAAATCCACTTCCAGTTGACACCCGGTCTAGTGACTTCCAATTCAAACCTAGTCTATTTAATCCTCTTCCAGTTAACACCCAGTCCATTCTACCGACTTCCAGTTGATAACAATTCTATTCAACCCCACTTCCAGTTGACTCCAGTTCACAACTATTTCCAGTTGAATCTTGTTGAAGCCTAGTTTATTCAACACACTTCCAATTAAAACCAAGACTATTCAAACCCAGTTTATTCAACCCACTTCCAGTTGACACCTACTCAATTCAACCCACTTCCAGTTAAAATTCAGTTTATTCAACCCACTTCCAATTGAAACTCAGTCTATTCAACCCACTTCTAGTTGAAACTCAGTCTATTCAATCCACTTGTACTTGAAACTCAGACTACTGAACCCAGTTCCAGTTGAAACTCAGTCAGTGCAATCCAGTGACAGTTGAACTCCAGTCTTTTCAAACCATTTCCAGTTTAAACCCAGTCTATTCAACCCAATTATAGTTAAAACTTCGTCTATTCAACTCGGTTACAATTGAAATTCAGTTTATTCAACCCATTTTAATTTGAAACACAATTTATTCAGCCCACTTCCTGTTCAAACCCAGATTATTCAACCCTCCTCCAGTTGAAACTCAGTCTATTCAGCCCAGTTACAGTTGAAACCCAGTCAATTCAATCCATTTCCAGTTGAAACCCAATGTATTCAACCCAATTCCAGTTCAGACCCAGATTATTCAATTAATTATTTATTAATAAACTTTCTCTAGTTGATTGTGAACGGAGATAAAATGTCCAGTAAGCAGCTAGTCAGAGGAGTATTGGATCTTGTTATGGAATATTATGTGTTGCCTTTTGTAGGATGTGGCTTAGGGTTTTCTTGCGTCGAGGACAGTGGCGAGAGTGGGGGTCATCGTCCATAGTTGTTATGAGTGTGTGGTAGTGATTACGCACCAGCCAGAGGTCATCAGGGGTACAATGGTACACCGGTTGTTTGACAGTTGAGAGGCGGGACAAAAGAGCTGACGCTCAACCTCCCGCAAGTACAACTCGGTAAGTACAGGCGGATGAATCATCGGCGTGATTTCAACTACTAGTACAAAATCTGTCTCAATATGTTGGGGCTGAAAACAGGTTGCACAGGGATGCAGGTCAACACTTGCAAAGCGTTAATCGAGATTCTGGATCATCATCATTCACTGCTTGAGCCAAGGAATTGTTGGGGTCAGATAACAAAAGGTATTCACAGGATTATTGACGAGAGGTCGTTTCCTGTGTAGCTACTTGGAGCTAGAACTAGGCTCGTTTATTGATCCATTAACTTAGTATTTATTTTGAATATCATTGTTAATATGGGATCATTGAATTGGCTAAGAGAAAAAGAGCTATTTGCTTTCATTAGTATATTTATATGTTTAAACACACATTCAATAATAAAATACATATGTTGCGTAATAAAACATAAATGACATAAGAACATAAGAAAGAAGATAACTGCAGAAGGCCTATTGCCCGATATGAGGCAGTTCCTATTTATATCCACCCAATCTCATTCATATATATGTCTAACCTGTGCTTAAAACAATCAAGGGATCCTACTTCTATTATGTTACGCTGTAATTGCTTCCACAAATCAACAACCCTGTTACGGAACCAGTATTTACCCAGGCCTTTCCTAAATCTAAACTTATCCAATTTATACCCATTCTTTTGTGTCTTGTGTTCATACTTTTAATACCCTATTAATATTCCCTTTCTTATGTCCATTCATCAACGTATACACCTCTATCATCTCACCCCTAATTCTTCGCCTTTCCAGAGAATGTAATTCAAGTTTTGTCACTCTTTCTTCATATGACATGTTTCTAATTTGCGGGATTAACTTCGTCATCCTACGGTGGACGCGTTCTTGGGAATTTATATCCATTCTATAGTATGATGACCAAAACTGAACTGCATAATCTAAATGGGGCCTAACAAGAGCAAGATATAGTTGAAGAACAACACCAGGTGTCTTGTTACTAACACTTCTATAAATAAATCCCTGTATCCTATTTGCCTTATTATGAACACTTATGCATTTTTTTTTTAAATTCTCACTAATCATAACTCCCAGATCCCTTTTGCAATCCGACTTTGCAATCTCAACACCTTGTAGCTCGTATCTTGTAACTCTATCATTATCTTGCCTCAAAACCTTAAATTTATCAGCATTAAACTGCACCTGCCAATCTTTTGACCATTTCCAAACCCAATTTAGATCGACTTGAAGTGATAGTGATTCTTTTACCGTGTTTATTACCCTCCCGATTTTTGTATCATCTAAAAATTTGCAAATATTGCTGCTCAAACCTGAATCTAGATCATTTTTATATATTATGAGTAACAAAGGTCCCAGGACGGAGCCTTGAGGAACTCCACTAAACCCCATTTATACAAACTCTTTGTTTCCTTTGGTATAGGTATACAATAATTCAACGTAATATAGAACCCCAATACCATGAACCTCTATCTTTTTATTCAGTCTTTCATGTGGCACTGTATCAAAAGCTTTGCTAAAGTCAAGGTACACAATATCACAAACCTTACCACTGTCAACTGCCTTAACTATGGTTGAATAAAATTATTGAATTTTTTTTAAACATGAACGACCACTTGTAAAACCATTTTGTGAATCATTTATTAATTTATGTTTTTCAAGATGAAGACGAATGGTATTTGCAATTATCGATTCAAGTAACTTTCCCACAATAGACGTTAAGCAAATTGGTCGATAGTTTGATGCAAATGATCTATCTCCTTTCTTGAAAATTGGAACCACATTAGCAACCTTCCACGATTCTGGCTTCCCTGCCTGACTCAAATGATTTGTTAAATATGGTAGACAATGGCTCGCAAACCTCCTCTTTGCATTCCTTACGCACCCTGGCAAACACTTCGTCTGGCCCTGGGGATTTTTTTTACTTCAATTTCACTATTTGTTTAATAATATCCTCCCTGGTAACTGCTAAACAAGTCAACCTGTCCTCTTCCCCACCCACATAGATTGTTTGGCTGATGGCATAGTGTTCAGTTCCTCTTTAGTAAATGCAGAGATAAAATATTTATTAAAAATGCTACTCATCTATTCATCGTTTTCAGTTATCTGACCTGTCTCAGCTTTTAATGGACCTATCCTTTCTCTAATCTTTGTTCAATATAACTGAAAAAAACTTTAGGATTTGTCTTTGCTTGCCCTGCTATGCGAACTTCGTAGTTTACTTTTGCCCTCCTTATCTCTTTTTTTTAACACTTCTAACCAGTTGTACGAATTCTTGTTCTAAACTAACTTCTCCATTCTTACTCCTTTTGTACCAAGCTCTCTTTCTATCTTTAAGGTTCTTCAGATCCTTTGTTATTCCTTTCAGGTCATTATTATTCGCTAGGTCATTATTATATTACGCAACAAATATATTTATATATATCTACAAATGCAACAATTCCGTGGACCTACTCCAGGCAAGATATATTGTTTGTTCTCACTTCAAAGTGATAATGTCGGTGTCTGTTTCCTACAGAACAACACACACACATGAGCGCATCATGTTGCTTTCACCTAAATGTTTGCGAAGGATGTATAGTTCAACACTCACAAAGCTACAACAACATGCTTGGTGTACTCTTCAAGGGCCTTATACGCCCTCTCTTGGCTCTTGACACAGTCCTCATTTGTTCTCACTATCGGTGACTGGACAAACTAGCAGTGTCCCGTTTTACTGAGCTTCCAAGCCTAACTGTGATCCTTAAATACACACGCTCCAAGAATCATGATTTGTGTTGTGACGTAGACGAGTGCTTCACTTCCACGTTGTCATAAAACTCTTGTTTGATATAAGTGCTTGAACGAGTGTTCGGAGCTGAAATTTGAAGAACTAGTGCCAGTGCTGAACAGTTGCTAGAAGTTTGTTTCCCTCGGCGATGCTTGTTTATTTTTTTATTTATTTATATATATACAAGAAGGTACCTTGGGATTGTGAGGATACATAGCATAGTAATTACAATCTTGTAAAGCCACTAGTACGCGCAGCGTTTCGGGTTGAAACGAAATTTTCTTGTGGAAAAGTTTCGAGAAAAAAAAAACAGTGTTAGAGGCATGCAGGCTTTGCATGCCTGTAAGCACAACAACCAGATCCCACAGAGGTTGCTCTGCAGAGTCTCTTTTAAGGCTGGAAAATACGGCAATGTGCAACAGCAATACCACTGGCCTGGAGCAGGACGGGAGGCAGGCATCCAGTACAAAAGTAAGGAGTAGAATGAAGCTTGCTTTCTGGGAGGAGTGGGTCTTACTGGCTGCTTCCACAAACCAGGCCAATTAGGGCTAAGTAGGTGCTAAATGGGCTAAAGACCTCTGATTGGTCATTCTCATCTTCGACGGTTCTTGGACAAGTTTGCTGTGATCAAAGTTCACTTTACATCTTCTACAAAGGGCTGCCATAGGTGGCAGAGTAACTTCCTAGTCAACTCTGGCCACCGAGAGTTGCCATCTCCTTCTGTTCTCGTTAACAACGACTGGTTAGACGTCTTGATCGTTCAAAACGGCCTGCAAGCACTTCTTCCAAAGTCCCGGCAAAGATCGCAGGCAGAGCATCACCTGTGATTTGAAAGCAAACTTAGGAACGAGCTGGGTGGCATTCTCTCTTAATCTTGGCACTTCCTGACAGCATGGTGGTGCTGAGAGGACACTCTCAGCCTCAGAGCACTGAGGACAGCAACATCCTCCCTCTCTGGCATCTGCTCGAGCCAAAATTAACATAACCTCTGGCGTACAACTCTAAATGAACCTCTAACTTTAGCTCAAGGCGCCAACTTGAACTTACATTGCTCTTTAGTGAGCAAAAACGTATCTCCACCTCTAGTATATTATTAATGTGTAAAACTAAAATGAAGTTTTTCTCAAAGATTTTTTCAATTTGAGGACACGATGCCTATTACAATTATTGGGCCTCCCTAAGCCTATGACCTATCTTTTCCCGGGGTAACCTACAATAGTCACTTAACTCACATTTGCCAACTTACTGCCTGGTAAACAGAGCCATCAGGTTTAAGGAAAACGTGGCCAGATGTCACGGCCAACTCGTAGATCGAGCAATAGTGCAATCGGTTGGCAGGTAATTATTCAAACCACTGGCAAAGCTTATTTAAAAATTTCAGAAATTTCTTCATTAAAACCGAACTTTGGTCTGAAGCATCAAAATCAACTACAGATGTGCACCCAGATCACTCACTGAGAGCTCTCGTCCTCACTTGCCATGTAAAATTATTGATAATTATATAATTAAAATTATTTTCTTCATGCCTTAGGCAACTTTTGTCGCGTCACATTGGTGCTAATTATAAGTTTTTGTTTACAGATGTCGGGACTTTTATATGCATTTTTTAGTGTCTTTTTAGTGTCTTGAACATTCTTGGTAGCGTTCATAATGAGTTTATTTTTGTTATAATCATGAGCAAGTGTATGAGAGGTAACTGTTATGTGGAGCAAGTGTATGAGAGGTAACTGTTATGTGGAGCAAGTGTATGAGAGGTAACTGTTATGTGGAGCAAGTGTATGAGAGGTAACTGTTATGTGGAGCAAGTGTATGAGAGGTAACTGTTATGTGGAGCAAGTGTATGAGAGGTAACTGTTATGTGGAGCAAGTGTATGAGAGGTAACTGTTATGTGGAGCAAGTGTATGAGAGGTAACTGTTATGTGGAGCAAGTGTATGAGAGGTAACTGTTATGTGGAGCAAGTGTATGAGAGGTAACTGTTATGTGGAGCAAGTGTATGAGAGGTAACTGTTATGTGGAGCAAGTGTATGAGAGGTAACTGTTATGTGGAGCAAGTGTATGAGAGGTAACTGTTATGTGGAGCAAGTGTATGAGAGGTAACTGTTATGTGGAGCAAGTGTATGAGAGGTAACTGTTATGTGGAGCAAGTGTATGAGAGGTAACTGTTATGTGGAGCAAGTGTATGAGAGATAACTGTTATGTGGAGCAAGTGTATGAGAGGTAACTGTTATGTGGAGCAAGTGTATGAGAGGTAACTGTTATGTGGAGCAAGTGTATGAGAGATAACTGTTATGTGGAGCAAGTGTATGAGAGATAACTGTTATGTGGAGCAAGTGTATGAGAGGTAACTGTTATGTGGAGCAAGTGTATGAGAGGTAACTGTTATGTGGAGCAAGTGTATGAGAGGTAACTGTTATGTGGAGCAAGTGTATGAGAGGTAACTGTTATGTGGAGCAAGTGTATGAGAGATAACTGTTATGTGGAGCAAGTGTATGAGAGATAACTGTTATGTGGAGCAAGTAACTGAAGCTACATATAACTTTGTACAGGTAATTAGTAAGTCACACTGAATGGTGCTCCTGGCGAGGTCTTGGCTAGAGATAGTTAGTGTGTAATAGGTAACCAGTAAGGCAAAGGGAACTAATGTGCTTTGAGTAAAGTGTTGAGCAGTTAACTAGTATGTCATAAGTGAACACTATTACAGTTAACTAGTGTGACACAGACAACTAGTGTGACACAGACAACTAGTGTGACACAGACAACTAGTGTGACACAGACAACTAGTGTGACACAGGCAACTAGTGTGACACAGACAACTAGTGTGACACAGACAACTAGTGTGACACAGACAACTAGTGTGACACAGGCAACTAGTGTGACACAGACAACTAGTGTGACACAGACAACTAGTGTGACACAGACAACTAGTGTGACACAGGCGACTAGTGTGACACAGGCAACTAGTGTGACACAGGCAACTAGTGTGACACAGGCGACTAGTGTGACACAGGCGACTAGTGTGACACAAAGAACTAGTATGACAGGCAACTAGTGTGACACAAAGAACTAGTATGACAGGCAACTAGTGTGCCTACGGTAACTACGATATGCTACAGATGATTAATGCATCTTAAACGTTACTTGTTTATGCAAGATATAACTTCGATATATTGCATGGAATTTTTGCATGTTGCAACTAGTGTGAATCTCAAGAAGGTTCATATTGGGTAACTTAGTGCATTATTCAGGTAGCTTATGCTCGTTTCAGGCAAATGCTGAGCATAAGAGGTGACTGACACATATACCTGGTAGATATTCTCTCACAGGTCCCATTTCTGTACAAAGAAAGTAGTGTTTGCTGAAAGAAACTATAATGTATAAACATTTCCATGTATATCCGTTGTTTTATATTTTTGGAGAATTTTTTGTAATCAATACCCAGCACATCTTACTTCATATGTGTGGGGAGTAGACAGTAATGTTTCTGATCATTGTTTATTCGTTGTCAATAAGAATCTGAACATGTTTAGGTGTGATCTAATGAAAGGTGCGCTTTAAAGAAACTCGCAAGTCCAATTCAAATTGTAAAATTAATTTTGTAACCTTAATTTTAAAACTTCCTTTAAAAATTAAAACAACACAAACAATTGATAATATGCGCAACATTCATTTACCCAACCCAGGGATTTTTGTTATCTTTTTCCTACCTCAGCACCACTATAGTAAGGTGCCACAGTCCAGCACCACTGTAGTAAGGTGCCACAGTCCGGCACCACTGTAGTAAGGTGCCACAGTCCGGCACCACTGTAGTAAGGTGCCACAGTCCAGCACCACTGTAGTAGGGTGCCACAGTCCGGCACCACTGTAGTAAGGTGCCACAGTCCGGCACCACTGTAGTAAGGTGCCACAGTCCAGCACCACTGTAGTAAGGTGCCACAGTCCAGCACCACTGTAGTAAGGTGCCACAGTCCGGCACCACTGTAGTAAGGTGCCACAGTCCAGCACCACTGTAGTAAGGTGCCACAGTCCAGCACCACTGTAGTAAGGTGCCACAGTCCAGCACCACTGTAGTAAGGTGCCACAGTCCAGCACCACTGTAGTAAGGTGCCACAGTCCAGCACCACTGTAGTAAGGTGCCACAGTCCAGCACCACTGTAGTAAGGTGCCACAGTCCAGCACCACTGTAGTAAGGTGCCACAGTCCGGCACCACTGTAGGAAGGTGCCACAGTCCAGCACCCTGTAGTAAGGTGCCACAGTCCGGCACCACTGTAGTAAGGTGCCACAGTCCGGCACCACTGTAGTAAGGTGCCACAGTCCAGCACCCTGTAGTAAGGTGCCACAGTCCAGCACCCTGTAGTAAGGTGCCACAGTCCAGCACCACTGTAGTAAGGTGCCACAGTCCAGCACCACTGTAGTAAGGTGCCACAGTCCAGCACCACTGTAGTAAGGTGCCACATTCCAGCACCCTGTAGTAAGGTGCCACAGTCCAGCACCACTGTAGTAAGGTGCCACAGTCCAGCACCCTGTAGTAAGGTGCCACAGTCCAGCACCACTGTAGTAAGGTGCCACAGTCCGGCACCACTGTAGTAAGGTGCCACAGTCCAGCACCACTGTAGTAAGGTGCCACAGTCCGGCACCACTGTAGTAAGGTGCCACAGTCCAGCACCACTGTAGTAAGGTGCCACAGTCCAGCACCCTGTAGTAAGGTGCCACAGTCCGGCACCACTGTAGTAAGGTGCCACAGTCCGGCACCACTGTAGTAAGGTGCCACAGTCCGGCACCACTGTAATAAGGTGCCACAGTCCGGTACCACTGTAGTAAGGTGCCACAGTCCGGCACCACTGTAGTAAGGTGCCACAGTCCGGCACCACTGTAGTAAGGTGCCACAGTCCGGCACCACTGTAGTAAGGTGCCACAGTCCGGCACCACTGTAGTAAGGTGCCACAGTCCGGCACCACTGTAGTAAGGTGCCACAGTCCGGCACCACTGTAGTAAGGTGCCACAGTCCGGCACCACTGTAGTAAGGTGCCACAGTCCGGCACCACTGTAGTAAGGTGCCACAGTCCGGCACCACTGTAGTAAGGTGCCACAGTCCGGCACCACTGTAGTAAGGTGCCACAGTCCGGCACCACTGTAGTAAGGTGACACAGGCACCTTACTACAGGGGTGCTACTTTCATTTCACTACTTACTCTCTTGGCAAATTATGTCCAAGATGTCGGTGCTCATATCTGCGACTCTTCCTGTGATGGCGTCGTTTGATAGAAGGACTTCCTTCATCGTCTTAACTACCACTGTTGTCATTACTACTTCCACTATAAGATAGGTACAAGACTTAACTATGTTTTCCGGAGGTGAATGAGTCGTCCTTTCCTTGATGAGTTGGTATGCCACCTCGTAGGAAGCTGGAAGAAGGTGCTGCTGTCGTGGCTTGAATACAAGTTCATGTATAAATAAAAACACAAAATGCCAAATTAAAGCTTCAATGTAAATATGTGAAACAAGAGTCAAGTCAAAAGCCAAGGTTTAAAACAAAAATAAAATTTAATAAAATAAAATAAAAGTTACTTTAGCACCAGCAATACAACTGTCTTTATACACATCATTTACAAGCCAAAAATAAAATAAAAGCATGAGCACTAATTTCAACTCAATGGCCGAGACACTGACAACAACATTGTATAAGAGTACAGAGCTACAAGATAGAATATCATCCTAACCTAACCTACCTAACTATAACCTAACCTAACCTAACCTAACCTAACCTAACCTACCTAAGAATACCTAACACCACAACTCTTAATGAGCCGCCGGGGTAATTCACCAGGAGTTAGATGTTACCCCAGCACACCGCCTGAGTCCACCAGGTAAACCAGGTGGCTTCTGCCAGACGTTGGCTAGCTTGCCTCCCAGGCGGCAGCTGGTGTGTATACATACACCGCCTGCCTCCCAGGAGGGCAGCTGGTGTGTGTACATACACCACCTGCCTCCCAGGAGGGCAGCTGGTGTGTGTACATACACCACCTGCCTCCCAGGAGGGCAGCTGGTGTGTGTACATACACCACCTGCCTCCCAGGAGGGCAGCTGGTGTGTATACATACACCGCCTGCCTCCCAGGAGGGCAGCTGGTGTGTATACATACAGTACATGCCTCCCAGGAGGGCAGGTGGTGTGTATACATACACCACCTGCCTCCCAGGAGGGCAGCTGGTGTGTATACATACACTACCACGTCTGAGATTAAACAATGCAGAAACGCCACACACGAATGAATACTCAATGTCATATTTGCATATTATTATATAGTTTATTTTTTACACTTTACACATACAAAATTGATATAAACTAAACACAGCGTTATACATGACTGCTTTAGATCAGCCAGGAACTGAATAATGAGGGTAATGACACATAACACTGTCCTTCGCAGACATGATATACCGCGCCACCATGCCAGTCGACGGCTGCAAGATCGCTCTGGAGATCCTGGACCTCTCCTCCAACCTGGTGAGTAAATCATATATGGGTTCATGTGAGGACAATGACCGACAGACTGGTCAGCAGAGAGAATGATAAATGGATATTTGGATACAAGGCAGGATACATAAGGTACATGGGCAAGAAGTTAGCAAGATTTAACAAACACTTTTGTGCAGGAAGTTAACGTCTAGTCATTGTTTTATGGGCAATATCCATTGTTTAATATTTGTTTTATTATAAAACGTCGAAGTTCCTATTTATTGTTTCCTAAGGAATTATTTGATTTAGTAAGTGCAATATTTCGGGAACCAACAATTACTAGTTGTTTATGGGGAATAAGTCAAGAATGACGGTGCTACAGAATGCTATTCTATATATATATACAACAAAGAATTGATATAAAAAAGACAAATTATTAAGTGCTAAGTCAGCAGACACAAACAATGCTCTCGTTATTAACCTCTTGTGAGGCACAGATTCAGACGCATAATTGCTTAGGACTGCATAATTCCTTTCCACTTTCAGCTGCTTGTAATATACTGCCGTGCAGAGGTCAAAGTGGGTCATACCTCACACGACCCTCCATGACCCCTGCACCCTTACCTCCCACGACCCTCCATGACCCCTGCACCCTTACCTCCCACGACCCTCCATGACCCCTGCACCCTTACCTCCCACGACCCTCCATGACCCCTGCACCCTTACCTCCCACGACCCTCCATGACCCCTGCACCCTTACCTCCCACGACCCTCCATGACCCCTGCACCCTTACCTCCCACGACCCTCCATGACCCCTGCACCCATACCTCACACGACCCTCCATGACCCCTGCACCCATACCTCACACGACCGTCCATGAGCCCTGCACTCTTATCTGTGACTCCTACACAATCTTCATAGACATCTTCGCCTTATCCGTTACGACCCATCTTTACCTTAGAAGGCCTTATTTCTCACGGCCAAAATTGACTCCTGAACCCTAACTCTTACGACCCTCGTAAGAGATAAAAGATCCACGTAAGATATCTCTTGTCTGTTTTCTCACAAATCACGTTGACCACTGTGCCCTAATCTCTCTCTTATCACTTTGGCCACTGTGCCCATATGACCCTCCGGAAGTCAATATGGAGCACGAACAGAACATTTAATAATGATAGTGTTAAAGTCAGATGATGGTTACGAGGCGCTAATTACTGCTCAAGAATTATCTGCGCCTTTGACTGCACTTGACACCAACTCCCCCTTGAGTTGCTTTGATGTCTTTGATGCTTTGACTTTCGCTGGTCTAATCTGACCGCTGTTTGGTCAGCTCTGTTGACCACTCACGTAATTACTGTAATCCCTGTGTGACCTTGTTTGACCCTGATCTTCTTGCTCTCAATGACCCCATGTTCATATTTCCAACCTGTCCTGATCACCTGTAGACCAGCCCATGCTGATCACCTGTTGACCAACCCATGCTGATCACCTGTTGACCAGCCCATGCTGATCACCTGTTGACCAACCCATGCTGATCACCTGTAGACCAGCCCATGCTGATCACCTGTTGACCAACCCATGCTGATCACCTGTTGACCAGCCCATGCTGATCACCAGTAGACCAGCCCATGCTGATCACCTGTAGACCAGCCCATGCTGATCACCTGTTGACCAGCCCATGCTGATCATCTGTTGACCAACCCATGCTGATCACCTGTTGACCAGCCCATGCTGATCACCTGTAGACCAGCCCATGCTGATCACCTGTAGACCAGCCCATGCTGATCACCTGTTGACCAGCCCATGCTGATCACCTGTAGACCAGCCCATGCTGATCACCTGTAGACCAGCCCATGCTGATCACCTGTAGACCAGCCCATGCTGATCACCTGTAGACCAGCCCATGCTGATCACCTGTAGACCAGCCCATGCTGATCACCTGTAGACCAGCCCATGCTGATCACCTGTAGACCAGCCCATGCTGATCACCTGTAGACCAGCCCATGCTGATCACCTGTAGACCAGCCCATGCTGATCACCTGTAGACCAGCCCATGCTGATCACCTGTAGACCAGCCCATGCTGATCACCTGTAGACCAGCCCATGCTGATCACCTGTAGACCAGCCCATGCTGATCACCTGTAGACCAGCCCATGCTGATCACCTGTAGACCAGCCCATGCTGATCACCTGTAGACCAGCCCATGCTGATCACCTGTAGACCAGCCCATGCTGATCACCTGTAGACCAGCCCATGCTGATCACCTGTTGACCAACCCATGCTGATCACCTGTAGACCAGCCCATGCTGATCACCTGTAGACCAGCCCATGCTGATCACCTGTAGACCAGCCCATGCTGATCACCTGTAGACCAGCCCATGCTGATCACCTGTAGACCAGCCCATGCTGATCACCTGTAGACCAGCCCATGCTGATCACCTGTAGACCAGCCCATGCTGATCACCTGTTGACCAACCCATGCTGATCACCTGTAGACCAGCCCATGCTGATCACCTGTAGACCAGCCCATGCTGATCACCTGTAGACCAGCCCATGCTGATCACCTGTAGACCAGCCCATGCTGATCACCTGTAGACCAGCCCATGCTGATCACCTGTAGACCAGCCCATGCTGATCACCTGTAGACCAGCCCATGCTGATCACCTGTAGACCAGCCCATGCTGATCACCTGTAGACCAGCCCATGCTGATCACCTGTAGACCAGCCCATGCTGATCACCTGTTGACCAACCCATGCTGATCACCTGTAGACCAGCCCATGCTGATCACCTGTAGACCAGCCCATGCTGATCACCTGTAGACCAGCCCATGCTGATCACCTGTAGACCAGCCCATGCTGATCACCTGTAGACCAGCCCATGCTGATCACCTGTAGACCAGCCCATGCTGATCACCTGTAGACCAGCCCATGCTGATCACCTGTAGACCAGCCCATGCTGATCACCTGTTGACCAGCCCATGCTGATCACCTGTAGACCAGCCCATGCTGATCACCTGTAGACCAGCCCATGCTGATCACCTGTAGACCAGCCCATGCTGATCACCTGTAGACCAGCCCATGCTGATCACCTGTAGACCAGCCCATGCTGATCACCTGTAGACCAGCCCATGCTGATCACCTGTTGACCAACCCATGCTGATCACCTGTAGACCAGCCCATGCTGATCACCTGTAGACCAGCCCATGCTGATCACCTGTAGACCAGCCCATGCTGATCACCTGTAGACCAGCCCATGCTGATCACCTGTAGCTTGGTGTAACGTTGCGCGTCTCTCCTGCAGGATGAGGTGGTGGTGCCGCGGGAGACGGTGGCGTGGGCGGAGGCGTGGCTAGTGGTGTACAGCATCACGTCGTGGGAGTCCTTCCGCGTGGGCGTGCGGGCGGTGGAGGCGGTGACGGCGGCCTGCGGGGCTGACCAGCCCAACCCGCCCGTCCTCATCATGGCCAACAAGAAGGACCTGGAACACATACGACAGGTGAGGCAGCCAGCCACAAGTGAAGCTGCGGCCAGGACGGTCTGCTGGCTCTACCGGCGTCAGGGTTGTTGTTAATGCTGTCTGCTGGCTCTACCAGCGTCATGGGTGTTATTAAGGCTGTCTGCTGGCTCTACCGGCGTCATGGGTGTTATTAAGGCTGTCTGCTGGCTCTACCGGCGTCATGGGTGTTATTAAGGCTGTCTGCTGGCTCTACCGGCGTCAGGGGTGTTGTTAAGGCTGTCTGCTGGCTCTACCGGCGTCAGGGTTGTTGTTAAGACTGTCTGCTGGCTCTACCGGCGTCAGGGATGTTGTTAAGGCTGTCTGCTGGCTCTACCGGCGTCATGGGTGTTATTAAGGCTGTCTGCTGGCTCTACCAGCGTCATGGGTGTTATTAAGGCTGTCTGCTGGCTCTACCGGCGTCAGGGTTGTTGTTAAGGCTGTCTGCTGGCTCTATCGGCGTCAGGGGTGTTGTTAAGGCTGTCTGCTGGCTCTACCGGCGTCATGGGTGTTATTAAGGCGGTCTGCTGGCTCTACCAGTGTCATGGGTGTTATTAAGGCTATCTGCTGGCTCTACCGGCGTCATGGGTGTTGTCAAGGCTGTCTGCTGGCTCTATCGGCGTCATGGGTCTTATTAAGGCTGTCTGCTGGCTCTACAGGCGTCATGGGTGTTGTCAAGGCTGTCTGCTGGCTCTACCGGCGTCATGGGTGTTATTAAGGCTGTCTGCTGGCTCTACCGGCGTCATGGGTGTTGTCAATGCTGTCTGCTGGCTCTACCGGCGTCATGGGTGTTATTAAGGCTGTCTGCTGGCTCTACCAGCGTCATGGGTGTTATTAAGGCTGTCTGCTGGCTCTACCGGCGTCATGGGTGTTATTAAGGCTGTCTGCTGGCTCTACCGGCGTCATGGGTGTTATTAAGGCTGTCTGCTGGCTCTACCGGCGTCTTGTGAGAATTCTCACAAATCGACTCATACACATTAAGGGAGGTATATATTAAATTTATATATTTATGCAGCCAATCAAACTACAGTATTAAACTACATTTTATAGTAAATAAATTGATGTGCCTTATCTTATTATATGGTAGGCTTAGTCCACCAGGTAAAAGCATGAATGCCGACACCAAATAATCCTCTAGCGAAGCTAGTATCTCCACCCATGTAACTGATGTACCAAGCAACTGTACTGCTTCCTCTTCTATTTTTCCTTTCGAAGAGCACTAGCTGTAAAGCCGGAATCCTAATATATGACAGCTATATCAGATGAAACACTGTATATTATATAAAATAAGGACCAAGGATTAATTACCTGTATTTAGACGCTGTTTCTCGTGCTAACCAGTTCGCCCTATATCTACCTAACATTAACTGGCCAGATAAACGGGTTTCGGTAAGACACTTTCCTTGTTTAGATGTTGACTGCGTGTTGATGATGGAAGAAGCACTAATTTGATCTCCATAATACTTCGTCCAAGGGAAATTATAGGAGCTGAATTTGCTCCCCAGCGACTCGGTCTAACAACAATGGCTGACCTCCCTTACCACTTATGCCTGGCTCTCCTTGTCCAGATGTCAATATGTGGTAGAAAGGTCACATTTACGTTATTTTGATACTGATAATTAAGGTAATTCAAATGAGATGTTTTTATGATGTCAAAAGTCCAAAGACTATTGTATTAACAATAATTCCCAAAAGAATAGCCGGTGAATTTATTGCACCATTTTGCATTGATGTCCCATTTTCTATTGATGGAAATTTCCACCGTGCTACATTTTCTATGGGTTAACTTATGTTTACAACACAGCAGTAATATTTTCTGCTTATTGCATTTAATAATAATAAATGGTGTCTGGTTTTCTAACACCGTCTATAATTAATAATAATTATAAGTCAGGAATTACTATACATTGATTATTGCCACGCAGTGATGAAATATCCTGATTGTCATCATGCACAGTATATTCTCACCCAATGATCACCCTGAACTTAATAAATACTTGTTCTCTAACATTCACATGTTATTTATCCATTAGTGTCATTCATCATCATCATCATCGTCATCATTCCATGATGGTCAACCTGGCATTCATTATAGCCAATGTCTGACTCACGCCCAAGGCGCTGAAGGGTACCCTCGGACACTGATTATCGCCGTGAATGGGTTAGCTTGAGGCGCTAATTATCCCCTCCTTGCAGGTGCCGGAAGCTGAGGGCAGGAAGCTGGCCGATCAGTATGGGTGCCGATTTGTTGAGGTCTCTGCTGCGGAGATGGTGCCCCAGGTGAGTGGCTCGTCGTATGCTGCTGCTTCGTCAGTTAACTTCGTCAAGCTTCAAGAAATAATGTCTCTTAAGCTTCGCTAATAATGTGCGGGAATTTACTAGTAGGATTTTATTTATTTTATTATTATTTATGTCGGAAAATCCGACACCATTTAATAATCATACAGATAATAACTGTATTACCAACAAGTTACCCATAGAAAACGTAACTTGTAGTGGAATTACCGTCTAAAGAAAACGGGATATCATCACCACATACTATTATAATTCACCAGCTATTCTGCTGGGAATTATTCTTAAATACATTAGTCTTTGGACTTTACCATCATAAAAACATCTTATATAAATTAACTTAATTATCAATATTAAAGTAGAGTAAATGTGACCCTTCTATCACTTTCTGAAATCTGGACAAAGTAGGCCAGGCGTCAGAAGGAGGAAGGGGCAGCCATTGTTGTTATACGAGACCAGAGGCTCACACGGGAGCAAATGCGGCTCCTGTTAATTTTACTTGGACGTAGTGTTATGGATACCAAAGGTGTACCATCTGTCAACACGCTGTCAACAATTCAAGTTAAGTCTATCCGAAACCCGTTTATCATTCATTTATGGCCATTAATGTCAGGATATAGGGTGACCCGGTTAGATCGCGAAATCGCCTCAAACTAAAGGTAATTAAGCCAGGTCTTCATGTTCCAGGTACAGTTTTCTCTGAAATACTTGTCATATATAGGATTCTGGCTTCACAGCTAGCGCACTTTTGACAGGTCAAGACGAGGATGCAAGATTATGTGCACCAGTTACTGGGTGATAGAAGCTACCTCAAAGAGGATAATTTGGTGTCTACACTCTAGTTATACCTGGTGGACTAACCTGCTGTACTATAAGAGAAGGAACCTCATCAATGTATGTAGCTATTACTGTAATTTGATTGGCTGCATATGTGTAATATAAACCCCCCCTAATGTGTAGAGGATCGATTTGTGAGATTATGAGATTATTGCAGAAATACAGTCCACTTAACATTATACAAATTGCTATCGAAGTATATAAATTAACGTAAATATAAATTCATATAAATTAAATAAATATAAATCTCACAGGTCGGTCCCCACAATAATATTTACTTCAAAATTTATGTTAAATGATTAAATTAATAAAGTGACTGTACTTCTAGTGGACTGTATCTTTAAATTATTTTCCTGCCATGTGTTACCCATTCTACACATTTTGGAGGTTTATATGTACGTACATGTCCGCCTGACAGCTGGGTGGACAGCGCTTCGGATTCGTAGTCTTGAGGTTCCCGGTTCGATCCCCGGCGAAGGCAGAGGCAAGTGGGCAAATGTTTCTTTCACCCTGATGCTCCTGTTACCTAGCAGTAAATAGGTACCTGGGAGTTAGAGAGCTGCTACGGGCTGCTTCCTGGGGGTGTGTAACAAAAAGGAGGCTTGGTCGAGGACCGAGCCGCGGGGACACTAAGCCCAGAAATAATCTCAAGATAACCTCAACAAGGTGGCCTATCTATCAATAAATCAATTGAATAACAATAGGTTACTAGGAAATTATTAAGGATTATATAGTCTACTGCTAAATATGTTGACCAGACCACGCACTAAAAGGTAAATGGACGACGACGGTCCGTCCTAGACCATTCTCAAGTCGATTGTGATTACATACTTCAGTTACGTTACTCATTGCCTACTGCTAAATATGTTATTGAATACAAGGAACAGCTTAACTGTTAAGGGTGATTTGTTGATTCTCCAGTCATACACTCGTCCTGAACACGTTAGCCACGTCTCTCGTGTGGTAGAGGCAATATGGCTTCAGGAATGGTTATAGGTAGATTATGACTCGTTGCAGTTATTTTCATTCCTCTCGATTTCATCTGTGAAGTAAGTACATCGTAGTTGAACTGAACTATCAGGGAAAAGCGCCAAGCCATTACGACTATATAAGTACATCGTAAACACAAGTAAATAATTTGAGGGCTGAATACGTTGAAGGAGACGGTTGTTAATATAATGATGCTCACCCTTCTTGGGTGGGTAGCCGTCTTCCTAACCTATAGCACTAGTGATTAGTTATCTGTGAAACGGAAACGTTGCACTTCCTTATATCTAGTGAAGATTTGTAGAACTAAGAGAAAACACTATCTTCTCTCAGCTCGAATCTTCACAGGAAGATCTGTAGAACTCAATCAAGTGTGTCCTCTGCTACCTGTTGTATGCACAAGTATGGCGTCACTTTCTTATGAAAGCTGGTACGTCTGTACGTCTCGACTGCCATGTGCCTATTGCATGACGTCGCTCCAAGCGACTTGTTCCCTCCCGACTCCGTCCTGGACGCTTCCAGATTTCTCTATGAGTCAAATTTAATTTAAGGAGGTAAACGCTTATTTGCTCATTGGTTTTAATTAAATCTAGTCTTTATTAATACTTTTATCATATTTTAACTCTCAGACTGGAGGCGTTACGAATTTATTAAGAGAGATATTAGGTAGATCAGCTACTTTGTTGACGTGACAACTCCCATTTTTCCTGGGGGCTACTAGGTACATTCTCTGTGATAAAGTTAGCAATATTAATCTTGTTAGTAAGTACCTGACATAACGATTTTAATTTGGTATGTCAGTGGTTAGTAATTTGATGTCGGAATTACCGACAAATAACAAAATTTTATTCTTCAGAAGTCGCTCGTGTGAGTCGTCCTTATCAGTCACCAATAGTTAGTCTTTCATCCTGTACAGTTGTTTAGATGAGTCATTCTTCCAGTTTCCGCTCGTGTCTGCCTTCTTCCCGTTATTCTTCCTGTCTGTCATTCTTCCAATATCCATTCATGTCAGTCATTCATTCAGTTTCCGTTCGTATCAGTCATTCATTTAGTTTCCGTTCATGTCTGTCATGCTTCTAGGTCATGTCAGTCATTTTCCAATTTTTATTCATGTCTCCAATTTACCAGAGAACGTTCATATCTACCAGTCTTCCAGATAATTCTAAACCAATCAACCTCTACAATGATAAACCAACCATTCCTCTACAGGAACCAACCAGTCCTCTACAAGATACCAATGCACCAATGTATACCTATTGTTCCAAGAGTTAATGTTAGTTCTTTTTCCAGGAATTGTCCGCAATGAAGACAACCGCTCTCCTCTCCCCAACGGGTCAATCATATTTTCTTTTCTAACATCTCATTCTCGACCTACTCTTTCCTTACTTTCTACTTTATAACACTCTTTTCTACTCTCTTCTCTCTACTCTCTCTACTCTCTCTACTCTCTCTCTCTCTCTCTCTCTCTCTCTCTCTCTCTCTCTCTCTCTCTCTCTCTCTCTCTCTCTCTGTATGCATCTAATTAATGATCTATCGTTCTACGTATTGTTCCTCTTACATATTCATCACTTTCAGTTGGTTACATGCTAATGAGTGTTTGTGTCTCGCCAGGTGAACGACTCCATCGACGGGCTCCTGCGTCAGGTGTCTCAGTTAAAGGGGCAGACGTCCCCACGCCTTCGCAAGCTGAGTGTCTCCAAGATGTTCAATCAACTCATGAACTTGAGCAGTGGAAGCAGTGGCCATCAGGATCACCGCCCTGTCATGCCTCGGGTTTCTCTCCGGGACCGAGCTAGAAAGCGAGGTCATATCCGCCAAAGCTGAGGGTCACCTCATCTGATGAAATAGAATATTGTTTGGAGTGTTGGGGTTCTGCGAGCTCCGAACTCGATCTTCAGATTGGCTTCGACTGGCGTGCTTTTCTCTTCCTGAGCCGATAAAAGGAAACGTGCTGAATTTACCACTTGACCTGAGACAACATGCATCAGTACTTTGAAATTTGGCTTGACCTGTGTTGTGAATGTTAAGCAACGAGTTAATCAGAAAGAAGCTTTTTTGGGTCTTGCAGACTTTGAACTTCTATTATATTTAGATTTTCAACTCTTTAGCCTCAGAATGAGGAAAAGTATTCTAAAATAAAGTTCCAAAATTATAAAAGGCGAAGATATCGTAGATGAGGTCACTGAGCCTCGAAGGGGCGGTCAGTCACTGGGCCTCGAATGAAAGGTCTTTGGGCCTCGAAAAGGAAGATCACTGGGCCTCGAAGGGGAGGTTACTGGGCCTCGAATAGCAGGTTACTGGGCCTCGAATGGGAGGACACTGAGCTTTGGAGGGGGGGTCACCACCGAGACTCTGGCGATCATTAATAGGAAATCCCAATATCGATCAGATATATATGTCATATTCAGATCCCAAAACATTACTGCATAATAACTGACTGATCTTCATTTTCTTACTCACCTTGGATTTTCTGATCAGATTTTCACTACACATCGGTGAAGTTTCGGTGAAGGTTAAAAAAATATCTAGATAAATACAAGTGTCGGTACTGTTGTTCTCTCGCCCCATCTTGCCATTGGAAATAGGGATCATCGAAATTGCCATGACAATATTAGATTATATTAAAAGCCTGCGGCATTCCAACGTCCAGATGGACACGTTTACCCGCCTTCCCTCAATGTTCAGCTAAAAATACTTAAGATATTCATACCCTCTCGAACTTGGTTTTCATTTGGAGAATCAGATGTCTATCTGGAGTATGTCCCTTTCCGTGCTGTGCGCGGTTTGTTGGAAATTTGGCCAAGGAGGACGAGAAAATTTGGAATGCAGAGGTGCCCTATTTTTTGGGTCTCTTTGTTAGGAGCCTTACTATATTAAGACTTTTGCATTGATTTTGATTGGTGGTCACCTTGCCTTCCCACACTCTTGGGCTTACTTTAAAATGAACCAGACCCTTTAGTACCTCTAGCAGAAAGTCAATATCTTTTTTCTGGACCACAGTGCCTTGGTTACCTTCAGTACATCACATAAGCACTCTCGTGTTGTGTGGAGCTTTTGACTAATTCTCCTTCTGGTTCCCAAATCCGTAATCATTTCCATGTTTTCTTTACTGACACCGCGCCTGATGCGCCACATTCTCCTTCACCACAGTGAGCGGTGGGGAGTGTCCCTCTCCTCACATCCGTGCACATCTCAGCTCAATCTCCACACTCTATTTTCCACTCCGTCCTTCCCTCTGTGTTTTGGCCCTTATTCTGCGCTAGGTCGCAACTCATGTCTACCTCTGTGACGCCACTAATATTGACCTCTGCAACCGTTTCTGACATCGTAAACATCATTGTGACAACTGACTCCCTCCACCTTACGTTCTTCAAGTGTAGGACAGATTCCTTCTCTTCCTTGTGAAAAAATGAGGTTTAGATTTCTGACTATTCCGTTTCGTCCAAACTCGTTCCAGAATCTAACAGCATCTTTGATACGCACCAATACTGGTCACAAGCGCCCGTCCTGCGTTCACCTTCTTTCACAATTAAATTTCTCTGCATGACCAAGATCCCTTTCATGACTATCACAGGTTATTCTTCATTGCTTATTTTACGTATGCCACCAAATCCTACTCATTATCGTAGTTATGCCCTTCTAATATCACCTCAACATTGTAATTGTTAGGTCAATTAGAACTACTGCTCTTTTAATCAGAAACGATGTTTCTCTTCTTCCCAAACATTTTTTTTTCGATAATCATTTTTACTGCTGCTCGTATATTTGTGACCAGAGAGTATGCTCTCTTCTTGTTGTTGGGTATTTAGCTGTTGACCTGCTATCTTGGGTATGTTGCTGTAGACATGCTATCTTGGGTATGTTGCTGTAGACATGCTATCTTGGGTATGTTGCTGTAGACATGCCATCTTGGGTATGTTGCTGTAGACATGCCATCTTGGGTATGTTGCTGTAGACATGCCATCTTGGGTATGTTGCTGTTGACATGCCATCTTGGGCATGTTGCTGTAGTCATGCCATCTTGGGTATGTTGCTGTAGACATGCCATCTTGGGTATGTTGCTGTAGACATGCCATCTTGGGCATGTTGCTGTAGTCATGCCATCTTGGGTATGTTGCTGTAGACATGCCATCTTGGATATGTTGCTGTAGACATGCCATCTTGGGCATGTTGCTGTAGTCATGTCTGTTTGGGTAATTCTCTTACTAACAAAGCTGGGTACCCTGCCATGTTAATGTCATCTCTACTGAACTTGTAAAAGCCGCTGCTATGGTGGTAATTCATTCCTGTTTAACTTCTCGAAGAAGGTCTCCTTCATTCAGAGTACAATTTGATCCTGTTAGCTAGAAATTTTGTCATATATTAAGGATAACAATCAATATACTATTAAATATGACAAACCTTCATGACCTACTTCCTGCAACAGCAATAGACGGTGGGAAACAGCTCATGCTAAGATGCATGTTTGCCAAGTCTTTCGTATTGGTATCTTCAGAGATATTTATGACCTGTTGGGGATCCCACTACACAGACGGTACTGAATAACCTCCCCCAGCTTTGGGCCCTCTCGTGATAATTACTTCTCTAATATCGTGGCCATCTTTTGGAACCCCTTTATCTATACCTTTGCTGAATACTTGCGAGTTGACGCTTCTTACTAAGGTGGCCATTCTCCCCGCAATTTGTCCATCTACCTGAACCAGGATTAGCAGGTTCTTGAGACGACCTACCAATTAACAGGGATAAATTCCCCATGCTCTTATCCTTCAATTGTTTTCCCTCCCACTCTCGCTTTTCCCCAGAGGTATTTTGAGAAAGGTAACTGGAAGCTCTTCATCTTCGTGGTTATGTTGCTGATGAGCCGGTGTTAGTTAGGAAGGGAAGCATCTGCAAGCCTTTTGAATATGATAAGGTGCACACTGTGGGATTTTTAGAACATAATCGGTGCCTCTTCAATCTCAAATTGGCTTTCGCATGTGTGACGAAACAACTGAAATTCTGGTAGATTTGGAGGTTTAAATTCTTAGCCCAATTACCCATAGAAAAGGTGTTGTGACCATCCTATTTAACCTAGACTATCTGGATCTGTAAAACATTAGACCAATTGCATTCTTTTGGCTGCCTGGGCAGTTTACCATGCTTCATTCAAATCTTTCTCCGATTCATATGATAAGTCAAAGACTAACTCTGCCTTTTGGGTAAGGTTAGATTTGGAATGAATGATAATTCTTGCCCTCTTCAGATATCCAGGAATCTAAGTTTGGCTGAAGATGGATAGTAAGCTAATATAATTTTGTTCCTGGGAGCTGGTTTTCCAGGTGGAGTTGGGTGGAGGTTGTGGGGTGTGGAGTGGGGCTTGTAACAGGTGTGGAGGTGTGGAGTGTGGTGGTAGAGGTTGAGGCAGCCCGTCCTCCTAAGGTTTCCCAACGTCAAGAAACTGCCGTTCTAAAGTGCCCATATCCTAACGTACCAGAGGCCCAAAACAGAAAACGGGACAGTATGTCAATATCGCGAGTCGCTACCATTTACAAGTGCGACAATTTTTGGCCTTAGGTAGAGTATACGTCAAAATGCTACGCTTTATTAGGAGGACGGGTTGGTTGAGGTATGTGGTAGGGGTTTTGCGGGGTTCAGTGGGGTAGTAGGAGTGGAGGAGTTGTTTCACGAAGCCAGGCAAAACAAGAAAGTACTAATAATAACATTAAGAAAACGCAGTCCTCCCGGCTTGGCGCCTGCTTAGGAAATAATTGTTTACCTACTTATGTAGATCTGTTTAACAGCGCTCACAACATTAAAGCGGCAGGAGTAGAAGCTGCTGACACTTTTCAAATGTATTAGTATCAGGAAGACAGGTAAAGCATTAAACCATAAATCTGTACTGTTTATGAGTGGTAATTGACTTACGAGTATACGCTCCTTAACTACATTGACAAGGATTAGCTACAAAGTATTCTTTTAAAGCAAATTTACTAATTTGTGCATTTCTTCTCTTGCATTTGTTATGTAAATATTTCGCTTGTTTTCCTAATAAAAAACACTTTGTGATATATAATTTTTGTCTTTCTAGACTTAAATGTGGGTTTTGCTTTTAATCTTTGCATACCATATGCATATATAGTGTCTTAAGAGAGAAAGGTTTGTCAATATTTACTTTGACAAAAACTTGTAGATAACCAAAAATATTTATGTACGAAGTTATGTCTGATGATGATTACAAAATTCTGAAATGCTCTGGAAGTAATAATTTATACTCTCGAAGTAATCATTTAAAATTCATAATTAGAAAATACTCAAATAATTAAGGTACTGAAAAAACTGCACAGTTCTCATACATGCTCATGTTATGCAATATGTATCTGCAACATGTATCTTTGTACCCCTTAGAAAGGGTATAATATTCCCCTCAATGGATATAACATACCATTTTCTATATAATGACGTGTTTGTGTTCTCGCACAGAGGCTCTTAACTAAACTGTTAATATTATTTTTGTTTAGAGGACTCCGCGGATATATATTTAAGGTGAATTCGAATGTTCCAATTCTATTATGGAGGCGGACCTTTATATATTATATTCATAGTTAATTATATTTGAAAAACTATTATATGTACAGATTAATAATAAACATTTTGATAAAACAGGACTTTTTACACCACTATTAGACTCACGTCAGGCATGTATAAACCGATATATCTTGATAAAACATTCACGTATGTCTGTATATAAGTATGTTTGTATACTTAGATCCCTGGCTTCACGTACTCACATATGGCATCACGTACACATTGACATTCCGTACTTCAAGCATCACAGACTGTTGGCAACTCCACACCTCTAACACCACAGACGTCCACTAACAGTACTTGGCATGCCAGCAATACGTCCACTAACAGTACTTGGCATGCCAGCAATACGTCCACTAACAGTACTTGGCATGCCAGCAATACGTCCACTAACAGTACTTGGCATGCCAGCAATACATCCACTAACAGTACTTGGCATGCCAGCAATACATCCACTAACAGTACTTGGCATGCCAGCAATACGTCCACTAACAGTACTTGGCATGCCAGCAATACGTCCACTAACAGTACTTGGCATGCAGCAATACGTCCACTAACAGTACTTGGCATGCCAGCAATACGTCCACTAACAGTACTTGGCATGCCAGCAATACGTCCACTAACAGTACTTGGCATGCCAGCAATACGTCCACTAACAGTACTTGGCATGCCAGCAATACGTCCACTAACAGTACTTGGCATGCCAGCAATACGTGCACTAACAGTACTTGGCATGCCAGCAATACGTCCACTAACAGTACTTGGCATGCCAGCAATACGTCCACTAACAGTACTTGGCATGCAGCAATACGTCCACTAACAGTACTTGGCATGCCAGCAATACGTCCACTAACAGTACTTGGCATGCAGCAATACATCCACTAACAGTACTTGGCATGCAGCAATACGTCCACTAACAGTACTTGGCATGCAGCAATACGTCCACTAACAGTACTTGGCATGCAGCAATACATCCAATAAGTGTGTTTCACTTGCCAATGATGTCACACTGAAAATACGGACCCCACAGCAGCCAAAGTACAATTTCAAAATTTTTTACATACCCATACTGAGGGAAGGGTTTTTGACACTATAAAAAAAAATCCAGAGAATTTATTTCCTACACACTGTGGGGGGGGGGGTGTCATATTTGGAGGCAACGCAGTTAAGGGGTTAAGTCTTAAGTTTTGCTAGTTGTGACGGACTTATTTGTAGACCAATTTCATTCTATTTTCGCACAGTTATGAAAACATATGCATTCTCCAGGATGTAAAGATTAAAACAATCAGATAATAAACAGAGAAAAAATAACTAAAATAAAAAAAAATTGGGGGGGGGGGACATTAATGAAAGTAACATATTAACATTGGACAATTATGTATATGTTATATAAAACAAAATAGATTAACAGTTATTCATTATGTTTTGTATTACTCAGCAATGATATAAAGGCACCAACTGCATATCCACTTTGTGGACACTTTTTGCTACTATTCTTCTTTGAGCATTGGACATTGAAATTGAAATTGAAGTTTATTGATGTAAAATACACACAAAGGGATGAGGTAGCTCGAGCTATTCTCACCCCGTTCAGTACATCGTGTTAATACATACATATACACACATCACAAACAATAAACATTACCAAACATTGAGAGATAAACATCTACATTTCCTCCTTTACACAAGTAGTATGGTATCAGACGTACACACAAATACTTTTATGACCGAGGTATACTGTATAGACAATTTGCAAGAGACATGCAGATAATTCAACAAATAATTACAGTCTTGGTGCAAAATTCTTATATCTCTCAAGAATATCAACCTTTCCATTGTGACACATCCAGGCTATTTGCCAAGGAACAGTCCTTATCTCAGTGTTTCTATATACATTAATCAACGGACAATCAAGAACATAATGGGCAAGGGTGTGAGATCTTAACATACCACAGTTTACACTTCTGTCATTATAAATAAATAAATAAATAAAAATAAATAAATGTTTATTTAGGTAAGGTACATACATACAAGAAATTTTTACAAAGATTGGTTGACTTATAGGTAGAGCTAGTACATACAATGCCTAAAGCCACTATTACGCAAAGCGTTTCGGGCATGAAAAACTTAAATGACAAGCTTAATACTAATTGAGCATAAAGTAAGTAATTATCAAAAGAAGGCACCAAACCGGGAAGGCTATGTAGCACCATCAAATGCGCAAAATAATCAGAGGGCGCTAAATATCACCAAGGATGCCAATACGAGAACAAAAACGCATAAGGCGAACGATATCAAAAGTATCCGAGTCACCAAGAATTCTATTGAGGGACAGGTGACCGCGAGGGGCGGTCGGAAAGCAAGACACACGCTCGTCCTGAAAGTCAGGACATTCAAGAAGGACATGCACGACCGTAAGAGGGACAATGCAACTAGGACAATAAGGAGCAGGGCGGCGCTCCATCAAGTGACCATGGCCAATACGCAATCTCGCCAGAGCCGTTTCCCACCGCCGGTTACGGTGGAAGGAGGACGGCCACGAGGAAACAACATTTAAGAGTACGTAGCTTGTTACCAGTAAGAGACAACCAAGAAGCCTGCCAACGGGTAAGGACCGAGGAATGGATAACCGGGTAAAAGTCGGAATACGGAACGCCTTTACGAGAGATGGGACAAGAGCGGACAGCTTCCTTGGCGGCAGCATCTGCACGCTCATTTAAAGACACGCCAATATGGCTGGGAACCCAACAAAACTCAACCGACTTAAATTTACTGTGAACAAGAAACAGCCAATGCTGGATCTCGACAACTACTGGATGAACCGGATTAAAGGACCCGAGAGCCATGAGGGCACTACAAGAGTCAACAACAACTACAAAGGAGGACTGACAACGAGAAAGCAGGAGACGAAGAGCATAGAGAATAGCATAAAGTTCCGCTGTAAAGATGCTAGTCTCCGGAGGTAAGCGACACATAAGTGCGATCAGGAAAAACAACAGAGTAGCCAACACCGTCCGCCGACTTAGACCCATCGGTGAAGACAGAAACGGAGCGGGAGTGAGAGAAAAGTGCTCAAGGAAAAGGCGTTTTAGAACCGTAGGAGGGGTAAAAGCTTTAGTGATACGGGTCAAGGAAGTACAAAACCGCGGAAGAGGGACTCTCCACGGGGGGCAAAGAAGGAACAACACGAGGAGAAACATTAGAAATACGAACGGAGAGAGAATCCTGGAGGCGAGATAACCGGACAGGAAGAGGGAGCTGATGAAGAGGAACAGGAACCGCAGGAGGGGTAAAAGTTATAGCACGACAGAGGCGAGAGGAAGGATGTTGTAAGGACCGCGTAAGATAGCGAAGACAGTAGCGATCACGGCAGTCCTGGAGAGACAGGAAGCCAGTGTCAACATACAAGCTAAGGACAGGAGTCGAACGAAAGGCACCAGAACTGAGGCGCAACCCAGTATGGTGCAAAGCATCAAGACGGCGAACCTTATATTTACACTTACTTACTTATATAGTGTCTTATATAGTGGACACTTACTTATATAGTGTCTTTTTCCCCCTGATCAGAAAAATAGCCTCCTGGTTCCTCGAAGCTAATTAATTGTTTAATAATTGTAAATAAAGCCGCTAAAGATTGAGAAAAGATGGACAGGTTCGTAAGTGCTTGCGTAACTGATTCGTGAATCTGGCCCCAGTTCGTTATTTTCAATGAATTTAACGCAGGAAAAAAATTGTACAACCTCGATAAATAACACCCTCGAACGGATTTTTTTTGTAAGCCAAATCTAATTACTTTAACAATATGAGAACAAATATTACAATTTCACACTTTTCTAAATAAAATATTTTCTTTGCGACTACTAGAAGATGCACTTGTAATAATTATTACGAGAATATAGAGAAATGTAGTTATATATATATATATATATATATATATATATATATATATATATATATATATATATATATATATATATATATATATATATATATATATATATATATATATATATATATATATATGTATTGAATTTTGAATTTGAATAAATATTAGAGAAATGCTTCCTTCCTGCCCGAAACGCTTTGCGTAATAGTGGCTTTAGGCATTGTATGTACTAGCTCTATCTATTAACCCAACAAACTTTGTAAAATCTCTTTATGTATGTACCTTACCTAAATAAAAATTATTATTATTATATTATTATTATTATTATTAAGAGGCTCGTTGGGTTGTTATCCCTCGGCCGTGAACGAGGCGCACCTCGCCGTCCCAGCAGACGCCTTCTGGCCGCGGTCTGAGTAACACGCTGCCCGTTGGAGCTCCCTGACTGCCGGTAGGTACCTCTGTACCTACTAGTTTGACTTTGATTTTTTTTTTATAATTCACTGTGTTTAGGGGGTTAGGTCTAAGTGTATAAGACCTAAGGTTGTTGTGGTATCAGATTTAGCTACTGAACGGGCTATGGTGAGCCCGTGACACCTAAGGTTAGGTCCAGTGTATATATGTATGTCATTCATTCCCCACAACAAGGTGCCTGTTTACTGGTAGATGAACAGGCCAATTAAGTGATATGAATACACAGCCGATGATTTCGGGGCTTAGTGTCCCCGCGGCCCGGTCCTCGACCACGCCTCCACCCACCAGGAAGTAGCCCGTAGCAGCAACTCCCA
>NC_091167.1:23068884-23096384 GCF_040958095.1 Procambarus clarkii
TGACACCCTGCTGCTGCTGTTGTTGGCAGTGTGTGCCTCTACCAGACTCTCCCCTGACACCCTGCTGCTGCTGTTGTTGGCAGTGTGTGCCTCTACCAGACTCTCCCCTGACACCCTGCTGCTGTTGTTGGCAGTGTGTGCCTCTACCAGACTCTCCCCTGACACCCTGCTGCTGTTGTTGGCAGTGTGTGCTCTCTCTCTCCCTGACCACCCTGCTGCTGTTGTTGGCAGTGTGTGCCTCTACCAGACTCTCCCCTGACACCCTGCTGCTGTTGTTGGCAGTGTGTGCCTCTACCAGACTCTCCCCTGACACCCTGCTGCTGCTGTTGTTGGCAGAGTGTTGCGAGCTGTGTTGCAAGCTCGCACAGATAATAATGTTAAGGTATAATACCACAGCACTTCTATGACAATGGTATTATATAAGCTCACAGCACTCGCTATAATAAACACAGAGTGTTGTATTATATTCCTAGTGTTGGAATATAATTAATGTTTTTTTAAATTAATGGCTGTTGATTGCTGGTGTTGACTTCTTGATGTGTAGTGCCTCGCAGACGTCAAGCCGCCTGCTATCAACAGTGAAAAGAAACATAAGAAAGATAGAGAAAATTCGTGTTAGAATTATTAATCTTACTTTTTCGGTCATATTTAATAATTATATATATATATATATATATATAATATTATATATATATAATATATATATTATATATATATATATATATATATATATTAGTATATTTTGGTAGCAGTCTTTCCTGTAGACATATATTATTAAATATGACCGAAAAAGTAAGATTAATAATTCTAACACGAATTTTCTCTATCTTTCTTACGTTTCTTTTCACTGTTGATGGTAATTCAAAGATCAATTCTCCAAAATTCATTTTTATTTCTAGTCTGACGCGACACTTGAGCGCGTTTCGTAAAACTTATTACATTTTCAAAGACTTTAGTTTACAAACACACAACTGAAACTGGATAGAGCTTTACACATCTTCGAGGTTTATATCTACATTTGGGTGAGGTGGATGAGGTGAAAAACGAGCTTAAGACATTGTATATTAGGCCTAGGATTGCCTATTTAGCCCTAGGACAGATTGGGTTAAGTTCTGTATTTACTGTTCCATTTCTTTAGCAAACATTTGAAGTAATCCTGTACTAATTAGCAGGCAATTTCTTGACTCGACAGTTCAATTTTGTACGTTTGATTAAATAGTTGCTATAAATACATAATTTCTGGGAGATGGGCTGTAAAGATACGTATACTCAGAATATTAGACTAAGTTTCTAGTTGTTGGCCAGAAAATACAAATTAAAAATAATTACGATTGACACCCTACTCAGTTTCGTCTAAAAAAATGCCTGTAACGCATATATGTTAATATTAACGGGTGTGTGATGGTTTGCATGGCACATCTGATCCAGAAAAATGTTGCAGTTTTAAATGAATACATAAAATATAAATTAAACATTAAACAACATTGATTGAAAAGTACGACACGTTTATGTTTTAAAGCACACATGATACCTGATGTGTTATTAGCCCGAATCACAGTCGAATATTTGTGAAGAGGAGTCCACTTCGACTGTGCTTCAAGAAAGCATCACAAACGTTTTGTCGCAAGGAGAAGGCATGACAACTTCGATCGTAATGCAGGCCTGAATTACCAGTTATTTGGAGAAGGCATGACATGTGGTCGACAGATACAAGCTTGCACCAATGAAAAAAATTGTTAATAAATAAAAAAAATCCCTTGAAAGTGGCTAAACTCACCCAAACTTGGAGTCGAGGACCATCTTGGAGCGGGAGTCTCCCACACAGCCACACTTCAGCTCGCTCGCTTTCCTGACGCAGTTGGCTAAAATTACCACCCTTGTTTCACTCCTCACGCCCTCCTCTACACTATCTATGCGATATTCCACAAGAAAAAAATAATCACACAGGAGGTCCAGGGACTCGAGAAGATAACACAAAATCTAATTTTTTTCAAGCTGACCACTTATGTTTTGTTTCTCCAATCACTGTTTATCGTTTACACTTCCCTTAGATGCGTTTCTTAGTGGCCTCGGTGGTGTAGTATACGTTTGTGTGTGTGGAGGGTGACGGGAAGACTCGCTAGAAGTGTGTGTGTGTGTCGAGGGGCGACGGTCGTTGGCGGAGAGGGCGACAAAGAGGGCGTCAACGCTGCAGGAGGAGGCGTCAACGCTACAGGAGGAGGCGTCAACGCTGCAGGAGGAGGCGTCAACGCTGCAGGAGGAGGCGTCAACGCTGCAGGAGGAGGCGTCAACGCTGCAGGAGGAGGCGTCAACGCTGCAGGAGGAGGCTGCTACTGTTAACTCGTGGCTCGTGATACTGGTGGTAATTTTAACTGGCGAGGCCCCGTGTGTGTGTGTGCTTTCGTGCATGCGTGTGTGTGTGTGTGTATTAGGGGTGTACTCGCCCAGTTATATTTGCGGGGCGTGGGATACAGTTCTTGGATCCCGCCTCTCAACCCTTGGTTGACTAGTGCATTGGTCCCAGAGCCTGGTGTATAAATCTATACACTTCTATATTGGAGCGGAGTCTTGAAGTGGGTACTCCGCTCCAATATAGAAGCATCAAGAAATATGGACCAATAGGCCCTCTGCAATTACTTCCATTCTTACCTTCAATACCCATTGTTTCGTGTTCTGGCTTGTGTTGAAAGTTTGTTTTCACCTCATCCAAAACTGTTGTAACATGTCACCTCACCCAAATGCAGGTATAAAAAATCGAAAATGTTTAAGCTCTATTCAGTTATAGTTGTGTGTGTGTGTAAACTAAAGTCTTTGAAAATGTAATAAGTTTTACGAAACGCGCTCAAGTGTCGCGTCAGACTAGAAATAAAAATGAATTTTGGAGAATTGATTTTTCATTTACCATCAACAGTGAAAAGAAACATAAGAAAGATCGAGAAAATTCGTGTTAGAATTATTAATCTTACTTTATCGGTCATATTTAATAATATATGTCTACAGGAAAGACTGCTACCAAAATATACTAATAAATAAATAAATAAATATATATATATATATATATATATATATAACTGAAAACTCACACCCCAGAAGTGACTCGAACCCATACTCCCACAACTGGTATGTACAGGGACGCCTTAATCCGCTTGACCATCACGACCGGACAAAAGGAAGTGATAGCCGAGGCTATATGAACCACTTCCCCGCCGGCACTCGGATGGTAATCTTGGGCATAGCATTTTATCAAATCACCTCATTCTTTGGGGCACACGTGAGGAACACAAATGCAAACAAGCCTGAATGGTCCCCAGGACTATATACAACTGAAAACTCACACCCCAGAAGTGACTCGAACCCATACTCCCACAACTGGTATGTACAGGGACGCCTTAATCCGCTTGACCATCACGACCGGACAAAAGGAAGTGATAGCCGAGGCTATATGAACCACTTCCCCGCCGGCACTCGGATGGTAATCTTGGGCATAGCATTTTATCAAATCACCTCATTCTTTGGGGCACACGTGAGGAACACAAATGCAAACAAGCCTGAATGGTCCCCAGGACTATATACAACTGAAAACTCACACCCCAGAAGTGACTCGAACCCATACTCCCACAACTGGTATGTACAGGGACGCCTTAATCCGCTTGACCATCACGACCGGACAAAAGGAAGTGATAGCCGAGGCTATATGAACCACTTCCCCGCCGGCACTCGGATGGTAATCTTGGGCATAGCATTTTATCAAATCACCTCATTCTTTGGGGCACACGTGAGGAACACAAATGCAAACAAGCCTGAATGGTCCCCAGGACTATATACAACTGAAAACTCACACCCCAGAAGTGACTCGAACCCATACTCCCACAACTGGTATGTACAGGGACGCCTTAATCCGCTTGACCATCACGACCGGACAAAAGGAAGTGATAGCCGAGGCTATATGAACCACTTCCCCGCCGGCACTCGGATGGTAATCTTGGGCATAGCATTTTATCAAATCACCTCATTCTTTGGGGCACACGTGAGGAACACAAATGCAAACAAGCCTGAATGGTCCCCAGGACTATATACAACTGAAAACTCACACCCCAGAAGTGACTCGAACCCATACTCCCACAACTGGTATGTACAGGGACGCCTTAATCCGCTTGACCATCACGACCGGACAAAAGGAAGTGATAGCCGAGGCTATATGAACCACTTCCCCGCCGGCACTCGGATGGTAATCTTGGGCATAGCATTTTATCAAATCACCTCATTCTTTGGGGCACACGTGAGGAACACAAATGCAAACAAGCCTGAATGGTCCCCAGGACCAGGACCATGAGTTTTCAGTTGTATATAGTCCTGGGGACCATTCAGGCTTGTTTGCATATATATATATATATATATAATATATATATATATATATATATATATATATATATATATTATATATATATATATATATATATATTGTAAATAAGCTGTGTCGTGTAGATAATTTCGCACCAGTAAACTGGTGGATTTATGTGGTTCTACTCGACGAGGCTTGCTTGGGAGGCTGACATGACAAAGGCACCACATATGACGTGATACGATCACCAGCCATGACATGACAACATCACAAGTCATGACATGACAACATCACCAGCCATGACATGACAAGATCACAAGTCATGACATGACAACATCACCTCCCATGACATGACAACATCACCTCCCATGACATGACAACATCACCAGCCATGACACACTATTCAGGTATATAGTTTAGAGTTGACGGGGAAGACGACCACCTGGAGACAGGTACACATGTACCAACACTACACCTCAGTAACGTCTTTATTTATACAAAATCGAGGCTGGCTCTCTGGCTCTCTGGCTCTCTGGCTCTCTCTCTCTCTCTCTCTCTCTCTCTCTCTCTTCCTCTCTCTCTCTCTCTCTCTCTCTCTCTCTCTCTCTCTCCATGGAACAGCTCTCGAAATATATTTGGGAGAATGTGCGTAAAATAATCATGTTCAGTACAATTATTTCTTTCTTATATATTTTTTTGTGTTCAATATTTTGGGTCGATATATTATTAGGTAAATATTGGTTAGGAAAATAGGTTGGTATGGAACACATAACCGATCAATAGATGAGGATTCTGTGGATTATTCAATGCGAACGTTAGGCATTTATATATATATATAAAATATTGATAGGAAATAAATAGTAGCTGTCTAGGAAATGCTAATAGGACCTTCTGTAGTGTCCCTCGCCTGTAGTCACTCCTTGGTGAGCACACCACTCAAGCTCCCCCCCCTCCCCCCCCTCCCCCCACAAGGTGTCCTCTTGATGCTGGCCAAGTCTCTGTTGGCACAGCTTACTGCTCCAACACCTGGCTCCCCCCTCCCCCTCCCTCCTTCCCTCACTATCACTCTGTTTTATATCTTCCTTTATTTTAGTCTCGTGATCCTCCTTGCTTCCCGTCATGTTCTCAACTACGCGCCTCCAAGATCAGGCGACTGTGAGGTTCACTACACTGTCGTGAACACTTTAAGGTTCACTACACTGTCGTGAACACTTTAAGGTTCACTACACTGTCATCAACTCATTGATAATAATAATTACGAGCAGGAAGATTGAGTATGTCATTATCTTCGCTCCGCTGGAGAGTATCACTTGTGGATTTATAACACCGTTACAGAGGTAAACTTGGAGAGGTAAACACTGTTAGAGAGGTAAACTTGAAGAGGTAAACACCGTTAGAGGTAAACTTGGAAAGGTAAACATCGTTACAGAAGTAAACTTGGAAGGTAAACACCGTTAGAGGTAAACTCCATTAATTGGTTCACTTGGAAAGGTAAACACCATTAAAGAGGTTCACTTGGAGAGGTAAACACCGTTTGAGAGGTAAACTTGGAGGCGGCGTGTATGGTGGAGGCGGGAGTGAGTGTGGCGTGATATGGCAGGTATACCAAGGGCGCCCCCTTGCTCACTCTTCCCCTCCCATCACTCTCCCCACCCACCCACCCATTTGGCAGGTGGAACTTCTTTACCCCCTCCAACCCCCGCCCGCTTCATTCCTCTTGCTACCACTAAAACATTTGTCTGTCTCGCCTCTACAACAACAGTAGACGCTTCGTTCCCTCTCGAGTCCTGCACAATAGCTTCCGTCTACCCGACCACATAAATTATTGTTGTATTGATATACAATAAAATACTTCCATCTGAAATCTAAATTATTAAATTTTGCCCCAGGGACGAGTTTATTGGGCAGCGCCACTCACCCTGTGAGTGGACACACCGCCATAGTGAGAGTATAGGGCAGTGCCACTCATCATGTGAGTGGACACACCGCCATAGTGACAGTATAGGGCAGTGCCACTCATCCTGTGAGTGGACACACCGCCATAGTGAGAGTATAGGGCAGTGCCACTCATCATGTGAGTGGACACACCGCCATAGTGAGAGTATAGGGCAGTGCCACTCACCCTGTGAGTGGACACACCGCCATAGTGAGAGTATAGGGCAGTGCCACTCATCATGTGAGTGGACACACCGCCATAGTGAGAGTATAGGGCAGTGCCACTCATCCTGTGAGTGGACACACCGCCATAGTGACAGTATTGGGCAGCGCCACTCATCATGTGAGTGGACACACCGCCATAGTGACAGTATTGGGCAGCGCCACTCACCCTGTGAGTGGACACACCGCCATAGTGAGAGAATAGGGCAGTGCCACTCATCCTGTGAGTGGACACACCGCCATAGCAGCATGTGCAACACTCCCCTAGAAAGAAAACCCGCTGGGATGTTCATTCTGTCACTTGTACCCAGACACAGCTGGAACTTGCTTAACTGTCTCAAGTGAACAGCTCCTCAAACAAGAACATTAACATTCGTGAACCCTTAAAATCTTACGTTATCTTGTGGGTGCAAAATGGGGGAATCTTTTAAGAACACTATCTATATTTAACAAATAGTGTTTACCGAACTCAAACAATGTGGGGTTATTATTCTACACATATTTCTAATGACTCTTAGATGTCCACACTCTTTCAGGTGGTGGTCAAGGTGGTGTCCATAACTCTTACCACAGATTCTGCAACTCTGCTCAACCATTGTTTCCATTCCAAAGCCAGGCCAGGGAAACACTTGAAAATTTGACGATAAGAGTAAGTAAGAGGAGAAAGTACTATGCCAATATAACAGCCCGTCCTCCAAAGGTTTCCCAGCGTCAAGAAACTGTCGTACGAAAGTGACCTTATCCTAACCTCCCAGAGAACCCAAAACAGAAAACGGGACAGTATGTCAACGGTACGAGCTGTTACCATTTTCTAGTATGACAGTTAATGGCCTCTGGTACGTTATCGACACTCTCGCCGGAGTATGAAATGGTGATTTCTGCGCCGCCTATGGATCTGCACTCCAACTCCCCGATATTTGGTGCACCTCAGACAACGCCATTGTTGGTGGTGGCCTCGGTAAAAGGCTCCGGTTTCCTGCCTCAGTTAGAAAGTAAGGTCGATGAGGATTACCTCTGGTGGGTGGAGTATTGAGATCAACGCCATCTTGGTTGTGGCTACATGTTACAATTTCATTTCCCCCTAGTGGATGGGTGTTAATTATCTTACGGTCATCCACTATACTGTCTCTCTAGCTAATGAAGTTTTATGTTCACAGAGGTAATGTAAGGAAGGCGATTGCGCTCAGGAGGGCAGTTCACCTTGGAAAGTCCAAGAACACTTGACTTGGAAATAAAAATTGTCATCCACCTTGTGTAAGAGATCACTTCGTACTGAACCTGCAGTTAAGGATGAGGGACATGAGGTAAGAAACATTATGATGAAGACTGGTACATAGAAAGGAGACCACTCCACCACCCCAAGCTCACTGTGCCGACTGTGCAACTCCCCCCCCCCCCCCACCAATGTGCTGACCGTACCCTTCCCCATCACTGTGGTCACTGTACCCTTCCCCCCCTCAATGTGCCGACTGTACAATTCCCTCCTCACTGTACTGACTGTTCCACTCCTTCCACACTATGCTGACTGTTCCACTCCCCCCTCACTGTGCTAACTGTACCACTCCCCCTCAATGTGCTGACTGTACCACTCCCCCTCACTGTGCTGACTGTATCACTTCCATTCACTGTGCTGACTGTATCACCCCCTCTCACTGTGCTGACTGTATCACTCCCCCTCACTGTGCTGACTGTATCACTTCTCCTTCACTGTGCTGACTGTATCACTCCCCCTCACTGTGCTGACTGTATCACTCCCCCTCACTGTGCTGACTGTATCACTCTCCTTCACTGTGCTGACTGTATCACTCCCCCTCACTGTGCTGGACTGTACCACTCCCCCTCACTGTGCTGACTGTATCACTTCCATTCACTGTGCTGACTGTATCACTCCCTCTCACTGTGCTGACTGTATCACTCCCCCTCACTGTGCTGACTGTATCACCCCCTCTCACTGTGCTGACTGTATCACTCCCCCTCACTGTGCTGACTGTATCACTCTCCCTCACTGTGCTGACTGTATCACTCCCCCTAATTTTGCTGACTGTACCACTCTCCTTCACTGTGCTAAATGTATCACTCCCTCCTCACTGTGCTGACTGCACCACTCCTCCCTCACAGTGCTGACTCCCGTAATATGAGCACACGCTGGAGTCAGCGTGTGCTCATATTACGCTCTTCCTCCTTTTTACCTTTTCTGTGGCTACCATTGTCCCTTTACGATGACTAAAACACTGGCTCCTATTGGCCGTTTCGGGTCCATGTTTTCAATGCTCATCTTACTGTGTGTATGACTATGTCTAACACCTGGTTAGTTGGCTGTCTCCCCTTCAATCACAGCTGGTGTCACACTGTATATCTTGCACCCTGGGTGGACGACCACTCTCCATGAGATAGGGAGGACGACCACCCTCCATGAGATAGGGAGGACGACCACCCTCCATGAGATAGGGAGGACGACCACCCTCCATGAGACAGGGAGGACGACCACCCTCCATGAGACAGGGAGGACGACCACCCTCCATGAGACAGGGAGGACGACCACCCTCCATGAGACAGGGAGGACGACCACCCTCCATGAGACAGGGAGGACGACCACCCTCCATGAGACAGAGAGGACGACCACCTTCCATGAGACAGGGAGGACGACCACCCTCCATGAGACAGGGAGGACGACCACCCTCCATGAGACAGGGAGGACGACCACCCTCCATGAGACATGGAGGACGACCACCCTCCATGAGACAGGGAGGACGACCACCCTCCATGAGACAGGGAGGACGACCACCCTCCATGAGACAGGGAGGACGACCACCCTCCATGAGACATGGAGGACGACCACCCTCCATGAGACAGGGAGGACGACCACCCTCCATGAGACATGGAGGACGACCACCCTCCATGAGACAGGGAGGACGACCACCCTCCATGAGACAGGGAGGACGACCACCTTCCATGAGACAGGGAGGACGACCACCTTCCATGAGACAGGGAGGACGACCACCCTCCATGAGACAGGGAGGACGACCACCCTCCATGAGACAGGGAGGACGACCACCCTCCATGAGACAGGGAGGACGACCACCTTCCATGAGACAGGGAGGACGACCACCCTCCATGAGACAGGGAGGACGACCACCCTCCATGAGACAGGGAGGACGACCACCCTCCATGAGACAGAGAGGACGACCACCCTCCATGAGACAGGGAGGACGACCACCTTCCATGAGACAGGGAGGACGACCACCCCTCCATGAGACAGGGAGGACGACCACCCTCCATGAGACAGAGAGGACGACCACCCTCCATGAGACAGGGAGGACGACCACCTTCCATGAGACAGGGAGGACGACCACCCTCCATGAGACAGGGAGGACTATATAGCACTGGGAAGGGGTCAGGATAAAGATTTGGGAAGGGACGGGGGGATGGAATGGTGGCTAACCACTTGGACGGTCAGGAATTGGACGCTAACCTGCATGAAGCGTGACCGTCGCTCTCCCGTCGATGAAAACCCTCTATCAGACAGGGATGACGACGTCCCTCCACTAGACAGGGATGACGACGTCCCTCCACTAGACAGGGATGGCGACGTCCCTCCACTAGACAGGGATGACGACGTCCCTCCACTAGACAGGGATGACGACGTCCCGCCACTAGACAGGGATGACGACGTCCCTCCATTAGACAGGGATGACGACGTCCCTCCACTAGACAGGGATGACGACGTCCCTCCACTAGACAGGGATGACGACGTCCCTCCACTAGACAGGGATGGCGACGTCCCTCCACTAGACAGGGATGACGACGTCCCTCCACTAGACAGGGATGACGACGTCCCTCCACTAGACAGGGATGACGACGTCCCTCCACTAGACAGGGATGACGACGTCCCTCCACTAGACAGGGATGACGACGACCCTCCACTAGACAGGGATGGCGACGTCCCTCCACTAGACAGGGGATGACGACGTCCCTCCACTAGACAGGGATGACGACGTCCCTTCACTAGACAGGGATGACGACGTCCCTCCACTAGACAGGGATGGCGACGTCCCTCCACTAGACAGGGATGGCGACGTCCCTCCACTAGACAGGGATGACGACGTCCCCCCTCTAAAAGACGCGGTTCTCACACGTCGGTTTTCAGGGATGACTATACTAAAGGGACATTACTCTGCGCGGCTCCTGCGTCTAGATCCCTGGTTCAGTTCTCTCGCTTTGGCTAGCTCTATATGCAAAATCTGGCGCGGTTGACATTTCAAGCTTATTCTGTAAGAAATATTGTTCAAATATTTACTCTATATGTGTCAATATGTATTTTAGTATATAGGAACAAATATATGAACTAAAATCACTAATTAATTACATGAATTTATGTCAGGCACTATACCGGATCCGGCTTGGTGGTTTCGGACACAGTTGTGGTGGTCCGGGTGGTGGTGGCAGAGAATCAGAGAAAACGGACCATTCAGGGCTAACAATAGGTTTCTTGATGACTAAGTATCCCATTATCGGAAACAGGAATCCTGTTAGTCTTTTCGAGGTCACCCTTAGCCAACCATCACCAGGATACAACCCACAACAGTTGCCTATCTCCCGGAGATCTATTTACTGCTCGGTGAGCAGAAACATCAAGTTAAAGGAAAAAATCTCCGAACGTCTCCCTGTTGTTTTGCTGAAATCGAACCCGTGAACGTTCGGAACCTTCTGCGAAGACCACTGTAGACGGTGTCGGGAAGAACATGATAGGCTCAAGAAATGTTTGTCACTGACTCGTCTCTAACGTTCTTAAACCTAAATGTATTTTTTGCTGACGACACAACCATCATGTTTTCAAATTCGTGAATTTACCTGAGGGTCACTAACACACTAATGGCCTTGACGAGGACTGGAAGCCGGCGTCTTGTCAAAGCCCCCCCCCCCTATATTTGTCCTGATGATATTTTCAAGCTTGATTTTAAAGTTCTGCAGAGTTTTGGCATTTACGCATCGGCGGGTAGGCGGTTCCATGGGTTTATAATCCTGTAGGTGAAAAAGCATTTATCTGTTTTCAATCCAAAATTGAGGCTTGTTGAGCTGGAAACCGTTTCTCCTTGTTTGTGTTGCATCTGAACTTTTGAAGAAAATGTCCGGATCATCATCCTCCAAATTGTTCAGTATTCTGAACAGTTCAAATATTTTGAAAAATGTTCCAACCCTCGCTCTGTAAATAATATTGTAAAAACGAGTTAAAAGAATGTACTCATGTCCACAAAAAAGTTCACACTAAACATACAAAAGATCTCCTGAATTGTTTGCGAACAAAGTATCGAGCCAAATACGCATTCAATGTAAACATTGACAGTAAAAGTGAAATAAAGTTCTTTGACCTATACGGAGGCGAGAGACTCAAATTTAGCACCCACAGCACATGGCATTAAACTTAACCTATGAGTATCTTAAAACTGTTGGTGTACTCTCAACAATCACAAACTCTGTCTAATTTTTGTCCCCAACTCTGCTCTTTTCACACTTTGTTCCTCAGTAATCTTTCCTAATCTAATTTAGGGTATCAGTGCATGATGTTCAGCCCCTGCAAACATCATACTCATCCAGTGTGAGTCTGAGGTAGTGTGATCCAGTGTGAGTCTGAGGTAGTGTGATCCAGTGTGAGTCTGAGGTAGGGTGATGCAGTGTGTGTCTGAGGTAGGGTGATCCAGTGTGTGTCTGAGGTAGGGTGATCCAGTGTGTGTCTGAGATAGGGTGATCCAGTGTGTGTCTGAGGTAGGGTGATCCAGTGTGTGTCAGGGGTAGGGTGATGCAGTGTGTGTCTGAGGTAGGGTGATCCAGTGTGTGTCTGAGGTAGGGTGATCCAGTGTGTGTCTGAGGTAGGGTGATCCAGTGTGTGTCAGGGGTAGGGTGATACAGTGTGTGTCTGAGGTAGTGTGATCCAGTGTGTGTCTGAGGTAGTGTGATCCAGTGTGAGTCTGAGGTAGTGTGATCCAGTGTGTGTCAGGGGTAGGGTGATGCAGTGTGTGTCTGAGGTAGGGTGATCCAGTGTGTGTCTGAGGTAGGGTGATCCAGTGTGTGTCTGAGGTAGTGTGATCCAGTGTGAGTCTGAGGTAGTGTGATCCAGTGTGTGTCAGGGGTAGGGTGATGCAGTGTGTGTCTGAGGTAGGGTGATCCAGTGTGTGTCTGAGATAGGGTGATCCAGTGTGTGTCTGAGGTAGTGTGATCCAGTGTGAGTCTGAGGTAGGGTGATCCAGTGTGTGTCCGAGATAGGGTGATCCAGTGTGTGTCTGAGATAGGGTGATCCAGTGTGAGTCTGAGGTAGGGTGATCCAGTGTGTGTCAGGGGTAGGGTGATCCAGTGTGTGTCAGGGGTAGTGTGATCCAGTGTGAGTCTGAGGTAGTGTGATCCAGTGTGTGTCAGGGGTAGTGTGATCCAGTGTGAGTCTGAGGTAGGGTGCTCCAGTGTGTGTCTGAGGTAGGGTGATCCAGTGTGTGTCAGGGGTAGGGTGATCCAGTGTGAGTCTGAGGTAGTGTGATCCAGTGTGAGTCTGAGGTAGTGTGATCCAGTGTGAGTCTGAGGTAGGGTGATCCAGTGTGTGTCAGGGGTAGTGTGATCCAGTGTGAGTCTGAGGTAGTGTGATCCAGTGTGAGTCTGAGGTAGTGTGATCCAGTGTGAGTCTGAGGTAGGGTGATCCAGTGTGTGTCAGGGGTAGTGTGATCCAGTGTGAGTCTGAGGTAGGGTGCTCCAGTGTGTGTCTGAGGTAGGGTGATCCAGTGTGTGTCAGGGGTAGGGTGATCCAGTGTGAGTCTGAGGTAGTGCGATCCAGTGTGAGTCTGAGGTAGGGTGATCCAGTGTGTGTCAGGGGAAGGGTGATCCAGTGTGTGTCTGAGGTAGGGTGATGCAGTGTGTGTCTGAGGTAGTGTGATCCAGTGTGAGTCTGAGGTAGGGTGATCCAGTGTGTGTCAGGGGAAGGGTGATGCAGTGTGTGTCTGAGGTAGGGTGATCCAGTGTGTGTCTGAGGTAGGGTTATCCAGTGTGTGTCTGAGGTAGGGTGATCCAGTGTGTGTCAGGGGTAGGGTGATCCAGTGTGTGTCAGGGGTAGGGTGATCCAGTGTGTGTCTGAGGTAGGGTGATCCAGTGTGTGTCTGAGGTAGGGTGATCCAGTGTGTGTCTGAGGTAGGGTGATCCAGTGTGTGTCAGGGGTAGGGTGATCCAGTGTGTGTCAGGGGTAGGGTGATCCAGTGTGTGTCTAAGGTAGGGTGATCCAGTGTGTGTCTAAGGTAGGGTGATCCAGTGTGTGTCTGAGGTAGGGTGATCCAGTGTGTGTCTGAGGTAGGGTGATCCACTAGATTATAGGATACTATTACTATTATTATACTATTATATTATATTATATATATTATATTCTATATATTATATTATATTATATATATTATACATATATTATATATATTACTATTATTATACTATTGTAGGAAGATTATACATATATGTTACAGCCTTTTCAAAGCCTCCGTGATAAACAGTGATTAAGAAAGCTTCATTTCATTCTCAAGAAAATTGATGCGTAGGACGCCACATGAAAGAGTAGGGCGCCACATGAAAGAGTAGGACGCCACATGATAGAGTAGGGCGCCACATGAAAGAGTAGGACGCCACATGATAGAGTACGGCGCCACATGAAAGAGTAGGACGCCACATGATAGAGTAGGGCGCCATATGACAGAGTAGAGCGCCACATGATAGAGTAGGGCGCCACATGATAGAGTATAGGGCGCCACATGACAGAGTAGAACGCCACGTGATAGAGTAGGGCGTCATATGACAGAGTAGGGCGCCACATGATAGAGTATAGGGCGCCACATGACAGAGTAGAACGCCACGTGATAGAGTAGGGCGTCATATGACAGAGTAGGGCGCCACGTGATAGAGTAGGGCGTCATATGACAGAGTAGGGCGCCACGTGATAGAGTAGGGCGCCATATGACAGAGTAGAGCGCCACGTGATAGAGTAGGGCGCCATATGACAGAGTAGGGCGCCACGTGATAGAGTAGGGCGCCATATGACAGAGTAGAGCGCCACGTGATAGAGTAGGGCGCCACGTGATAGAGTAGGGCGCCACGTGATAGAGTAGGGCGCCATATGACAGAGTAGAGCGCCACGTGATAGAGTAGGGCGCCATATGACAGAGTAGAGCGCCACGTGATAGAGCAGGGCGCCATATGACAGTGTAGAGCGCCACGTGATAGAGTAGGGCGCCATATGACAGAGTAGAGCGCCACGTGATAGAGTAGGGCGCCACATGATAGAATAGGGCGCCACGTGATAGAGTAGAGCGCCATATGACAGAGTAGAGCGCCACGTGATAGAGTAGGGCGCCATATGACAGAGTAGAGCGCCACGTGATAGAGTAGGGCGCCATATGACAGAGTAGGGCGCCACGTGATAGAGTAGGGCGCCATATGACAGAGTAGAGCGCCACGTGATAGAGTAGGGCGCCACGTGATAGAGTAGGGCGCCACGTGATAGAGTAGGGCGCCATATGACAGAGTAGAGCGCCACGTGATAGAGTAGGGCGCCATATGACAGAGTAGAGCGCCACGTGATAGAGTAGGGCGCCATATGACAGTGTAGAGCGCCACGTGATAGAGTAGGGCGCCATATGACAGAGTAGAGCGCCACGTGATAGAGTAGGGCGCCACATGATAGAATAGGGCGCCACGTGATAGAGTAGAGCGCCATATGACAGAGTAGAGCGCCACGTGATAGAGTAGGGCGCCACGTGATAGAGTAGGGCGCCACGTGATAGAGTAGGGCGCCATATGACAGAGTAGGGCGCCACGTGATAGAGTAGGGCGCCACATGACAGAGTAGGACGCCACGTGATAGAGTAGGGCGCCACATGACAGAGTAGGGCGCCACGTGATAGAGTAGGGCGCCATATGACAGAGTAGAGCGCCACGTGATAGAGTAGGGCGACATATGACAGAGTAGGACGCCACGTGATAGAGTAGGACGCCACATGATAGAGTAGAACGCCACATGACAGAGTAGGACGCCACATGACAGAGTAGGACGCCACGTGATAGAGTAGGACGCCACATGACAGAGTAGGACGCCACATGATAGAGTAGGACGCCACATGACAGAGTAGGACGCCACATGACAGAGTAGGACGCCACATGACAGAGTAGGACGCCACGTGATAGAGTAGGACGCCACATGACAGTAGGACGCCACGTGATAGAGTAGGACGCCACATGACAGAGTAGGACGCCACATGATAGAGTAGGACGCCACATGACAGAGTAGGACGCCACGTGAAAGAGTAGGACGCCACATGACAGAGTAGGACGCCACGTGATAGAGTAGGACGCCACATGACAGAGTAGGACGCCACGTGATAGAGTAGGACGCCACATGACAGAGTAGGACGCCACGTGATAGAGTAGGACGCCACGTGATAGAGTAGGACGCCACGTGATAGAGTAGGACGCCACGTGATAGAGTAGGGCGCCACATGATAGAGTAGGGCGCCACGTGATAGAGTAGGACGCCACATGACAGAGTGGGACGCCACATGACAGAGTAGGACGCCACGTGATAGAGTAGGACGCCACGTGATAGAGTAGGACGCCACGTGATAGAGTAGGCCACGTGATAGAGTAGGACGCCACGTGATAGAGTAGGGCGCCACATGATAGAGTAGGGCGCCACATGATAGAGTAGGGCGCCACATGACAGAGTAGGGCGCCACGTGATAGAGTAGGACGCCACGTGATAGAGTAGGACGCCACGTGATAGAGTAGGACGCCACGTGATAGAGTAGGACGCCACGTGATAGAGTAGGACGCCACGTGATAGAGTAGGGCGCCACATGATAGAGTAGGGCGCCACATGATAGAGTAGGGCGCCACATGACAGAGTAGGGCGCCACATGATAGAGTAGGGCGCCACATGATAGAGTAGGGCGCCACATGATAGAGTAGGGCGCCACATGATAGAGTAGGGCGCCACATGACAGAGTAGGGCGCCACGTGATAGAGTAGGACGCCACATGACAGAGTAGGGCGCCACGTGATAGAGTAGGACGCCACATGACAGAGTAGGACGCCACGTGATAGAGTAGGACGCCACATGACAGAGTAGGACGCCACGTGATAGAGTGGGACGCAAATGTGTGGAAAACTTCATCTAAATTTATTTAATTTCTATTCAACTAAATATATACCAGAAAAAGAAGTTTTCTGTTGATGTGTAACATCATCAAAACGAAAGTAGTTAAGTTGATCTTAAACAGGAAAAACCGTAATTAATTCCTCCACTCTGGAAGGAATCAGCTTTTATATGAATAATATACAAAACTCTGATATGATAACTGATATTAACATGAGCACAGCAGACTTTGAAAGAGAAATTGACAACATGTCCATGCATTCAGCCCCAGGTCCCGACTCCAGGAATTCCTAGCTTTTCTTTTGTCACTCTAGAAGTTTTGTCAAACTAGGGTTGACATGATAGAGGTTTACAAGTGGATGAATGGACATAACAAAGGGAATATTAATAGGGGGTATTAAAAGTATCAACACAAGACAGAACACGAAACAATGGGTATATATTGGATAAGTTTAGATTTAGGAAAGACTTGGGTAAAAACTGGTTCGGTAGCAGTGTTGTTGATTTGTGGAACAAAATACTGTGTAACGTGGTGGTGGATTCCCTCGATTGTTTCAAACATGTGTTGGACATGTATGAGAGGGATTGGGTGGTTATGAATAGGAGCTGCCTCGTATGGGCCAATAGGCCTTCTGCAGTTACCTATGTTCTTATGTTTTTAAGTAAAAGCTCCCACGCCGCTAAGTTCACACGTCGCTAAGTTACAGCTCCCACGTCGCTAAGTATCAAATCCCACGTCACTAAGTTACAGCTTCCAGGTCGCTAAGTTACCGCTAAAACGTCGCTAAGTTACAGCTCCCACATAACTTTTGGTGGGGGAGGCTGGTGGTATACTTTCTGTGTACCTATGGATATTGTGCAGCCATAGGTACACAGAGGGTATACAGAGACCTACCTTGAGGTGCAGACGATGAGTGACAATAACGTGGCTGAAAAATGTTGACCAGACCACACTCTAGAAAGTGAAGGGACGACGACGTTTCAATCGACTTGAGAATGGTCCAGGACGGACCGAAACGTCGTCGTCCCTTCACTTTCTAGTGTGTGTGGTCTGGTCAACACTACCTTGAGGTGTTTTCGGGTCTTAGTGTTCCCGTGGCCCGGTCGTCGACCAGGCCTACTTTTTAATTTACAATTAAAATCAACATTAACAATTTATTCAACAAGACAATTTAATCAACATTAAGGAACTTAAATTCTAAAATTCCCCCTGTATTAGTTACTCATTTTTCTCACTGTGTTCAAAATTGATCTTGATAAACACCTCCAAATGGCACTAGATGAACAAGGCTGTGATTCATGCGTGAGACTGTAAGTAGCGGAGTGTAATTGCCTGGTTGGCCAAAAGGAAGAGGACTAGCCAGTGATCAGGCCACAAAAACATTGATGTTGGGAACTATCTCAAGGTAACCACAAGGCAAGGCAGGTTGGTGGTGACTAGCACGTGCTGTAGAGCCGCTTGAGCTCTGACTTTTTGACAAATCAAGGTGAAAGAGTGAGAGGGGTGAGAAGGTAAAAAGATTAGCAATATTTCTCCTCTCCCCTTCCCTTTTGCATTTCCTTCCAACTTTCTCGCCTTTCAATTCCTCCCAGACTTCCACCACCCGCCTTCCCCCTCTGACTCTTCTCAACTTCTCTCTTTGACATTATTTTATCCTTCTCCATCTCCTTCAGGATGCCTCTCCTCCTCCCCACTCCTCCACAAGTGGCTAGAGAGCCACCTCGGGAAGTTCCCCTACGCCCCCAGGTGACTGTTATGTCTCCACCCGGATGTCCCAGCTTGGAGCAGGAAAGGCCTTATACACTGGACGTTGCTAGGAGCGGAACGAGCACCCAGCATGCTAGGAGGAGTCCTCACCATGATAATAGGAGCTCTCGGCGCGATAGGAACAACTGGCTCGCTCGCCGGATACCCAGAGGTTATTACTGTGGGAGAGGGAACATGGGAGGAGGTCTACAGGCAGAACGGATGTCAGCCCGTTCTCACTGCACCAGAAAATAACTATATTTTCTTGCAACACAGTCAATACTACACACCTTCCCTATACGTTCTTGCACCACAGTCAACACTATACACCTTCCCTATACGTTCTTGCAACACAGTCAATACTACACACCTTCCCTATACGTTCTTGCACCACAGTCAACACTATACACCTTCCCTATACGTTGCAAACAAGTTTTTACTTAAAAAAATTTACCCCATGTTACTCCCCAATGGTAAATAAAACTGCACCAAATAATAAACCTGACTTTTAAGCCCTGATGTAGTCGGTGCTATTTTCTGCATTCAGATTAACTGCCGTCCGGGAGACATCGCTGGAGCGTTACACGCGGCTGACACAAAGCCTCGCTGAAGCTTGTTATGTTCAGCTGGACGGAGGAGGAAGCGTAAAGCTTGTTGCCCTGGAAGTGTTGGTCCAGCGACCTCTCCTCATAATAGAACGTCGCTTTTTGACGTATACTCTAAGGCCAAAAATTGCTGTACTAGAAAATGGGAGCGGCTCGCGAAATTGACCTATTGTCCCGTTTTCTGCTTTGGATTCTCTGGGAGGTTAGGATAAGGTCACTTAAGTACGACGATTTCTTGTTGTTGGAAAACCGTAGGAGGACGAGCTGGTTCAGTGTGCTCACGTACCTCACCTCCATCCTTGCGGTACGACTGATCACTTACCAACGGTACAACTGATCACTTACCAACGGTACGACTGATCACTTACCAACGGTACGACTGATCACTTACCAACGGTACAACTGATCACTTACCAACGGTACGACTGATCACTTACCAACGGTACGACTGATCACTTACCAACGGTACGACTGATCACTTACCAACGGTACAACTGATCACTTACCAACGGTAAGACTGATCACTTACCAACGGTACGACTGATCCCCTACCAACGGTATGACTGATCCCTTACCAACGGTACGACTGATCCATTACCAACGGTACGACTGATCCCTTACCAACGGTACGACTGATCCATTACCAACGGTACGACTGATCCCTTACCAACGGTATGACTGATCCCTTACCAACGGTACGACTGATCCCTTACCAACGGTACGACTGATCCCTTACCAACGGTATGACTGATCCCTTACCAACGGTATGACTGATCCCTAACCAACGGTACGACTGATCCCTTACCAACGGTACGACTGATCCCTTACCAACGGTACGACTGATCCCTTACCAACGGTACGACTGATCCCTTACCAACGGTATGACTGATCCCTTACCAACGGTACGACTGATCCCTTACCAACGGTATGACTGATCCCTTACCAACGGTACGACTGATCACTTACCAACGGTACGACTGATCCCTTACCAACGGTACGACTGATCCCTTACCAACGGTACGACTGATCCCTTACCAACGGTACGACTGATCCCTTACCAACGGTACGACTGATCCCTTACCAACGGTACGACTGATCCCTTACCAACGGTACGACTGATCCCTTACCAACGGTACGACTGATCACTTACCAACGGTACGACTGATCTCTTACCAACGGTACGACTGATCCCTTACCAACGGTATGACTGATCCCTTACCAACGGTACGACTGATCTCTTACCAACGGTACGACTGATCACTTACCAACGGTACGACTGATCACTTACCAACGGTACGACTGATCTCTTACCAACGGTACGACTGATCCCTTACCAACGGTACGACTGATCCCTTACCAACGGTACGACTGATCCCTTACCAACGGTACGACTGATCCCTTACCAACGGTACGACTGATCACTTACCAACGGTACGACTGATCTCTTACCAACGGTACGACTGATCCCTTACCAACGGTACGACTGATCACTTACCAACGGTACGACTGATCTCTTACCAACGGTACGACTGATCCCTTACCAACGGTATGACTGATCCCTTACCAACGGTACGACTGATCTCTTACCAACGGTATGACTGATCCCTTACCAACGGTACGACTGATCACTTACCAACGGTACGACTGATCTCTTACCAACGGTACGACTGATCCCTTACCAACGGTATGACTGATCCCTTACCAACGGTATGACTGATCCCTTACCAACGGTATGACTGATCCCTTACCAACGGTACGACTGATCTCTTACCAACGGTATGACTGATCCCTTACCAACGGTACGACTGATCACTTACCAACGGTACGACTGATCTCTTACCAACGGTACGACTGATCCCTTACCAACGGTATGACTGATCCCTTACCAACGGTATGACTGATCCCTTACCAACGGTACGACTGATCACTTACCAACGGTATGACTGATCCCTTACCAACGGTATGACTGATCCCTTACCAACGGTACGACTGATCCCTTACCAACGGTATGACTGATCCCTTACCAACGGTATGACTGATCCCTTACCAACGGTATGACTGATCCCTTACCAACGGTACGACTGATCCCTTACCAACGGTATGACTGATCCCTTACCAACGGTACGACTGATCCCTTACCAACGGTACGACTGATCCCTTACCAACGGTATGACTGATCCCTTACCAACGGTACGACTGATCCCTTACCAACGGTATGACTGATCCCTTACCAACGGTATGACTGATCCCTTACCAACGGTATGACTGATCCCTTACCAACGGTACGACTGATCCCTTACCAACGGTATGACTGATCCCTTTGCCGTTGTGATTTTTCCCTTTGTTTCTGTGTTCATTTTTGTGTTTTATTTATTTTTATTGTAGTTATGTATTTTGTGCCTCTTCATGTGATTTCTGGGGCTAGTAGGTTTGTTTTGAGTTGTTTTAATGGTTGGGTTGTTGGGTGCGAGTTTGGGTTCTTTGTACTTGTACTGACGTGCTTATTGTTTTTGTTGTCGGCCCTTAAACTGGTGTTTTGTGTATTTGATAATTTGTAGGTAGCAAGAGAGTTAGTTTGGAAGGTTGTAAGGGAGAGACTCGTAGCCTCCTGTACACTACGGGAGCATGACCTCAAAACTCACACCTGGGGAACGCACACCAGCTCACTCCGACTGTTGATGATCCTGTGAAAATTGGGATGACTTCCTGGTGGGGGTGATACCAACGGGTGACCTTCTGGCGACGAGGTCAAATCAATACCATCCCCACACACACATCCTGCCTCTATCTCTCCCCTGTCCGCCCCTTCTTCCCCCTCTACAACCCCCATCAACCCCACCACCGAAACAACATTATTAGTTTTATTTTATTCATGGCAGAAATGGAGTAAGCTAGACTGGAGGCTGTGGTCGCCACTCTTCCTCAACTGGAACAATGGGACGCGTACACCTCGCAGCGTTCAGGGAGAGGTCAGGTCATGTGGTGACCTGACCTGCCAGCTCTTGCAACATATGTTTAGTGGATTGTTAGTTTTGAGCAGGTCAAGCAGCCTGGTCGCTTCTCACCCCCCATCTAACGGCAAGCCACCTGTATATGTGGTGATAGCAAGCTGCTTGGCTCCTACACAAATAGACTGGGAAGTTGAGAATAGGATTCAGGATTCAAAGAGCTTTAGGCCTCGACACTGAGGCCCTGGCCAGATAGCCTCCGCAGGCCGCTGGTTGGGCTTATGCCAGACACCCTCCCTTCCCCCCTACCACCGTAAGCCGACTCAAACATAGACCTATTGAGTTGTAAGAGTGAGGTGATGTATTATGTGTTCCCATGTTACAAGTTATGAAATGACAATCGTACAACTTCTGAACTTCCGGTTTAAAGTGACCTTTCCACTCTTGGTCATGTAATGAACTTTGGTGTTTGTAGAGAAAAGAGATGAATGAAGTATGTAAATATTTTAACAAGTGATTGTCTTTAAAGTCTGATATCCTGCGTCTTGAGTTCATTCTAAAACTACGTGTGGTGGAGAGAGTGAATGACACTCGCCCAAGATAAACTGCTGACATTCATGATTGAGAGTTATTGTTATCATCACTTAGAGATAACAGGTAGGAGACGTAATTCCATTTTTGGCTGTAATAATCTAAAAGGGTTGCGGTAGCGTTACTTTCTTGCCTTTCTCCTTCCTCTTTTGTCTTCTACTAACTCTCTTCCCTTTCTCTTCTATTATTGACGTCTTCCCCTTCCCCTTCCATCTTCCCCCACCACCCCTCCCATCTTCCCCCACCACCACTTCCATCTTCCCACCTCCACTCCTGTCTCCCCCCATTACTACTCCCATTTCTTCTTCACCACTACTCCCATCTCCTCCCACCACCACCCCCCCCCCTTCCCCAGCTCTCTCACTGCATCAAACAAGTCAGGAGTCTTGGAATCAAGGAAAAAAAATAGTGGTGGCAGCAAGCATGCTGATTAGAATATTCATATTTATGTATAAAAGAACAGGACATTCTTACGACATAATGTTGACGGGCTCAACGAACTCGTTTCTGTGTCTGGCTTAAGTTGTAAAATGAGCTCTGGAGAGTTAATCTTCCATCATCCTTCGCAAGTGAAGAAGAACATAAGATATTCAAAGAAGCCTCGTGTTAGGGACATTGATCTCACACGTGCTGTCAAAGAACTTATGCGTACAAACTCGTCTGAATTCTAACTCAAGAAACTCATATTTTTGTATGATCTTATTATTTGTGTCCATTAGGAATAAACTAGATCTAATGCTCGGCAACTATCATATAAACAATATGATGAACCAAGAGCTGAGTGCCAGAGCCTTCATGTGGTCGCTTGACATGACTTTACGCGTTTCTACACATTAAGCGAACGAAGTTTCAAATGAATGTCAGCTTAGGAATGAATGATCGCTAATGAAGTGAGTCACTCGCTGTAATCACACACACACACACACACACACACACACACACACACACACACACACACACACACACACACACACACACACCACATTCAAGATTCTCAAGGGAATTGATAGGGTAGATAAAGACAGGCTATTTAACACAAGGGGCACACGCACAAGGGGACACAGGTGGAAACTGAGTTCCCAAATGAGCCACAGAGATATCAGAAAGAACTTTTTTAGTGTCAGAGTGGTTGACAAATGGAATGCATTAGGAAGTGATGTGGTGGAGGCTGACTCTATACACAGTTTCAAGTGTAGATATGATAGAGCCCAATAGGCTCAGGAATCTGTACACCAGTTGATTGACAGTTGAGAGGCGGGGCCAAAGAGCCAGAGCTCAACCCCCCCAAGCACAACTAGGTGAATACTCCCACACACGCACACATTACAGCGTGAGGGTCAAGACTCAGTCATGGCGGGTCATGCCTGGTGTGAGGGCCGGCCAGGTTGTCTCAGGTCTAACTAACGAGGTCATTCTAAGCTTTCGTGCACCTGAAGGCCGCGCGCCACCAATCACCGTCTCCAGCGCCACATTCATGCTCTATAATCTCACGCCGCCGCGGCACGTGCACCAAACTGCTTACACTTTTATAGTCTTACTTATATTTTATTTTTAGTAATTTCATGATGATTACAAGAGATTTGTGGTGACTATCGTGGTGGTGGTGGTGGTTGTTGTTGTGGTGGTGGTGGTTGTTGTTGTGGTGGTGGTGACCATCGTGGTGGTGGTTGTTGTTGTGGTGGTGGTGACCATCGTGGTGGTGGTGTTAATGGTGGTGGTGGTTGTGGTAGTGGTGGTTGTGATGGTGGTGGTGTTAATGGTGGTGGTGGTTGTCGTGGTGGTGGTGATGGTGGTGGTGTTAATGGTCGTGGTGGTGGTCGTGGTGGTGGTCGTGGTGGTGGTGGTGGTGGTGGTCGTGGTGGTGGTCGTGGTAGTGGTGGTGATGGTGGTGGTGTTAATGGTGGTGGTGGTGGTGGTCGTGGTGGTGGTTGTGGTGGTGGTCATGGTGGTGGTTGTGGTGGTGGTCGTGGTGGTGGTCGTGGTGGTGGTGGTGGTGGTGGTGGTCGTCGTCGTGGTCGTGGTGGTGGTGGTCGTGGTCGTGGTGGTCGTGGTAGTGGTGGTGATGGTGGTGGTGTTAATGGTCGTGGTGGTGGTGGTGGTGGTGGTCGTGGTGGTGGTCGTGGTGGTGGTGGTGGTCGTGGTGGTATTGGTGGTGGTGGTCTTTGTGGTGGTGGTCGTTATGGTGGTGGTCATTATGGTGGTGGTCGTGGTCGTAGTAGTCGTTACGGTGGTGGTTGTGGTAGTGGTCGTAGTAGTGGTGGTGGTCGTGGTCGTCGTCGTGGTCGTGGTGGTGGTGGTCGTCGTGGTGGTGGTCGTGGTGGTGGTGGTGGTCGTGGTGGTCGTGGTCGTGGTGGTGGTCGTGGTGGTGGTTGTGGTGGTGGTGGTGGTGGTGGTGGTGGTCGTCGTCGTGGTGGTGGTGGTGGTGGTGGTGGCAGAAATCTAAAACTACGAAAATAATACATAGATGTTCTGTGAAGGATAATAGGATACACACAGAGATCACACTAACGTGATGCATCAAATGAACAAATCCACAAAGGCCGTGACGAGGATTCGAATCCTCGTCACGGCCCTTGTGGATTTGTTCATAATAGGTTACTAGAGCCTATATCTAGAGGAGTTAGCAATAAACCCCCCAATTGTTAGCGCTGATATTGGTCTTGTTTGTGTGAGACCAGTTGGACTATCACTTCAGCTGCGAGTAACTGCTGCTCAGTATGCCTAAATGCTCTGGAAATATATTGAAAATGATGACTTTTGTTCTTGAAACTAGGACTCTTCCGTATGAAGAGAGGCTAAGAACATTAAATTTACTCTCTAATAAAGAGTAGTGTAAGAGGGGACATGCTAGAAGTGAACAAAAAAATGAAACAAATGGCTTGTTACAAGAAGTTCATGAAGGGGAAGGTAGCCGCCTCGCTTACACTCAGTAGACCTTGAAATATTAACACAAGTAAGTACTCGAAACAATGGATTTAATTTGCCAAAATTTAAATTTAGGCACCAAATAGACAAACACTGATTCTGAAATGGAGTTGAAGATGCTTGGAACAATTTGTTAAGTAACATTATAGAGGCAAATCTATTACAAAATTTCAGGCTTCAATTAGACAGTGAGTGGGAGTGATTGGGTATAAATAGTAACTGTCCTGACATTGGCTAATAGGCCTCAGGAGATGCCTTTGTGCTCATGTTTGTATAGCTGGGAGATGGGGGGAGGGAGCGGAGTGTCCTGTGTTGACCCAACTGATTTATGATCTCTTCTTAATATGACACTTTTCAACACGTGTGTTTTCACAGTGTGTGTTGTCAAGCGGCGGTCACTCTTAAAGATGCACTCTTAAAGATGAAGCGCGGGTGTAAGATGAGGTGTTGACATATCAGGGTCATCTTTACTCATCTTCACCTCCTTGAGTCACTCACGAACCCGGTCATAATCAAACTATCCCATCAGACGGTCCTCGTAAGAAACCCCTCCCCTCCCCCCCCCCTTCGTCTACGGTTGACTGAATGAGCGTCTGTGTCGCGAGGCTGAGATCTTGTAGTGTGGGTCGAGGCTGCTTCCCTACACCTTCCTGTTCGGGGGTCACTGACATGTGTGATGGTGTTGGACATTGTTTTGTAGTTTTTATGGTAATGGTCCAGTGATATGCTTTACACGACTTCCTTTATTGCCTCATGTCGATATATATATATATATATATATATATATATATATATATATATATATATATATATATATATATATATATATATATATATATATATATATATATATGTGTGTGTGTTGTACCTAGTAGCCAGAACGCACTTCTCAGCCTACTATGCAAGGCCCGATTTGCCTAATAAGCCAAGTTTTCCTGAAATAATATATTTTCTCTAATTTTTTTCTTATGAAATGATAAAGCTACCCATTTCATTATGTATGAGGTCAATTTTTTTTTATTGGAGTTAAAATTAACGTAGATATTTGACCGAACCTAACCAACCCTACCTAACCTAACCTAACCTATCTTTATTGGTTAGGTTAGGGTAGGTAGCCTAAAATGTTAGGTTAGGTTCGGTTAGGTAGGTTAGGTAGTCGAAAAAGCATTAGTTCATGAAAACTTGGCTAATTAGGCAAATCGGGCCTTGCATAGTAGGCTGAGAAGTGCGTTCTGGCTACTAGGTACGACATATATATATATATATATGCTACTAGCTGTACCCGCCACACGTTGCTGTGGCTCAGTCAGGTTAAATAGAAAATAGAAAAAAAAAAGAGAGCGCACGTTTCAATTATGATTAATTTCACAATGCTTGTGGGTATACAATATGTTTTGTTGTTCCATTATCTGTGGAGATATAGAGATTGTCTGGTTTGCCGACTCTAGAACACGCAACATATAATTGTTCCTATTAAAAGCATTCCGTATCTGGATATAAACGGCACAATTCTAAAGATTGGCCCTGAGCTTTGTTGATGGTGATTACAAACGCCAATTGAATTGGAAATTACAATATCTTAAATTGAAATGACATATCTGTTGGAATCATAAGAATGCGAGGGATGACGACATCTTCACCTCTGATAAGTCCTGTCAAGATTGTTGCTTCTACGACGTTGCTGATTATTTTTTTACTGTAAGGCGCGTGGCGTTGCAAAGCTTTAGCTGATTAATATTTCGCAACATGATAATTGGCACGCAGATTTTCAATTGCCGTCCGTGTGATGGTATCCCTGGCAGATCGAGTGAATTCAAAAATTCTGTTGGATATCTAACCGCTTCATCTGTTTTCTCAATAGTGTCGACGGACTTGTATCGCGGAATTACAGGTAATGTTTGCCTGAAATCTCCTGCAAGCAATATTAATGCGTTCCCAAATGGTCTGATGTTTCCACGCAAATCTTGCAATGATCGATCAAGAGCCTCAAGCGATTTTTTGTGGGCCATTATGCATT
>NC_091167.1:23101384-23113884 GCF_040958095.1 Procambarus clarkii
GAAGATGTGTAAGCTCTATTCACACCATCTGGTCACCACTTGGTCCGGGAGACATCTCCCGTCACGCAGGGTGCAGTCGCGCCTCCACAGATCTCCAGTATCAGCTCTTGATACTGGTAATGGCTCAAGAGGGCCACCACTTACGGGCTATTCATGCCCGTGCCACCTCTTGGATGGCTTAATCTTCATCAATCAATCAATCGAATAATAACTCAGGCTAACCATAGCCTGTGCTACTTGCCCCGCTCCTGTGCCAGGTAAGTTACGGGCTCGCCATAGCCCGTGCTGCTTGGAACTTGTTCCGAACAGCTGAATCTATAACAACAACAACGAATAATAACTGGGAGACATCTCCCGTCACGCAGGGTGCAGTCGCAACTCCACAGATCTCCAGTATCAGCTCTTGATACTAGTAATGGCTCAAAAGGGCCACCACTTACGGGCTATTCATGCCCGTGCCACCTTTTGGGTGGCTTAATCTTCATCAATCAATCAGCTCTATTCAGTTTCATTTGTGTGTTTGTAAACTAAAGTCTTTGAAAATGTAATAAGTTTTACGAAACGCGCTCAAGTGTCGCGTCAGACTAGAATTAAAAATGAATTTTGGAGAATTGTTCTTTGAATTACCACCAACAGTGAAAAGAAACGTAAGAAAGATCGAGAAAATTCGTGTTAGAATTATTAATCTTACTTTTTCGGTCATATTTAATAATATATGTCTACAGGAAAGACTGCTACCAATATATATATATATATATATATATATATATATATATATATATATATATATATATATATATATATATATATATATATACACAAAAAAGGGAAACCATTATGGGAACCCATAGCCTCGGAGAAGGGAATAAAGAACATTCAGGAAAAAACCTAGACCATTGACTCTCAATGCGTATGAGTATTTGGTTCTCCTGCAACCCCCTGTTTTACTTACAGTTTAATACTTTATTATACGGTGTTACACAATTGCAAAACTTATTGGTTTTGAAATATTTTGTCAAAAAGACAAGAGGGAAGAATGGGAGACGACCCAACAAGGGATCAGAGACCCCAGACGTCACGTCAACACCAACAGTCAAACAAGAAAATGCTCACTGAGCCAATCAGGAGACAGAAAATCAGATGATAGACACTAGGAAGGAAAGGTAAATAAAGCTCCGTTACCCAAAGGGATGAAGTGATAGACGCTGAGCAGCTGAGATAAACAAACATGGATTACCCAAGAGATCCCCTCAAGGGACACGTATAGAAAACGACACCCGGGTCCCCTCCTCTTACTCCCCCCAGGACAATGACTTACTAGCCACTACCACAACTTACAATAATCCCCCCTTCCGTCTTCTTGAGGACCTTGACGGGAGACTAAACTGCTCGGGAATAACCAGGAAGAGCAACTGCTTGGTTGTCTGCGCTTATAGCAAATAGGAAGACAACGTAACCAGAAGAGACATAATAATTGTTGTCAGTTACTCATGCACTTATTTATTTACATTTACTGATAAGGTTACAAGAGGAGATGAATGTGACAGAGGTCACACTCACACAAAGCAGTCAGGCCAGATGGAGTCTCGCCTTGGGTTATAAGCCAATGTTCATCCGAGATCAGTGCTCCATCACACATTATTTTTCTAAACATCCTTTCAAACAGCGCCTCGGAGACATATGGAGGAAAAAAACAAAGTTAAAATCTATAATAACAGACCAGAATCATTGAGAAGCTTTGTAGTCAAATCAACAGAATAATAATTAAAATAATAAAAGGGGTAAAACACCTGGATTGAAATGAGGTAATAACTGAGAGACACGTGGCTCCTATTGCTATGAAGGGGAGGTCGTATACACAACTGCCTCCGCTATTCAGATAGAACTGGCAGACATAACCTCATGCACTCAAACAAGTATATGAATCCAAAGTCAACAGGTCCATTGTAAGTATCTCTTTGTCATCATTGATTCCCACACCACAAGTCCGCCAGACATTATTTTGACGTGCGTGTGCCTGAAGCTAGACGCATATAATGAAATAATAAATAGTGGATTCGGAGTTATTCTCCTGTGGATTCCTTCCTGTATTGGTTTCCCAATACATGATAGAACTGATGAGTTAACCAAATTTAATCTTAAAGAGGGAGTTGATTACCATCTTGGATTGCCTTTGAGCAGCCTCATAACACCAACAGACTGAGAACTGCAACAAAATCTAATATACTTGAGAAAAAGTGAAAATTCACACCAGTTGTTCGATCTATTATTATTTAATTAAACAGGAAGAACCACATATATATGGATCACTCAATGAAATTAGCAGACTTTTAGACTTCACATCTGCTAGGCGTAGGCTCGGCTACAGTACCTCTGGGAGTTTGCACCACCTGCTAATGTAGACGTAACTAAATGTAAACTCTGTCAGCAGAACTATTCATGTACTTTGCGTCACCCTCATCAAATGCGTAACAGTCCAAGAATTCAGAACACTGTCAATTATTTACATATAAATATGTAAGTACTCCATTCATTATGATGTACTACCAGAAATCTTTCCCAAGTGTGCTAAGTAATGCCTGCGCTACCAGTTGATTGACAGTTTAGAGGCAGGATCAAAGAGCCAGAGCTCAACCCCTGCAAGGATAACTAGGTGAGTACATGACTGTAAAGTTGCCGCCCAGTTGGGTGGGTGTTGAGCAGGATCAGTAACTGTTTAACTAACTCACAGCAGATGTAAATTGTCTTTAATTGTTCGAAGTTGCCCACAACAGTCTGTTAGTTACTTCCATTCTTCCCTTTAACTTACAAAATATTATACCCATTGTTTTGTGTTCTGTCTTGTGTTGAAGGTTCACCTATATGTTCATTCTGGGTTCAGTTCAAGCTTTTGTAATCCATTGTGACCTATAGTAAGAAAAGCTATTATAAGTTCTTCCTTTCAAAGTTAATAATTTCAACGTTTTGAAAACAAAAATCATTATAAATAAACGATCATTTAGGAATAAAGTTTGTTTTCAGTTTGAATATGTTGTTGAAGTGGTGTAGATGCGGCGTCACTGTGACAAGGCTGGTGTGATGGTTCGGGGAATGCTTGTCTGGTTATTATAGTGAGGTGACTAAACAAAGACAAGTTCCTGATGCTCTTCTGAGAAGATATGTAATGTGAGCTCCGCCACAGCTTGCGTCGGCATGTTCACCCACCAGGCTCTTATTGTACAACTGTGTGTGTGTGTGTGTGTGTGTGTGTACTCACCTAATTGTGCTTGCGGGGGTTGAGCTCTGGCTCTTTGGTCCCGCCTCTCAACCGTCAATCAACTGGTGTACAGATTCCTGAGCCTATTGGGCTCTATCATATCTACATTTGAAACTGTGAATGGAGTCAGCCTCCACCACATCACTTCCTAATGCATTCCATTTGCTAACTACTCTGACACTGAAAAAGTTCTTTCTAACGTCTCTGTGGCTCATTTGGGTACTCAGCTTCCACCTGTGTCCCCTTGTTCGCGTCCCACCAGTGTTGAAAAGTTCGTCCTTGTTTACCCGGTCGATTCCCCTGAGGATTTTGTAGGTTGTGATCATGTCCCCCCTTACTCTTCTGTCTTCCAGTGTCGTGAGGTGCATTTCCCGCAGCCTTTCCTCATAACTCATGCCTCTTAGTTCTGGGACTAGTCTAGTAGCATACCTTTGGACTTTTTCCAGCTTCGTCTTGTGCTTGACAAGGTACGGGCTCCATGCTGGGGCCGCATACTCCAGGATTGGTCTTACATATGTGGTGTACAAGATTCTGAATGATTCCTTACACAGGTTCCTGAACGCCGTTCTGATGTTAGCCAGCCTCGCATATGCCGCAGACGTTATTCTCTTTATGTGGGCTTCAGGAGACAGGTTTGGTGTGATATCAACTCCTAGATCTTTCTCTCTGTCTGTTTCATTAAGTACTTCATCTCCTATTCTGTATCCTGTGCCTGGCCTCCTGTTTCCACTGCCTAGTTTCATTACTTTGCATTTACTCGGGTTGAACTTCAACAGCCATTTGTTGGACCATTCACTCAGTCTATCCAGGTCATCTTGTAGCCTCCTACTATCATCCTCTGTTTCAATCCTCCTCATAATTTTTGCATCGTCGGCAAACATTGAGAGGAACGAATCTATACCCTCTGGGAGATCATTTACATATACCAGAAACAGTATAGGTCCAAGGACATCAAAGCAAAGTCCAAGGACTGACCCCTGCGGGACTCCACTTGTGACGTCTCGCCAATCTGAGACCTCACCCCTCACACAGACTCGTTGTCTCCTGTTGCTTAGGTATTCCTCTATCCACCGGAGTACCTTCCCTCTCACTCCAGCCTGCATCTCCAACTTTCGCACTAGCCTCTTGTGTGGCACTGTATCAAAGGCTTTCTGACAATCCAAAAATATGCAGTCTGCCCACCCTTCTCTTTCTTGCCTTATTTTTGTTGCCTGGTCGTTGCCTGTGTGTGTGTGTGTGTGTGTGTGTGTGTGTGTGTGTGTGTGTGTGTGTGTGTGTGTGTGTGTGTGTGTGTGTGTGTGTGTGTGTGTGTGTACTCACCTAGTTGTGCTTGCGTCCTAGTGGTTGGACACCATTCATTTTCCCCCTCCTATCCTAATCCTTATCCTGACCCCTTCCAAGTGTTAAATAATGATCGTAATGGCTTGGGACTTTCCCCTGATGGTTCCTTTCCCTTTTTCCGTTTAGTACTCCAGAATTATTTATTGAATGTGTGTACTCACCTAGTTGTGCTTGCAGGGGTTGAGCCTCAGCTTTTTTGTCCCGCCTCTCAACTGTCAATCAACAGGTGAACAGATTCCTGAGCCTATTGGGCTCTGTCATATCTACATTTGAAACTGTATATGGAGTCAGCCTCCATCACATCACTGCCTAATACATTTCATTTGTTAACTTCTCTGACACTGAAACAAATATTTCAAAGGTCCCTGTGGCTCATTTGGATGCTGGGTTTCCACCTGTGTTCCCTTGTTCGTGTTCCACCCATGATAAATAGTTTGTCTTTGTTCACCCTGTCAATTCCTCTGAAAATTTTGTAGGTGGTAATCATGTCTCCAATTACCCTTCTGTTTTCACAGGGACGTGAGGTTTAGCTCCCATAGCCTTTCCTTGTGTCTCATACCTCTCAGTTTTGGGACTAGTCTGGTGGCATACATCTAAGTCTTTGTCTTGTGTTTAACTAGGTATGGACTACAGGCTGGAGCTACATATAATAGAATTGGTGTGATATAAGTGGTATACAAGGTCCTGAACTATTTTTTACACAAGTTTCTGAAGGCAGTTCTGATGTTGGCCACTTCAGTATATGCCACTCATGATATCCTGTTAATGTGGGCTTCTGTTGGGGGCGGCTGGACAGGTTCGGTGTGATATCATTCCCCAGATCTTTCTCTCTATTGGACTCTTGCAGGATTTCACCTCCCAGATGGTACCTTGTGTTCAGCCTCCTGCTCCCTTCATCTAATTTCATTACTTTACACTTTCCTAAGTTAAACATTAGCAGACAGTTTCTAGACCATTCCTCCAGTTTGTCCAGGTCATCCTGTAGTCTCTGTCTATCTTCATCTGTCTTGATTCTTCTCATAATTTTTGCATCATCAGCAAACATTGAGAGGAATGAGTCTATACCCTCCGGAAGATCGTTGACATATATTAGAAACGGGATGAGTCCAAGTACAGAGCCCTGTTGGACTCCGCTAGTGACACCTCGTGTGTGTGTACGTCACTGCTCACGCTAGAGCACTGGAGCGGCCTACCCGCCACACACTTGCAGTCATCACTCCAGCACAAGCGTCACTCACTTGACCCGTGACACTCCTTGGCATTCCTGACTGTCCTTCGTCTTCTCCCTGTCTCATCATCTGACCAGATCTCTTCCTCATCCTCCTTCTCATCCTCATCCTCATCCCCCTCCTCATACTCCTCCTCTTCATCCTCCTCCTTATCCTACTCATCCTCCTGCATATTATACTAACCCGACGGTTCAGATTTATATTCAAACTGTTCACAAAATTGCTATTTACTTGGACATTTATTAATTAATTTCTTGGTTTATATATTGGTATATTTATTAATATGTTTATTTGTTTGCTTATTTATTTATTTATTTATTTATTTAATTACAAGAGCTGCAGGCTAAGCTATGTCATCAGTCTTGCTGACTCAAACAAAACAGAAAACGCATTTTCCTTCTTTAAAATATATTTTTATTTTCCATCTCAGGAGAAGTATTATATCTAATACATTTATCATTATCTGTTCAGCAACTTTGTATCACCTATTAAGTTCCCGTTAATATTTTAATGACTGTCGGGTCATAATATAGAGATTATGAATTATGTAACTTCATATATTTCAATATAGAACAAGATTTGTCAAAGTGTGGAATACTGACAATCGATCCCTACTTTAGGGTCAAGGGGTCTGACGGCTGAGTGGACAGCGCTCGGGATTCGTAGTCTTAAGATTCCGGGTTGGATCCCCGGCGGAGGCGGAAACAAATGGGTAGAGTTTCTTTCACCTTCATGCACCTGTTCACCTAGCAGTAAATAGATACCTGGGATTTAGACAGCTGCTACGGGCCGCTTCCTGGGGGTGTGTAACAAAAATAAGGAGGCCTGATCGAGGACCGGACCGCGGGGACGCTAAGCCCCGAAATCATTTTAATCATCTCTCAAGAAGGGTTCGTACAGCATACAACTTAACAATGAGCGCGTGTGACAGTCACGTTTGGTCACGATCGCTGTTTGGGACATAGTACTGCTTTTGTTTCGGCACTTGTTTACCTTTTTATTAAGATTTTAATATTCGTGGAATCCTATTCGTTAATATTCGTGCAATTGATAACGCTGTTTTTCAAAAAAGCATGTTTTTACCTCTCAGCTGTGGCATCTATTTAGTAGGTTTATAGAAACATGCACTTATTCGAATGGAACGTTGTGTCACAATCTCAAAGCAAGTGGTGAAGAGCTTTTATAGATTACAGCGTGTGTTGCTCTTACGTCCAATAGATGACGCTCTTTACAAAAAAAAAACATGTTTTAACTATATAGAAGGTATATAAAAACACGTTCGTATACGAATGGAACGTTGTGTCAAAATTCCAAAGCAATCGGTGAAGAACTTTCGGAGATTAGCGATTTGGAACAATCGAACATTTACATTTTTATTTATATACATTTTGTAATTATATGGCTTTTCAGTGATGGTTAAATCAAATATTTTTAAATAAGTTATAGGTCAGCTTAGAATAACTGGACCACGGAGGAATTAGTGTAACAACTTTAAGTACTAGATAAATAAAGTCTTTAGTGCCAGACAGCATATCATCAAGTATGCTGAAGAAACCTGCATGAGCATTCAGCATACCTTCTGCATCAATCCTTATAGTTCCACAAGCGATGAGAAAGTTGCCTGGCAGGTAGAAGACAGCAATTTCAGTGCCAATATACGAAAAAGGTACAGAAGGAGTTTATATACGAACTGGTATCACTGACAAGCATATACTGCTTTGGTCGGGACGAAAGAGACAAAGCTCAACCCCCGCAAGCACAATTAGGTGAGTACTGCCAAGAAAAAAATAAAACTAATAAGAAAAAGACTTGTGATCTAGACAGAAAAAGATTAGTAAACAAAGACCAACACGCCAGGAGGAGGGAAGGGAAATCATGCCTAACAAACTTAACGGAGTTCAACAAGACATTGACCACAAAAGAGAGAACAGATGAGGATCGCCACACTTCATATTCCACGAATAAGGACAATCCTTTGATAGGCCATAAAGGATCACTCCACATTCTTAATAAACAAGGAAGAGGTAAGCGCTGGACGTATACAATGGTGGGGTGACGGCCCATCTAAAGAAACACAAGATACCATACTGGAAGTATAGCACCAAGTCTTGCCCCTGTGCCTTACTGACCACACCCTATAGCTATGATGGTATGACTGACCACACCCTGTAGCTATGGTGGTATGACTGACCACACCCTGTAGCTATGGTGGTATGACTGACCACACCCTGTAGCTATGGTGGTATGACTGACCACACCCTGTAGCTATGGTGGTATGACTGACCACACCCTGTAGCTATGGTGGTATGACTGACCACACCCTGTAGCTATGGTGGTATGGCTGACCACACCCTGTAGCTATGGTGGTATGACTGACCACACCCTGTAGCTATGGTGGTATGACTGACCACACCCTGTAGCTATGGTGGTATGACTGACCACACCCTGTAGCTATGGTGGTATGACTGACCACACCCTGTAGCTATGGTGGTATGACTGACCACACCCTGTAGCTATGGTGGTATGACTGACCACACCCTGTAGCTATGGTGGTATGACTGACCACACCCTGTAGCTATGGTGGTATGACTGACCACACCCTGTAGCTATGGTGGTATGACTGACCACACCCTGTAGCTATGGTGGTATGACTGACCACACCCTGTAGCTATGGTGGTATGACTGACCACACCCTGTAGCTATGATGGTATGACTGACCACACCCTGTAGCTATGGTGGTATGACTGACCACACCCTGTAGCTATGGTGGTATGACTGACCACACCCTGTAGCTATGATGGTATGGCTGACCACACCCTGTAGCTATGATGGTATGGCTGACCACACCCTGTAGCTATGATGGTATGGCTGACCACACCCTGTAGCTATGATGGTATGGCTGACCACACCCTGTAGCTATGGTGGTATGGCTGACCACACCCTGTAGCTATGGTGGCATGACTGACCACACCCTGTAGCTATGGTGGTATGACTGACCACACCCTGTAGCTATGGTGGTATGACTGACCACACCCTGTAGCTATGGTGGTATGACTGACCACACCCTGTAGCTATGGTGGTATGACTGACCACACCCTGTAGCTATGGTGGTATGACTGACCACACCCTGTAGCTATGGTGGTATGACTGACCACACCCTGTAGCTATGGTGGTATGACTGACCACACCCTGTAGCTATGGTGGTATGGCTGACCACACCCTGTAGCTATGGTGGTATGGCTGACCACACCCTGTAGCTATGATGGTATGGCTGACCACACCCTGTAGCAATAGTGGTACTACGCAAAGGACAGACGGAAGATAACAAGGTCGTAACAAACTTGTTATCATGGATATACTAAATACACACAAGATATACTTGTTACGACATATATGATTGTTATATAGCACGGATATACTAAAGGAAATCCAATAATAAACGGGAAGAGAGTGAGCCAGGGACCGAAGAGGAGGGAGAGTAAGGAGGATGCAAGGATGGGAAGGAGGAAGGAGAACAGAAAGACGAAGGAGACGAGGATAAAAACAGTAGTACAGAAGGGAGAAGTGAAGAAAGACTCATAAATGTGCCGCCAAGCACCTGTGGCAGCTGCCAAGATCCCCACAACTCCACTTGTTTCTGAAGAATAAGTTGTAAATCCGGGTGTCTTAATATTCTCCAGACTGCATACCATCCAGCGTGAGATGTCTCGCGGGAGAACATCGCTGGAAGGACAATTCCTTCATGGAAGCTCTCAGCATCCCTGTGAGCTTTTATACAAATGGTGCCACCCTGTGTGGTGCCTCTAGGGCCGTCACACTATGGTGTGCTTGGAGCTCCAGGGTGACGCACGTGAGCAGGACGTGATGAGGTGACAGAGGGGCAGGTCGTCGGTGGGAGGGTCGCAGTGCGCTGCGCTCTGCTTCGTCGGCACAGCATCTAGAGGCGGGATATTTTTAGCCTGCTTTAGGCTAAAAATATTAATATGGTTTATGAATATGGAATATTAATCCAAATTTACTAATATGGAATATGGTTGTATTCCATCCCGTCCTCCAAAAGTTTCCCTACGTAAAGAAACTATCGTATTAAAGTACCCTTATTATAACCTATCAGAGGACCCAAAACAGAAAACGGGACTGAATGTCAATTTCGTGAGCCGTTACCATTTTCCAGTACGACGATATTTTTCCTTATGGTAGAGTATATGTCAAAATGCGACGTTCTATTAGGAGGATGGGCTGTGTATTGATGAGTTCTGGTTGATGAATGTGTAGACGATGGCTTGTTGATTGTTGCATAGATGGGGGTGTCAACGTGTCACACCAACCATCATAAAATAATGAGGTTCGGCTCATTAATTCCAATGTACAGGATATCATGAACGTCACAATTTTTACCGATGAAACCTACATTAATTTACAGATTATTGCACGATGCACTACACTACGAAACTGGCAAATCGGGCCCGTATTGCTGGAGGATAATGCCTCCTCTGAACACTACTGTCAAGTGATTCTTAATCCCTTCATTATCTAAAAAAGTATAAACAAACGTTCCTGACATTACCTTAATTCTTAATCGGGAGTGTGGCATCGACATCGGGAGGGTGGCATCGATATCGGGAGGGTGGCATCGACATCGGGAGGGTGGCATCGATATCGGGAGGGTGGCATCGACATCGGGAGGGTGGCATCGACATCGGGAGGGTGGCATCGATATCGGGAGGGTGGCATCGACATCGGGAGGGTGGCATCGATATCGGGAGGGTGGCATCGACATCGGGAGGGTGGCATCGACATCGGGAGGGTGGCATCGACATCGGGAGTGTGGCATCGACATCGGGAGGGTGGCATCGACATCGGGAGGGTGGCATCGACATCGGGAGGGTGGCATCGATATCGGGAGGGTGGCATCGACATCGGGAGGGTGGCATCGACATCGGGAGGGTGGCATCGACATCGGGAGGGTGGCATCGATATCGGGAGGGTGGCATCGACATCGGGAGTGTGGCATCGACATCGGGAGTGTGGCATCGACATCGGGAGTGTGGCATCGACATCGGGAGGGTGGCATCGATATCGGGAGGGTGGCATCGACATCGGGAGGGGGGAATCGGCAAGGTGGCATCGACATCGGGAGGGTGGCATCGACATCGGGAGGGTGGCATCGACATCGGGAGGGCGACATCGACATCGGGAGGGCGACATCGACATCGGAAGGGCGACATCGACATAGGGAGGATGGTACTGGCAAACATTACAACGTCATGTAAAAAACATAAATCAGGACACGTTCAAAGCAATCTACACATCTTTTTTAGACCAGCACTGGAATATGCAGCACCTGCCTGGAATCCATACCTTGTGAACCATGAAATTAAAATTGAAAAGGTGCAGAGGTTTGGTACTAGATTAGTACCAGAGCTTAGAGGGTCAAGTTATCAGGAAAGGTGGAAGGAACTAGATCTCACAACCTTAGAGGACAGAAAGAATAGAGGAGATATGATAGCAAGGTGGAGAAGGAAAGTCTCTTAATTCAAGTTGAGAGAAAGTAGGACAAAAAGTCACAAGTGGAAGCTGGAGACACAAATCGAAGTAATGTAAGGAAATACTCTCACCCTGTACGGGTGTCAACAAGTGGAATGCACTAAGGGAAGAAGTTGTGGAAGCCACCTCCATCCACATCTTTAAGGGAAGGTTCGACAAAGATAGTGAGTCTTAGAATAGTGAAGCTTTAACGCAACGGGCACAATAAGGCTAGTAGGCGGAGCACAAGGAGCTAGACCTCACTTCCCTGACGTCACAGATAGGTAAGTACCTCTTATAACAAGCCCTTCCTCGCGTACTTACCCCTTAACTTTCCATTCGACTCGACCAAACGCACGAGGCCCCAACTATCTATCAAGCTTCTGTTTCCTTGCAATCTCACCGAAGCCCTAATCAACTTCAATGAAAGAGTCCCCCCCCCCTCCCTCCCTCCCTCCCAATCAATCAATCATCTCAAGATATCCTCCATCCCCCTCCCCCCCCCTACCTGCTCCACCAGCAACACCTCCCACACGTGTCTGACCTACTTCGGGGCTACTTACTCTACTGATGTGAGGCTTAGTCAGGTATAGGAGGCAGAGGTGTGGTTTTGAGAGATGTGGGGAGGAGAATGTGAGATTTAGTCAGATATAAGGGGGCAGATATGAGGTTTAGTCAGATATAGAGGGTATATGTAAGTTTTAGTCAAGTATACGGAGCAAATTTAGACGCCTAGTCAGATGTGGGAGGCTGAGAAGTGGTTTAGTCAAGGGAGGCGGCAGATATGAGGTTTATTCAGGCGTGAAGAATTCTCACAGACCATTAGCAAAATCAAAGAATAATATTAACCTTAGAGAGAACAGAGTACTCCTGGACTGGGACTCTCTGGCATTGGCATTGGTATTGGCATTGGGTCCGGCTCTCTGAAATCCTCATTTAGTTTGCCCAAACCACTTGGGCTGGACGGTAGGGCGACGGTCTCGCTTCATGCAGGTCGGTGTTCAATCCCCGACCGTCCAAGTGGTTGGGCACCATTCCTTCCCCCCGTCCTATCTCAAATCCTTATCCTGACCCCTTCCAAGTGCTATATAGTCGAAATGGCTTGGCGCTTTCCCTTGATAACTCCCTCCCTCGAACACACTTTGAAA
>NC_091167.1:23118884-23301384 GCF_040958095.1 Procambarus clarkii
GAGTGTAGTCAAGAGCGGCGCTACAACACTATGAACAACCACACTGTTTCTAATGTTTCCAGTATCCAACAACAGCACTATATAATCACTTTAATCTGTAATCACTATAATCACTCAAGCTGATTACATGTGTCGTGATCCTGAGGGCCAGCGGCAGGTAACTTGAATACAAGGTAATGAGTAACTTATATTAGGAGTTCCTGAAGAGTGATCGACACTAATTTGGCCGTTAGTAAGTACAATGTCCGGCTAGAATGGACACCTAGAGGAGCATGAGGCCTGGCGGTAGGCTGAGGACCTGCTCGGGTTTTCCCTTTTCAACCATATAGTAAACTAGACCAAGAGCAAGTAATCACAGATGCCTAAACCATTGGTAATCCAGCACACAAGCAGCTATGGGCCGACGACTCATACCATGGGCTCGTAATGGACCTGACACCCACACCAAACTGTTCAGCGAAGGGAAGGGAACTGTCAGGGGGAAATCGCCAAGCCATTACGACTATATAGCAGTTGGAAGCACAGATGTTGGAAGCACAGATAACACAGATGTTTGCCTCAGAAAACAACAGTTGTTGGACGAGCCATAACCTACAAAGACATAACAGGATAAGATGAAGGGTGCAAGGAAAATTTTGAGAGTGTTCGTGAAGTGTTCAGCAACATGGGCAAGGCTGCCCTCAGAATGTTGAAGATTACTTACCCAGGCCAGTTGCCTACTTAAATATGATGCCTCGGTGATTCCCCCCACTTAAATATGCTGCAAGTCAAACTAGAGTCAGAGGTTAGATGACAACTGCGCCATTAAGATAGCGAGCCAAGTTACCAGGAACAACTGAACACTGTGAACCTCACTACGTTGAACAAAAGAGACACGATTAAAATGTTCAAGGTTCTTATTGGCTTTAGCAAGGTAGATAAAACATATTTAGCTTAAAAGGAAGATAAGGAGACGTGTGGAAACTAGACAATCAGATGAGTCATGGTGATGTAAGAAAACATTTCTCCTGTATAATAGTGAGCAAATGAAATAAACTGAAGGACAAAGGAGTTGAGGCTAACTTCAGACATAATATCAAGAGAAGAGATGGTAAGAAGTAGGAACGTCGGGAGCCATCGTGGTTGGTGCCCAGCAGCGGAGAGGCGGAACTCAGGAGCTGATGGGGAAACATATGAGGTAAATTCTAGATGTAAATAAGATAAACTTGTGGCATAAACTATGCCACAGGCGAGTCTGGACTACACTCACCAACACCACAACTCCACAACCAAATCCCTTAACAACAACAACAGACCTTTTCACACATCCCCCCCCCCCTCTGATGGCGTGCCCTCCGCTGCCTTGCTAACTGATACCAACATGAGGACTGTAGAGTCCTTGGTATCCTTGACTCATGTTCACGTCAGGTCCTCTCCAAGGAAAACTAAAGAGTTCTGACAAGCGTAGTCTCCACAATACCAGCAGTGACATCAGATGCAAGCCCGTGACGTCACAGGGGTCGTGTGACATCACTTGATCAATGTAAATAAACAAGCCTGGCGCATTCCCCAGCTGCTCGATTTGCTCTCATTATGGTGAGGGTACAGTGAGGGTACAGTGAGGGTACAGGCTAAATTTGGGTTTCCGGGGAGAAGAGAGAGAGTGGGGGATGGGGGTGGGGGGAGAGAGAGTAAGCTATGTCAACGACTTACAATCAAACATCGCAGGTCCAATCCCCCGTGGCAGGTCGGAGCGTTTGGGCAGCTTCTCCTTTCACCTATTTGTTCACCTAGAAGTACTTGGGTACTTGTGTGTTAGACAGCTGTTGTGGGTTGCTACCTGCAGATGGTCAGTAGTTGACTATGAACTTAGACACACACACACACAAACACTCACACTCACACTCACTCTCACACTCACACTCACTCTCACACTCACACTCACTCTCACACTCACACTCACTCTCACACTCACACTCACTCTCACACTCACACTCACTCACACTCACACTCACTCACACTCTCACACTCTCACTCTCACACTCTCACTCTCACTCTCACACTCTCACTCTCACACTCTCACTCTCACACTCTCACTCTCACACTCTCACTCTCACACTCTCACTCTCACACTCTCACTCTCACACTCTCACTCTCACACTCTCACTCTCACACTCTCACTCTCACACTCTCATTCTCACACTCTCACTCTCACACTCTCACTCTCACACTCTCACTCTCACACTCTCACTCTCACACTCACACTCTCACACTCACACTCTCACACTCACACTCTCACTCTCACACTCTCACTCTCACACTCTCACTCTCACACTCTCACTCTCACACTCTCACTCTCACACTCTCACTCTCACACTCTCACTCTCACACTCTCACTCTCACACTCTCACTCTCACACTCTCACTCTCACACTCTCACTCTCACACTCTCACTCTCACACTCTCACTCTCACACTCTCACTCTCACACTCTCACTCTCACACTCTCACACTCACACTCTCACACTCACACTCTCACACTCACACTCTCACACTCACACTCTCACACTCACACTCTCACACTCACACTCTCACACTCACACTCTCACACTCACACTCTCACACTCACACTCTCGCACTCACACTCTCGCACTCTCACACTTCAAAAAAAGAAATTCAAAAAAATTCAGAAAAAATTCAGAAAATTAAAAAAAAAAAAAAATCAGAAATTCAAAAAAGTATTCCTGCAGAGGGATATGACAAGGGAAGAGAGAAAGCAGGCAGCAGACGCGAGGAAGGAGCGCAAAGAGAGAGAAAGGAATCAGGGAGCCACAACCCCGATCCCTACAATCCCAGAGGGGAGTGGGGAACCCTTCTCAAACAGTGCACTAGCCACAGGGAGTGTGGCACCACCCCCACATTCTACCCAACAGACACCCTACCTGCCCCAACCCCTGTCAGCTCCCCACTAAGTACCCACCTAAGGTACCCTCCCCCCCACCCACCCACCCCTCCCCCCAGGACCTCCCTTCTCCCCCATCCCCCAAGCCCTCCCTTCTCCCACATGCCCTCCTGTCTCTCCCACCCACAAGACTTCCGTTCTCCCCCGCCCCCCTAAGCCCCTCACTCTCCCCCACCCCACCTAAGCCGTCCCCTCTCCACCACTCCCCAAAACCCTCCCCCTCTTCCTCACCCACTTCAGCCTTCCCTTTCCCCACACGCCCCCCAAGCCCTCCCCCCTTTACTGCCCCCCAAACCCCCTCTTCTCCCCCATCCCCCCAAACCTCCTCCTCTCACCCCCGTCAACCCTCCCCCTCTCACCCCCCCAACCCTCCCCTATCACCCACCCCCCCAACCCTCCCCCTCTCACCCACCCCTCCTACCCTCCCCCTCCTCCCCACCCCCCAAGCCCTTCCTCCTCCACCAGTCTCCCCGTACCAGATCCTCCCAGCTCCCGCTCACCCCAGACCCCACAGGTCCCCCCCAGAGGAGAAGCAGAAGAGAGTCAGTTTCAGGGTAATGTACTCGAACATAGATGGGATCACAAGCAAGGCAAGTGAACTAAGGGAAAGAGCACAAGAAGTGAACCCAGATGTAATCGGACTCACTGAAACAAAACTCTCTGGAATCATAACGAATGCCGTGTTTCCCCAGGAGTACACAGTAATAAGGAAAGAGAGGGAAGGTAGGGGAGGAGGCGGAGTAACCCTACTCATGAGAAAGGAATGGAGTTTTAAGGAGATGGCTATCCCAGGCTGTGAGGAGTTCAGAGACTACATAGCAGGCACCATGACAATGGGAGGACCAAGGATAGTAGTAGCAGTAATATACAACCCTCCACCAAATGACAGAAGACCCAGTCAAGAGTACGAAAACAACAACATAGCAGTTAACACTATAATTGAGAGGGCAGCCTCTGCTGCCTGTAGAAATAGATCCCACCTGCTCATCATGGGGGACTTCAATCACGGAAGGATTGATTGGGAGAACATGGAACCGCATGGAGGCGAGGATACGTGGAGAGCCAAACTACTGGAGGTGGTGACTAGAAACTTCTTAACCCAGCATGTCAGAGAACCCACAAGGATGAGAGGAAATGACGAACCAGCGAGACTCGACCTGGTCTTCACCCTGAACGACTCTGACATAAGAGAAATCGGTTTTGAGGCCCCAGTAGGAATGAGTGACCACAGTGTATTGGTGTTTGAGTACCTGATTGAAGAAGGGTTATTGCACCTTGCAGCATATTTCTGATAATCCCTGGGCCATTCTTTTTCTTTTTCTCAAATCCTGACACAGGTCTTTATATTTAGAACAGTTTAAGTGGCGAGAGAAGGGTGAAAGATGATCTCAACGACCCGAGGAGTCAGATGAGAGGGATGTGGCAGGGACAAAGATTCCTCTCTCCCAAGACGTAGAAGGTAGGAGGAAGATATGTACGGAGCCCAGGAAATTGAGACATTGCCTCTCACCCCACTTGTATACCTCCCAGTAAGTATAGCTCTCCCACCACCCATAGTATGTTGTTGTTGTTGTTTGAGATTCAGCTACTCGGAACAAACAGTTGCAAGTAGCGTGGCCCATGGTGAGCCCGTAGTGGACTTACCGGCCACAGATACGGGGCTGTGCACTCACGATAGCTCTTCACCTCCTCATATAGCTACACCCGAACCCCCTCACTTATCCCTACATATCTCCCTACGCTCGAAATGTTCTCTACATGTAGGAACCTCTCCTACCCTATGTCCCAACCACCGACACCTGCACAATCCTTTCCCTTCGTGTGTCCCACGTGTCCTTGCCACTCTCCCATCTGCATGACCTCTCGCAATTGGGCCAAGCAGATCCATTGTTCATCACAAACAAATGTGTCAAGTAAAATATGTGTATGAGGCAATTAGTAACAACATCACCAGACTAACAACGTTGTCACAGCTCGAGTAAGACTTGGCTACAAGTATCTCTGACAGTTGGTCTTGTGTAGGGATCTAGATGAAGTAAAGTGCAAAGTGTGTGGACAAAGACAGGGACACACACTTGAGCATTACATCTTAGAATATAATAAAACTGAGCCATTTCGAGATAAATCTAAAGTCACGCTGTATGAAATGATAAACCATCTTGTTGCAAAGGATAAAATACCTGAAATCCTTGCATTGTATCCATACTTCGCTTTCAGTAGATAAACGACATATGAGATTAAGAAGCAAGTAGTGTATTGTGAAGACTAATAATAACAAACAGCAGCTTCCCTATGACTGTAATATCTCCATAGTTCAAACAATTATGTATTAGTGATAAGACCGGCCATTAATGTATAATGTTTAACTGTAAATACACAGCTGTTGAAGTGCAACATTCTCTGTAACTTGTTGACATTATAATTATAAGGTGTGAAAGATAGATATTGCGACAGCCAGAAAAATGATAGGATGGATTACGAGAACTTTCAAATCCAGGGATCCCATCACAATGGTTGTACTCTTCAAGGCACTTGTGTTGTCCCGTCTTGAGTACTGCTCAGTACTCACTTCCCCCTTCAAAGCAGGAGAGATTGCTGAAATAGAGGGAATACAGAGAACATATACGGCACGCATAGACGCAATAAAGCACCTAAATTATTGGGATCGTCTCAAAGCCCTCCAAATGTACTCACTAGAAAGAAGACGAGAGAGATATCAAATAATATACACCTGGAAGATACTGGAGGGCCAAGTACCAAATCTACACAGTAAAATAACAACGTACTGGAGTGAACGACATGGAAGGAAATGTAGAATAGAACCAATGAAGAGCAGAGGTGCCATAGGCACAATCAGAGAACACTGTATAAACATCAGAGGTCCGCGGTTGTTCAACGTCCTCCCAGCAAGCATAAGAAATATTGCCGGAACAACCGTGGACATTTTCAAGAGGAAACTAGATTTATTCCTCCAAGGAGTGCCGGACCAACCGGGCTGTGGTGGGTATGTGGGCCTGCGGGCCGCTCCAAGCAACAGCCTGGTGGACCAAACTCTCACAAGTCGAGCCTGGCCTCGGGCCGGGCTTGGGGAGTAGAAGAACTCCCAGAACCCCATCAACCAGGTATCAACCAGGTATAGATAAAATTGTTAATGTAATAATGTCCGTTGAAGTCTGATCAAGATACCTTTTGTGCCCTCTGTAATTATTTTTTGCGCTACGGTTCACGGGATAAGTATGGGATACATAATAAATTACCGCTCACAATATGAGTATCAAGTGAATTTTAAACTACCGCTCACAAGATAGGTATGGGGTACATAATAATCTCCCGTTCAAATGATGGGTATGGGGTGCATAATAAACTACCGTTCACAAGATAGGCATGGGGTGCACAACAACCAATCATCACCTCTTCCCTCTATATAAAGCTTCCTTCCCACTTCGTCACTCAAAATATTCCCACTGTCCTTCCTTTTAACTTGCTAACTCATCCCTCTTTCTTCCTCATTTTCTTCCAGCCATCAACATCATTGTCAGGGACAGTCTACAGTACCAGGGGGAGTGGTCAGGGACAGTCTACAGTACCAGGGGGAGTGGTCAGGGACAGTCTACAGTACCAGGGGGAGTGGTCAGGGACAGTCTACAGTACCAGGGGGAGTGGTCAGGGACAGTCTACAGTACCAGGGGGAGTGGTCAGGGACAGTCTACAGTACCAGGGGGAGTGGTCAGGGACAGTCTACAGTACCAGGGGGAGTGGTTTGGGACAGTCTACAGTACCAGGGGGAGTGGTTTGGGACAGTCTACAGTACCAGGGGGAGTGGTCAGGGAGAGTCTACAGTACCAGGGGGAGTGGTTTGGGACAGTCTACAGTACCAGGGGGAGTGGTTTGGGACAGTCTACAGTACCAGGGGGAGTGGTCAGGGACAGTCTACAGTACCAGGGGGAGTGGTCAGGGAGAGTCTACAGTACCAGGGGGAGTGGTCAGGGAGAGTCTACAGTACCAGGGGGAGTGGTCAGGGACAGTCTACAGTACCAGGGGGAGTGGTCCGGGACAGTCTACAGTACCAGGGGGAGTGGTCAGGGACAGTCTACAGTACCAGGGGGAGTGGTCAGGGAGAGTCTACAGTACCAGGGGGAGTGGTCAGGGACAGTCTACAGTACCAGGGGGAGTGGTCAGGGACAGTCTACAGTACCAGGGGGAGTGGTCAGGGAGAGTCTACAGTACCAGGGGGAGTGGTCAGGGAGAGTCTACAGTACCAGGGGGAGTGGTCAGGGACAGTCTACAGTACCAGGGGGAGTGGTCAGGGACAGTCTACAGTACCAGGGGGAGTGGTCAGCTACAGTCTACAGTACCAGGGGGAGTGGTCAGGTACAGTCTACAGTACCAGGGGGAGTGGTCAGGTACAGTCTACAGTACCAGGGGGAGTGGTCAGGAACAGTCCACAGGGAGTACCAGGGGGAGTGGTCAGGGACAGTCTACAGGGAGTACCAGGGGGAGTGCTCAGGGACAGTCTACAGTACCAGGGGAGTGGTCAGGGACAGTCTACAGTACCAGGGGGAGTGGTCAGGGACAGTCTACAGTACCAGGGGGAGTGGTCAGGGACAGTCTACAGTACCAGGGGGAGTGGTCAGGGACAGTCTACAGTACCAGGGGGAGTGGTCAGCTACAGTCTACAGTACCAGGGGGAGTGGTCAGGAACAGTCCACAGGGAGTACCAGGGGGAGTGGTCAGGGACAGTCTACAGGGAGTACCAGGGGGAGTGGTCAGGGACAGTCTACAGGGAGTACCAGGGGGAGTGGTCAGGGACAGTCTACAGGGAGTACCAGGGGGAGTGGTCAGGGACAGTCTACAGGGAGTACCAGGGGGAGTGGTCAGGGACAGTCTACAGGGAGTACCAGGGGGAGTGGTCAGGGACAGTCTACAGTATCAGAAGATTATAAGGAAAGGTTTGCAAAGAAATTAACCACACAAAGGTGAGAGAAATGTTAAAGTTGACAATTGTTCCTCTTTGTGAACATTTGTGAACACTTTGTGAACATTGTGAACACTTTGTGAACACTTTGTGAACATTTGTGATCACTTAGTGAACATTTGTAAACTCTTTGTGATCACTTGGTGATCATTTGTGAACACTTTGTGAACACTTTGTAAACACTTTCTGAACACTTTGTGAACGCGTATATACACTTCATTCAGCAGAGAACTGAAATAAAGTCTAGTGTTTGAACTTTGTCTTCATTGCCTTTATTATTATTTATTTATATATCACTAAGAGGTAAGAGTTATAAATAAATATTAAAGAAATATAGCATAATATTCTTGTAAGGTTAAAGAGGTGAGAGAGATGTAATTACCTCATCTTAAATTATAAGTGAATTGGACAGGACAACACTAGGACATATATTATTATTATTATTATTATTATCATTATTAATTATACAAATCCATAGGAGCCGTGATGAGGATTCGAACCTATGCAATAGGTATTCCCAGACACGCGCTCTAGATAACTTCATGGTCAAAAGAATTGCAGCCTGGGGTTCTACTGAACCCACGAAGATTCCCGAGGCTTCCACTGAAGCCGAACCAGGATTTTACACAATAGAGGAATAGGAATAGTTATAGAGGAATTCTACCTCTTTCAATACAATACGTGTGGAAAATCCAACGCTTTGGTTCGAATCCTCTTCATGGCTCCTGTGGATTTTCTCATTGATATATGTCACTTTACTGTGATTATTATTATTATTATTACTATTATTAGTATCACTGTTGTTGTTGTCGTTTGGAACGAGTGACACACGAACAAAGGAATAAATGTGGACATTATGCACCAGAAGTCACAGATATATGAGAAAGAACAATGAACAATAGAATTCACCAATATATGAACTGATGGAGGTAGACTCCAAAACAATATTTTAAATGTAGATATGATAGAGGCCAATAGACTCAGGTTAAGAACAAGTCCACAACGGGCTCACCACAGCCCGTGCTACCTACCTACCTTGAGGTGCTTCCGGGGCTTAGTGTCCCCGCGGCCCTGTCGTCGACCAGGCCTCCTGTGCTACTTGGAAATTTGTTCCGAGAAGCTGAATTTAAAACAACAACAACAACAACAGGCTCAGGCCAACAACCTGTACATAAATCTGTGCAAAAGTGGGACAAAATGACCTGAAAACGATCTACTTGAATCACAAATAAGTTGAGTAGAGATAGGTGAGTACAGAGCTGGCCAGCCTCCCATGCAGTGTAATCACCAGCTTACGTAAGCATCTTGTGGATGTTTTCTCGGGAGATGAGATCTCCGGAGACACCGGCGAGGCGTCAGGCGGGACCGGTGCCAGTATCGGTGACGTCAATGTTGGAGCCAGCCGCTGTGTGCGCCTCGGTACCTCACAAACACCTTCCCTCATGCATGCCTCATGCATGCTACTTGTGGAAGAAACAATCGGAGTGATAGTGGACAGAGTGTATCGTGATCTGGCTTGTATTCCTCTTGATACCAGAAAACATACTAAGAAAGCTAACTCCAAGCTAGTACTAAAGAGGCGCCCTTCTTGAGTCCTGATGGGCACATGTATAAGCAAGTAGATGGGGTCGCCATGGGTTCTCCCCTAGGTGTCCTGTTTGCAATCTTCTACATGGGTACCATCAGCAAAGGGTCTTAGTTAACATGGACTTGAAACCCGCCATATACTGCAAGTAAGTTGATATTTTTATGCAGGTACCTGATGCCAGATGTCTGCAGGAGCTGAAGGAGGCATTTGAGCGGAATTATGTGTTAAGTTTCACTTACGAGATGGAGTGGTGGGAAGCTGCCCTTTCTAGATGTAACAGTCACGGAAAGGAACGGAGGCTTCCACACTGCAGTCTACACTAAGGAAACAAACATAGGAATGTGCCTCAATGCCAATAGTGACTGCCCAGACAGGTACAAGAGGAGTGTTGTCAATGCTTAAGTCGACCGGGTTCTCAGTCACAGCTTAGGATGGAAGCAAGTCGATGAAGAACTCCGTAGGGTAAGGCAGGTCCTAGTCAACAACAGCTTCTCTAACAGTTATGTTGAAGACGTCATAAAAAGAAAGGTGAAAAGCCATGCAACCTCTGAAGAGTCAACTAACACAACACTTGTACCCCCTATTAGAGTTCTTTTCGACGGCTCATAAAACGGACGAAAGTGTCCTGAAAGATATTATTAATAGGAATGTTATCCCTACAGACAAAAACCTGAAAATACAATTGACAATTTACTACACGACCAAAAAACGGCCAGCCTACTTATGATAAACTCCCCAGACACCAAACAGAACGCCTTGAAGGAAACAACGTCGTCTATGCCTTCACATGCCCACTTGGGGACTGTAAGGCCCAAAGAACTCAGTATATAGCCAAGACAACAACGTTTCTTTCTAGGTGTTTAACAATGCATAAGCAACAGGGCTCCATTAAGGAACATATAGTCTCTTCTCACAACCAGACCATCACCAGAGAAGTCTTAACAAACAAGTCAGAAATCATCGATAGATACAGTGATAGCCGGAGACTACATCAGTGAGAGAGAGAGAGAGAGAGAGAGAGAGAGAGAGAGAGAGAGAGAGAGAGAGAGAGAGAGAGAGAGAGAGAGAGAGAGAGAGAGAGAGAGAGAGAGAGAGAGAGAGAGAGCACAGGGTGGGAGGAGGGAGGGACGTATAGTCCTAAATCGTTTATCTTAGATCTAAATTAGACTCCTCAAGTTGAAAGATTATTGGGATCAAGGCAACTGTTTACATACCTTCAATGTGCATTAAACTAGATTACTTATCTCAGTATGATATACTTGCCCAGGATGAGTAACGCTCAACTATTTTATGCACATAATGCTGAGTCACTTACTCACGCACTAGGTCAGTGGCGACAAGGAGTGGGGAAGGTGGGGCAGGAAATGATGCAGTGAGTGGTGGTGGTGGGGTGACGGGTGTGTATTGGTAGTGGTCTGGATAAGATCACCAGAGGCTCACACAGCACTAACACTATCACCAGAGAACAACATAACACATCCCTATAACCAGAGGCCAACATAACACATCCTTATCACCAGAGGCCAACATAACACATCCTTATCACCAGAGGCCAACATAACACATCCCTATCACCAGAGGCCAACATTAAGAGTAAAAAATTAAGCAACAAACGTAAGCTAATGCGCATGAAGTTATCCCTGAGCGTGTCGACACTCGTCACGCTCACAGCGTCACCCTCACAGCGTCATCCTCACAGCGTCACCCTCACAGCGTCACCCTCACAGCGTCACCCTCACAGCGTCACCCTCACAGCGTCACCCTCACAGCGTCACCCTCACAGCGTCACCCTCACAGCGTCACGCTCACAGCGTCACGCTCACAGCGTCACGCTCACAGCGTCACGCTCACAGCGTCACGCTCACAGCGTCACCCTCACAGCGTCACCCTCACAGCGTCACCCTCACAGCGTCACCCTCACAGCGTCACCCTCACAGCGTCACCCTCACAGCGTCACCCTCACAGCGTCACCCTCACAGCCTCGTAGCCTCGGTGGATAGCGCGCAGGACTCGTAATTCTGTGGCGCGGGTTCGATTCCCGCACGAGGCAGAAACAAATGGGCAAAGTTTCTTTCACCCTAAGTGCCCCTGTTACCTAGCAGTAAATAGGTACCTGGGAGTTAGTCAGCTGTCACGGGCTGCTTCCTGGGGTGTGTGTGTGTGGTGTGTGGGAAAAAAAAATGTAGTTAGTAAACAGTTGATTGACAGTTGAGAGGCGGGCCGAAAGAGCAAAGCTCAACCCCCGCAAAACACAACTAGTAAACACAACTAGTAAACACAACTAGTAAACACAGCGTCACCCTCACAGCACTACAACGCGACAGGAAAACTAACCGAAGGGAAGGGGGGGGGGGAGAAGCTCGGCCTCACAACACAGGGGAGGAGATGAGAAGGGAGAGGAGGGCCGATGCTGTTAGGACACGCGAGTCTCAAACGGTTGGGCACGGTGTATGCTGAAAAATAAATATGATATTTGACAAACAGAACTGGCGGTCGTGGATGGGATCAGGAGAGCCAGAGAGGCGTAGAGACGTAGTCAAATTGTTCTTCCATGTGAGGCTGGTGAACATGTGTTCTGAACCTGATGCGGAAATACTCGAGGGAATCACCAGGCACAATTTCTTCAGATGATGTGATAAGAAACTGGAAAGGGAAGGAGCGTAAAACATTACATTAAATTACCGGTAGCCAAAGAGGTGGGGTTCAGGCCTTGACTATTAATTCGTATAGGAACATTTAGTTGGGAATATTTAAATGAATATTCCCGAAATTATGACTCGTCTCTCCACACATCCTGGCAAGGTAAACTAAAAAACTCACCAAATATTTATCAAATCGGGAATATGTGGAGAATAATATAACTCACCGCTGACCATTAAAATGGTTCTGGCCTTAAAATCTTGGAATATTCTTAACCTGACGACAGCGAGCATCGCCATCACTAACAAGACATCTTAAGGAAGAAAATGGAGACCCCAAAAATATAGACCCAAACTTTTTATCCATTCCAGAACAGCGGCAGTACAACAGGTGTATAGCATAACAACCCAATCTGGAATACACCTCCCTCCGGGCTGTCCATACACTGCATTATACAACCCTCAGTATACAACCCTCAGTATACAACCCTGGTCAGTGTGTACAGCAGCACTGTGCGGCTGTCAGCCTCGCGGAAACTCAACAAATATACGAGTAAATTATTATAAAATTCGTGCTAGAATATGATTTTCTGACTTTGGCTATAAACACCGCTGGTGTAATTAGTCAATGACATGACAACTGGAGGTGAGTTATGAGAGGCTGGAGTGAGCAGGGGTGATTTATGCAGCCATGATGTGGTGGAGGCGTGGCCTTGATGAGCACTGATCTAACCACAGGAAGGGAGAGGTGCAGGCCACGTCACAGTGGCACAGGGGGCAGGCGGGGTGCCCCACGTCACAGTAACACAGGGGGGGGGGGGGTGCAGGCGGTTCACGCCGTCCCATCCTAAATCCTTATTCTGACCCCTTCCAAGTGTTATATAGTGGTAATGGCTTGGCGCCCTCGCCTGATAGTTCCCTTTCCTTCTCTCCTCGAGTGGTGGAAAAAACTAGTTCCGTTAGTATTTCCTCGTAATTCATGCATTTACATTTATTTACTAACGTAATTCATGCATTTACATTTATTTACTAACGTAATTCATGCATTTACATTTATTTACTAACGTAATTCATGCATTTAGGCTCTAGGACTAAGTCTTACCGATCTCAGTCTCTACAGTTCTCAATGAACAAGGCGATATAGTTTTGGCAGTTCTTATGTTGATTAGTCAACATTTCTTATGTAGTGGTAAGACACTCGCCTGGCGTTCCGCGTGCCCTTTGTCCTGGGTTCGTATCCTGGCCGGGGAGGATTTACTGGGCGCAAATCCTTAACTGTAGCCTCTGTTTAACGCAACAGTAAAATGAATACTTGGTTGTGAAAACTATTCTTCGTGAGGGTCGTATTCTAGGAACTTAGAATTTAGGACTTGCCCGAAACGCTACGCGTACTAGTGGCTGTGCAAGAATGTAAGAACTCTGGTATATATAAAAAAAGTCTTGCATATGACTTATATGTAAGACTAACTAGGTAGTTGATGATATCTATTTAATGTGCTTCGTGAGACAGGTTGAGTGTCATGTTTGCCTTTGGGTACTTTATTAACTCTCGTGTTCATGGGGATATCCTCATAATGCTCCCAGACTTTGCTGGTATAGGCTGCTGGTATATGGCTCAATCCTGCGAAATGGGGACTTTTAGCAACACGTAGCTAGATCTTGACACACACTCTGTACTCCACTAATATAGTCTAGGGAAGCTAGTTCTTGACACACACTGTACTCCCCCTTCATATAGTCTAGAACAGCTAGTTCTTGACACTCTGTACTCCCCCTAATATTGTCTAGAGTCGCTAGTTCTTGACACACCCTGTGCTGCCTTCTATATAGTCTATGGCAACTAATTCTTGACACACCCTGTACTGCCCTTCACATAGTCTAGGACAGCTGCACAAATGTACCTAATTTTGTTAATAAAAAATAGATATCTGACCCAAAGTTTGTTTTTCTGTCCAATTCTCGCAGCATTTTCCCTTCCATTTGGTACCATGACTTCAGATCATCATCTTCATTCTTTACATGTGCTGAAGTTAAACTCTACCAACCACTTGTCAACTTATTCTTACAGCTCGTCCAGGTCTTGCTGCATCCTTCATCTGCTTTTGTATTTCTTAGAAACCAGATAATGGACATGGAAAATCCGTCACGCTGATTAGGCAGAGATGGGATCCTAGTTCTGATCCATATGTGGCTCTGTTGGTAACTCCTAGTCTCTGGGCACTTGTTGGTAACTCCTAGTCTCTGGGCACTTGTTATTGCTTAAGTGCTACTTTATTTATTTACCGGGGAACACTTCCTATTATGACAGTCCGTCTCTTGTCCACCCCCCCCCCCCCCACCCCTTGTACACTAGACGCATATATTACAAGGCCGCATAAAGTGCAACGGTGTCTAAGGCCTCCGTTGTCAGAACAACTGCAACCGTTGCCATCCCAATACTCTTGATGGTGTTCCGTTACAACGGTAATTTTCTTTAGTTAATGTACTATTATGTCTCCTCTTTGCTTCCCCTTTTTGTATATTGACATTCTGTTGAATGTCTTTCAGCTTTCGGGTAGTTTTCTTCTTTCTAGTTAATGCATAAGTTTTCGAGTGTTCAACACAAGTCTTTAGCTCATTCTCTTAAGACAAGACGAGAATGAGCTAAAGACTGGACTTCTCCAAGTCACGATGCAACATTAGACCATCGTAACATTTGTTGTAATCCACAAGTTGGGAGTGAATATTAGCTAGTCCATCAAGCACTACAACACTTAACCAATGATGGGAGGAATTACATGTTAAGTATTGAGACTGATCACACATGGAGGTAAGATCACGGGGATTAAGACGGCCGTTGCCCGCACAAACCAATGTAGTAGCAGCCAAGAGGACAAAAGGTGACAATACATTCTCTGGTCCAATGGTCTAATGTTTCGTCCAGCCCAATCTGATTGGTCCTCCCTTAATTATTCATTGATAATTTCAGTGTTTTGCAGTGTTGTTAGTCATCGGTATCCCCCCTCCCCATCGACCTTTTGCGTGTGTGTGTGTGTGTGTGTGTGTGTGTGTGTGTGTGTGTGTGTATACATGTTTTTAGCTTATTTATACTCACACATCTATGACTTTTCTGCTACATAATTATACAAAGGTAAAATTTAGACAATTTTTTTTTCTGCCCCGACAGGAAGCACATGCAGAAGCGCCTTGAGGAGGCGGACTATATTAGGCGCACGTCGCAGCCCAGAATAAACACACACGGAAAATGATGATAGTCTTTTCACTGTGCGAGCCTGAGACGTGCACAACACGCGCCTCCTGAGCTCTGAATGGAGGCTCATGACGCTGTGCCGACCTTGCCAGAGTGTCAGGAATGGTAGGCTGTCTCTCCTTCCCTCGCCCAGATGATGTGGGGGCGGGGGACACGCCGGTGGCAGCTCCTGATGTTTGGACGACGTGAGGGTAGTGGCTCAACGCTCTCCCTAACCTTACCTAACTTCCCCACACCCCCTACCATACCCGTTAACAAGCCTTACACCACCAGCCTTGCCTTCCCCCGTCTGCCAATCCCCCCACCCCCCTCCTACTCCCCACCCGCCTTGCCCTCCCTCCCTACCAACAACCTTTTCCCCATCCCCTACAATCCCCCCAAACCATTTTAGCACGCACCAACATAGTAAAGTGTGCGAGTGGGCTCAGAATACGCTCGTGTTCGTTTAACCGTGGAAACTACATGAACAATTTTGGCACGGCTGCAGAGCATTAATGCACTTAATCATACAAACATTTTATTTTTTATCTGAACCCCCCCCCCCCCTCATACACACACACACACACACACACACACACACACAGGTCAGTCCCTGGACCTATACTGTTTCTGATATATGTAAATGATCTCCCAGAGGGAATAAACTCTTTCCTCTCAATGTTTGCTGATGATACAAATATTATGAGGAGAATTAAGACGGAGGAAGCTAGTATGAGGCTACAAGATTACCTGGACAAACTGTACATCAGAAACCTAAGTATTCTGTTTACCACGTATGTAAGGCCAATCCTAGAGTATGCAGCCCCAAGCATGGAGCCCGTACCTTGTCAAGCACAAGACGAAACTGGAAAAAGTTCCTTTGTATGCCACTAGGCTAGTCCCAAACCTAACAGGCATGAGTTAAGAAGAAAGGCTGCGTGAAATGCACCTCACGTCGCTGGAAGATAGAAGAGCTCGGGGAAACATGATCACCAAGGATGGATTATTTAACACGGGTGGTACACGCACAAGAGGACACAGTTGGAAGCTGAGTACCCAAATGAGTCACAGAGACATTAGAAAGAGCTTTTTCAGTGTCAGAGTAGTTAGTAAATGGAATGCATTAGGCAGTGATGTGGTGGAGGCTGACTCCATGCGCAGTTTCAAATGTAGATATGATAGAGCCCAGTAGGCTCAGGAACCTGTACACCAGTAGATTGACTGTTGAGAGGCGGAATCAAAGAGTCAAAGCTCAACCCCTCGCAAGCACAACTAGGCGAGTACACACACACACACACACACACACACACACACACACACACACACACACACACACTACAGTCACTGCTGAAACTAACCGATGGCTAGAAGGCGGGATCCAAGAGTAAATGCTCGATCCTGCAGACACAAATTGGTGAGTACAAATAGGTGAGTAAACACACACCTACACAAACCCACACTCCAGCCCCCTCCCTCCCCTTCCACACACACACACACACACACACACACACACACACACACACACAGAGGCAAGCGTTCATTCATTAAACAATATGGGCTACACAGCATACGTGGCTGGTGTGTGCCTGAGAAAGCACACGTTTACACAACAATAAACAACGAATGCTGCTGTTGCCACAGGCACCCACACTCAACAGCTGTCATACTGATGCCACTGAAGGACACCTCCACATTCTCCCCCGTCACACACACACACACACACACACTACCACATGATCACTACCTACAAAATCCTCAGGGGAATGGACAGGGTAGACAAGGATAAACTATTCAACACTGGTGGTACGCGAACAAGGGGACACAGTGGAAACTTAGTACCAAAATGAGCCACAGGGACGTTAGAAAGAACTTTTTCAGTGTCAGAGTAGTTAACAGGGGGATTGCATTAGGCAGTGATGTGGTGGAGGCTGACTCCATACACAGTTTTAAATGTAGATATGATAGAGCCCAGTAGGCTCAGGAATCTGTACACCAGTTGATTGACAGTTGAGAGGCGAGACCAAAGAGCCAGAGCTCAACCCCCGCAAGCACAATTAGGTGAGTATAAATAGGTGAGCACACACACACATTATGACTGTTTGAGGCTTCAAGAAGACCTAGACAAGCTGAAGGAATGGTCGAACAAATGGTTGTTAGAGTTTAATCCAAGCAAATGTAATGTAATGAAGATAGGCGTAGGGAGCAGGAGGCCAGATACTAGGTATCATTTGGGAGATGAAATTCTTCAAGAGTCAGAGAGAGAAAAAGACTTGGGGTTGACATCACGCCAGACCTGTCCTCTGCAGCCAATATCAAGATGATAACATCAGCGGCATATGCCAGGCTGGCCAACATAAGAACGGCATTCAGAAACTTGTGTAAAGAATCATTCAGAACTTGGAATACCACATATGTCAAGCCAATCCTGGAGTATGCAGCCCCAGCATGGAGTCCATATCTAGCCATGGATAAGACCAAATTGGAAAAGGTTCAAAGGTTTGCCACCAGACTAGTACCCGAGCTGAGAGGTATGAGCTACGAGGAGAGACTATGGGAATTAAACCTCACTTCACTGGAAGACACAAGAGTTAGGGTGGACATGATCACCACATTCAAGATTTTCAAGGGAATTGATTGGGTAGATAAAGACAGGCTATTTAACACAGGGGGCACACGCACTAGGGGACACAGGTGGAAACTGAGTGCCCAAATGAGCCACAGAGACATTAGAAAGAAGTTTTTCAATGTCAGAGTAGTTAATAAATGGAATGCACTAGGAAATGATGTGGTAGAGACTGACTTCATACACAGTTTCAAATGTAGATATGATAGAGCTCACACACACACGCGCGCGCGAGCAACAGGTTTGTAAATACTCCCAAAATTAAAATAATCATGTAGTAAAAACACTTGTCATGCAAAGTCAATTGTACAGATGTTACAAGTAATCAGTGAGAAATCATTGTCATATGGCCGATGGAGACCAGCGCCTTTGTCGATGTCGTCCACTTCAAACCAGGTTCCCGATGGGTGACGAGCGAATATTATGTCAAGGAAGCCCCACCCTTCTAATTCTGACCAAACAGAAGAGATCTCTTGAGGTCAGGTAATAGGGAGTCTACACCAAGCAGAGACCTCTGATAACATCTTACGTCTCTATAGTATACTGCTGAACAAGTAGTCTACTTGTCCAGCGTAGACTACTCTGCTCGCGGACGTCTTTAATACGCCAGATATTGGCCATGCAGCCAGACACTTGTAAAGAAGGTGTAAACTTTTAAGGACATCCTGTGGACAACATTTGATCTACGAAAGAGTAAGACTTGGGAAAGGAAAACATTTTAGAGCGCCAGCTGGTGAGCAAGCCAAGGCTTCTTCTCGTGCTCAATCAGGCTCAAAGTCACCTTCATGGGATAAGAAGCCCAGAAGCTGCCAGCACATCTCTGGAGACACTGCAGTTCAAGTTCGAAATTAGTGAGCGGAATTTTCGGATAACATTTGTTTGGTGTTGGTGAATGATGCTGTAAATTCGGGCTAAGAAAGCGACGCCAATTCACATATTAATGAGCTAGAAATGTGAGTTGAGTGCATCCATAACAGTGACTATTTGGACCGGACTCGCTTCTTAAAGGGTCGGTATTTGATCCTCAAACTTCTAAATGGTTTGGACACTGTTTCTTCACAGCGTCTGTTTATCTCGGCTCTTATCCTTTCTTCATATATCTTGAGGTTATCTTGAGATTTCGGGGCTTAGCATCTCCGCGGCCCGGTCCTCGACCAGGCCTCCTTTTTGTTACACACACCCCAGGAAGCAGCCCATAGCAGCTGTACATAATTACCTATTCCCAGGTACCTATTTACTGCTAGGTAACAGGGGCATCAGGGTGAAAGAAATATTTTGCCCATAGGCACTTCCCTCAGGAAGGAGACTAAAGCCCCCACCGTGTTCAGCATGGGCTTGTGCACTAATAAAATCAATACCAAAATGTACCAAAATTACAAATTAGTGCTTTGCAGATGACATCCTTGTCCATACTAAAATCCATCCATCAATGCAAGTAATCTTAAATTTCATACATCCAGCTTGTGGGAGCCTTGGTCTTGTAACCTAACCTAACCTAACCTAACCTAACCTAACCTAACCTTGGTCTTGTAACCTAACCTAACCTAACCTAACCTAACCTAACCTTGGTCTTGTAACCTAACCTAACCTAACCTTGGTCTTGTAACCTAACCTAACCTAACCTAACCTAACCTAACCTTGGTCTTGTAACCTAACCTAACCTAACCTAACCTAACCTAACCTTGGTCTTGTAACCTAACCTAACCTAACCTAACCTAACCTAACCTAACCTTGGTCTTGTAACCTAACCTAACCTAACCTAACCTAACCTAACCTAACCTAACCTTGGTCTTGTAACCTAACCTAACCTAACCTAACCTAACCTAACCTAACCTTGGTCTTGTAACCTAACCTAACCTAACCTAACCTAACCTAACCTAACCTTGGTCTTGTAACCTAACCTAACCTAACCTAACCTAACCTTGGTCTTATAAGTAACGCTGAAAAAATAATGTATTTAATAGACAAATTGGTAATCACAAAAGTGGACCACAAAATTAAAGATTTATAACACACCAAGATGAGAATGTTTCTCTATATTAAGTACCTTGGTATTTCAATCCTTTGCATCTTTACTGTAGTCAAAAAATTCCATTAACGCAATTAAGAGAGACTCAAGTCTCTCAGAACTGTAGTGGGATACAGCCCTCAGTACAGTGTGAATATTACAGTAGCAATAATGATATACTTTTATCACCCTTCACATATATAAGATCTCTGGCAGACTATCATACACCAGTCTTAGTCCAACATCATAGAACAATTATTGAATTACCGGGAAAAAAATAAAAATGAAGCCTCCAGAATTATACTGGACTGGCTGTCCTAACCACCAAAGTTCTCAATATGTGGAAACAATACGTAATTAGCATTCAAGGTATTCAATTTGAAATCAATCTTATGATTGGACTAAAGCTTCTGCGAGGGAGCGAAATAACATTGTATCGATAGAACAGTCAAAACACATACACAGTAGAACTAGTGATTGTAAATGGGTTCAAAGAACAGCCACTCCTACTAAACTGACGGGACTTCACGAGATATGTTAAGATGAAAGAGTACAACACTTCCTACTACTCTGGCCGATAGTACCTTTTGACATTCTGACGCCTGTAATCCTTTGTTTGTGTTACCGCTCACAGGATAGGTATGGGGGTGCACAATAAACTACCGCTCACAGGATGGGTATGGGGTGCACAATAAACTACCGCTCACAGAATGAGTATGGGGTGCACAATAAACTACCACTCACAGAATGAGTATGGGGTGCACAATAAACTACAACTCACAGAATGAGTATGGGGTGAACAATAAACTACCACTCACAGAATGAGTATGGGGTGCACAATAAACTACCGCTCACAGGATGAGTATGGGGTGAACAATAAACTACCAGTCACAGGATGAATATGGGGTGCATAATAAACTACCACTCATAGGATGATTATAGGGTGCACAATAAACTTCCACTTACAGGATGGGTATGGGGTGCACAATAAACTACCGCTCACAGGATAGGTATGGGGTGCACAATAAACTACCGCTCACAGGATGGGGTATGGGGTGCACAATAAACTACCGCTCACAGGATGGGTATGGGGTGCACAATAAACTACCACTCACAGAATGGGTATGGGGTGCACAATGTTGCTCGACCCCTATATATTACACTATTTAACAACTCTCCTACCTTATTATTAAATGCTGTACGACGCTATGATGTATCTGGAGCACATTTTCTATAACATCATTATTACTGTTATTATTAGTTATTTTGTATTATCAGCTACTATATTATAATTATTAATTAACATTTTTAACATTCCCTAATTAGTCTAGGACAGTAGGCTTTCTGGGCGGCCCGAGCTGGCTGGCCGCTTTGGGGACGTGAGAAATGTTATCATTCATGTCATGTTTTCAAAGTTATTTCTTGGGTTATGACTGTAAATTTGGCGTCAAGATGTTCGTAAATGAACTCTCTAGCAAACAGAAGCAAAAGCATACGTGTGTTTGTAATATATTATGCACGACAGCGATGAATATGCCAGTGTTTATCAACAACAATCAGATGGAGTCCCAGCGTAACACAGTGTTAATTAATCACCGAAGACAAATAAAGTGATTATTGTCATAGAGGTCATAGTGACACGCACACAGCCGTGACATGCACATAGCCGTGACACGCACACACCCGTGACATGCACACAGCCGTGACATGCACATAGCCGTGACATGCACACACCCGTGACATGCACATAGCCGTGACATGCACACACCCGTGACATGCGCATAGCCGTGACACGCACACAGCCGTGACATGCACATAGCCGTGACCCGCACACAGCCGTGACACGCAACAGTATCCGGCCACGCACACAGCCGTGACACCAGCAGGGTCCCGACACGCACACAACTATGACACAAGGGTGGTTCAGATTCACATGTTACTTGTTAGTCTGACCGCGGACGAGATCCGGCTGCAACTCTCAGGACACCGACGTACGTGTTGCTACGTGCGTGACGTAGCACGGCGTGACGTCGTAGCCAGATGGCGGGATGTTGCACAACCGGCAAGGTCTGGCTACCACGATATTTATGGCTACTTACAACCACATGCTTACCGGAGTTTTCTTTTTATCTGATAATTTTCTTGCTTTCAATGTTCACTGATTGTGACAAAATTATGAGGAAGATAATTACTATGGAAAACTGTAATAAACTACAAGACAACCAGCACAAGATGACAGTGTCGTTCCACACATGGCTACTCGAGTTCAATTCAAGCAAATGCAATGTGATGAGGGGGGATGGGGGTACGGGAGACAGGATACACTGCATCTGTTAAAAGACTTGGTGGCCGAGTGGGTTTCACCGAACTTGTGACCAAAAGGATTTACAAACATTGGGAAGGTTGGTCAATGTAAACTCTGCCTTTAGGTATCAGAGTCGTTCGGGATCTGGAATATCATTTATTTCCGCCCAGTTTTGAGATACGCGGCACCAGCATGGCGTCCTACATCTCTCCTTCAACACTAAACAAAGCTGGTGAAAGGTCAGAGGTATGTCGCCAGACTAGTCCGGATGAGGCATGAGTAATGACAAAAGACTAAAGGAATTAAACCTCACATGACTGGAGGAAAGAGGAAAAGGGTGACATGATTACCATATGTAAAATACTCAGTGGAAGTGACGGGATAGATAAGGACAGACAATCTGCATGGGTACTACACGAACAAGGGTACAAGGAACGGTACTGTGTACTGAAGTTCACAGATACAAGGGTTATCGGAACCAAGCAATGATATCGGGGCTCAACGTTCCCGTGGCCCGGTCCCCGACCAGGCCTCCTCAGAAGAAGGTTACAGAGAAGATTAAAAAAATCTTTGCCACCTGACTAGTACCCAAGCTGAGGATATGAGCTACAGGGAGACAGTACTGGAACTAAACCTCACGTCGCTAGAAGAAAGAAGAGTTAAGGGAGACATGATTACCACATACAAGGTTCTCAGAAGAATTGATCCAGTAGATAAAAACAGTTGATTTAACACAAGGAGTATGGGGAAACAAGTGGATACTGAGTATTATTTAAATGAGTCATAGAGATACTACAAAAGTTTTTTATAGTGTCAGAGTGGTTGACAAATGGAATGCATTAGGCAGTGATGTGGTGGAGGCTGACTCCATACACAGTTTATAATGTAGATATAATCGTGCCCAAATATTTATCAGAAATCTGTACGCTAGTTGATTGACGGATAAGAGGTGGGACCAAAGAGCCGAAGCTCAACCCCCGCAAGCACAACTAGGCGAGTACTGAGAGAAACTAAGCAGGCAACTGAGCCACACAAATATTAGACGCTAAAAAAATCAATCTGTATATTGAATAATTGGAATACATTAATTATTCACCTAGTTGTGCTTGCGGGGGTTGAGCTCTGGCTCTTTGGTCCTTCCTCTCAACTGTCAATCAATCAACTTTTTTTTTTTTTTAACTCACACACACACACACATACTCAGGAAGCAGCCCGTAGTAGCTGTCTAACTCCCAAGTACCTATTTACTGATAGGTGAACAGAGGCATCAGGGTGAACGAAACTCAGCCCATTTGTTTCCGCCTTCGCCAAGGATCGATCCCCGGACCCTAGGACTATGAATCCCGAGCGCTGTCCACTCATCCGTCAGGCCCCCTGGGACCCTTAAGTGTGCTGGTGGAGATAATCCCCCAAACATAGTCTTAACTATACAAATGACATCAGAGCCTAATAGGCCCGGGAACCTATATATATATATATATATATATATATATATATATAATGTCGTACCTAGTAGCCAGAACGCACTTCTATGCCTACTATGCAAGGCCAGATTTGCCTAATAAGCCAAGTTTTCAGGAATTAATTGTTTTTCGTCTACCTAACCTACCTAACCTAACCTAACCTACCTTTTTCGGCTACCTAACCCAACCTAACCTATAGAGATAGGTTAGGTTAGGTTAGGTAGGGTTGGTTAGGTTCGGTCATATATCTGCGTTAATTTTAACTACAATAAAACAAAATTTACCTCATACATAATGAAATGGGTAACTTTATCATTTCGAAAGAAAAAAATTAGAGAAAATATATTAATTCAGGAAAACTTGGCTTATTAGGCAAATCGGGCCTTGCATAGTAGGCTGAGAAGTGCGTTCTGGCTACTAGGTACGACATATATATATATATATATATATATATATATATATATATATATATATATATATATATATATATATATATATATATATATATATATATATACCCGTCAATGAAGTGTTGAGAGGTGGGACCTAAGAGTGGCAGCTCATGTGCCACCAACACAACTAGGTGAGCACGCGTAATTGGTGTCTGTAACCAGGGAATAAAGCCAGCAGACGGGACAGGAGAATCTCCAAGTTAATTATTTTTTCCCGAGGATACGAGCGAGAAAGTGGGTCAGGTGGCGGGACTCACCTGGCAAAGTTGTTACAACCTGCCCCTTCTTATTGTATAGCTTCGTTCCCACTCACCCCGGGCACGGCCAGACCCATTGGTCCCACTCACCCCGGGCACGGCCAGAACCATTGGTCCCACTCACCCCGGGCACGGCCAGACCCATTGGTCCCACTCACCCCGGGCACGGCCAGACCCATTGTTCCCACTCACCCCGGGCACGGCCAGACCCATTGTTCCCACTCACCTCGGGCACGGCCAGACCCATTGTTCCCACTCACCCCGGGCACGGCCAGACCCATTGTTCCCACTCACCTCGGGCACGGCCAGACCCATTGTTCCACTCACCCCGGGCACGGCCAGACCCATTGTTCCCACTCACCTCGGGCACGGCCAGACCCATTGGTCCCACTCACCCCGGGCACGGCCAGACCCATTGGTCCCACTCACTCCGGGCACGGCCAGAACCATTGGTCCCACTCACCCCGGGCACGGCCAGACCCATTGTTCCCACTCACCTCGGGCACGGCAAGACCCATTGGTCCCACTCACCCCGGGCACGGCCAGACCCATTGGTCCCACTCACCCCGGGCACGGCCAGACCCATTGGTCCCACTCACCCCGGGCACGGCCAGACCCATTGGTCCCACTCACCCCGGGCACGGCCAGACCCATTGGTCCCACTCACCCCGGGCACGGCCAGACCCATTGGTCCCACTCACCCCGGGCACGGCCAGACCCATTGGTCCCACTCACCCCGGGCACGGCCAGAACCATTGGTCCCACTCACCCCGGGCACGGCCAGAACCATTGGTCCCACTCACCCCGGGCACGGCCAGACCCATTGGTCCCACTCACCCCGGGCACGGCCAGAACCATTGGTCCCACTCACCCCGGGCACGGCCAGACCCATTGGTCCTACTCACCCCGGGCACGGCCAGAACCATTGGTCCCACTCACCCCGGGCACGGCCAGACCCATTGGTCCCACTCACCCCGGGCACGGCCAGACCCATTGGTTCAACACACTGCGCGATACAACATGAACACCAATATTGAATAAAAAACCCTAAGCCTGTACTCGTCATAAAGGAAAGGACTAGCACAATGTGGCAAGATTGCTCAGTTCTCTCCCACGAAAGATTTGTGGTGCTTGAGGTCGAGCTCGTGACTGACATCACCTGAGAAGAAATATATAATATTAAAATAAACAGAACGACAATTACAGCGTTCTTCGTGTTATCATAAGAAAGTGGGACACGTATTTTGAGAACACTAATAAAGATGGAGGAAACGAATTCGACGCTAGTAAAGGTCACTTCCATTGTTATGGCAATTCATAGAAGTTTCCGGAGAGCAATGATCCGCACTGACTCTTACTACAAAGCCTTAAAATTAATACAAAGACTGCAGCAAGTCGCTGAACTGGAGTATCTTGTGAAACTGCCACATTTACAATAGAATGTATTATCCCACTTGTATGCAGAATATGCCGCAAACTGTATCCCTCATTGAGACTGTCTCCATAGTTCAAACAATTATGCATTATCATAAAGACAGACCATTAATGTATAATGATTAACTATAAATACAAAGCTGTTGAAGTGGAACATTCTCTGTAACTAGTTGACATTATAATACAATGTGTGCAGGATAGATATAATTGTTAATGTAATAATCTCAGTTGAAGTCTGAATAAGGCCTTTTGTGCCCTCTGTAATCTTTTTTTGCGCTACCGCTCACAGGATGAGTATGGGGTGCACAATAAACTAGCCATGTTCGGCGACAACAGTCAAACAAAACAAGCTGATTATCTCCAACGTACCTACTTGCTGCTAGGTGAAGAAAGGTAATAGGAAATGCACCAAATCATTTCTGTCCCGCCCGCGATTCAAACCAGGAATTCTAGATTGTGAGCAGAGAACGAGGCCGGGTTCGTTCTTTTTTTATTGTACTAGCGTAACCCGTCCTCATAAACAAAGGCCAAAATTCATTCCATTTAGCCACCAAACCCCCTGAAAATTAAATGATATGAATGAAAATGGTTTACACACAACCCACAACTGATGACGTTCGAACATTTCTCGAGCAATGCTTCACTGACGACCTTTGTTCGAATCTCAACTCTGTAAATGCTTCACCCACGTACTACAAATACAAATAATCGCCAACAGCACCTGAACACCTAACCTAATCAATGCCTAAATATGCACAGTATGTTAATATATAATAATATTTTATTTAAGAAAATTCCTATTTTGAATGAACAGCATGCTAACATTTATGAATGCGTCTTTGGGGTCGACCGCTGGATGGAATGAATATAAACGTAGGACGGGTTGTAACGGGACCCTCAGTGTTTTTGTTGCTTGGTGCTAAACACCGCTCTAGGACTTACTCTAGCACAGAGAGGTACAAGACTTCATGTTTCAGTTTGGTCGCTGCTAGGTGTTATGAACCATTCGTAACCGGGTTCTTTTAAACTATGATCCTACTCAAGTTCAGAGGACCTTAACGTTTGAGGAAAATAGTGTAATGTTTAAGTGGGCATAATGCCAGATACTAAAAGTTGTTCAATGTCAACAAATCTTTTTCTGATTAGTTGTGTATGAAAAGGGCTGCGATTGTGCCAAGTTTCAGTATTGCAGCCTAAATAGAAAGGGAGATTTTCTTCTTCAACGAATTTTACACATTTTCAAATCTAAACTACAAACACAAGTTTTAAATTAAATCATTTTTATGACACTTTTCTATGACATTAGCATATAATAAAGGATCTGTAAAACGATTTTTTTTAAATATGTTTAGTTTTAGTAATACAAATAGTCAAAGTTGAAAAAAAAAAAAATTGTGCAAATATATAATGGTTTATTAATCAATAAATGAACTTAGGAAAAATGTTTTTTAAAGATTTGTAGAGAAACTCTACATATAAGGTGTAAGTTTCGTGTAAATTGAATTTAAAATTAAAGAGTTATATTAACGTTTATGAACTTGAAAATAAATAAGAAAAAAATAAAGTCTAAGGTTCTCCCATCTGTGGCTGAGGTTGGCACGCTTACAGATAGGCTTACGTGCAATCAGGTATACAAGTTTCATGGAAATAGTCCGGTGAACAAAGAAAAAAAAAAAAAAAAAAATTGGATAAAACTAATTATTAAATATTGTTAATATATGTTATTGTGATACCTGAGAGTCATAGACATTATTTCAGTTGACACTTTTGTTTGATGTTAATTATTTACCATTTTGGAATTTTTTTTAACAAATATTTTTTCTTCCTTCCTATTTATGCTACGATGCTGAGACTTGGACCAGAAGAAACCCCGTTTCATATACAACTCTTCAAAGAGTTTGAAATCGAACTAGTATTCATTTATTGCATATTTGACACTGATGCTCCCTTAAGGAATATAAACAAAATAGCATTCAAAATTACCTGTTATTATTATTACCCAACATCAATGATATTTACAAGTTTCGATGAGAGGTCATCTGGAGCGGCATCACTAGCCCTCACGCTAGCTAGCTTCACAGATGAGGGACACTATATGCCTCTGACGAGGTTTTCAACGCGCCACTTGCCTTTACGCTAGCTACATTTATGGAGACATCTTCAAACGCAGCGCACTCGCTAGTACGTTCAACGAGCAAAGTCCTCAGTACTCACCTAGCCCCACTGGCTAGCACCTCCAGGAGTAGAGTCCACAGCGCTCACTTAGCCCCACTGGCTAGCACCTCCAGGAGTAGAGTCCACAGCGCTCACTTAGCCCCACTGGCTAGCACCTCCAGGAGTAAAGTCCACAGCGCTCACTTAGCCCCACTGGCTAGCACCTCCAGGAGTAAAGTCCACAGCGCTCACTTAGCCCCACTGGCTAGCACCTCCAGGAGTAGAGTCCACAGCGCTCAACTAGCCCACTTGGCTAACACCATCAGGTCGACCCAAGTCCTCTTCCACTCTCCCGGCTTCACTGACTTCCATCGCCTGTCCCTGGTTGGTCGTCACCTCCCAGCCCAGCCGACTGGAAGATGGGAAACTACGATTAATGGGTCAACTGCTATAGTTCGGCACCTGGGTCGTAGATGGCGCCAAGGTCCGTCACACCAGGTCACCTGTTAAGTGAAGGCGCAGTTGAAATAATGCATGGTGCTACTTTACCGGACATTTTTCATCCCTCAAAGGTTGAGTAACACTGCCCAATAAACTCAGTATGCGACAAAACTTTAAAATTCTAGTAAGATAGTATTATTAGAAGTATGAAAACAAAGAATAATGTGTAATTAAAAATATATCTTTAAAGTAAGATGTCAGGATAAAGACGGTAGAAGACTACCAATGACAAAACCCCCAATAAGGAGAGGCAATAAGACGCAGGAGGAGATGGTGGCAGGAGGGGTTAAGATAGAAGATTAGGCAGGAGAGGCGGGAGCTGGAGTAGACGCTACAGCAAGCGTGTTTGATTACTGCCGGCCCCAGGAATGTAAACATTGCCGTATCGGAAATAGAAGCCTCCCTTGCCAAGGTGGCAGCTCGCCCACCCTTCTGACCCTCTCATCTACCCACATCCCATACTCCTACCTATCAAAACACTATCACATAGTTCTCAATTCTGTCCTGAGAAGGAGCAAAGTGGCCCAAGTTGGTCATAGGAGAGTGGACTCGTTGTGAACTAGAGGCAGGAGGCTCGGGTCGCTCCCCTGACGACGGAGGCAGTAAGGTCAGATCGGGGAGGCGAGTTATGCTGTGTTTGATAACATCAGACATTGGAATGCTGACTGTTATGCCTGAACGTCTAGTTTCGTTAACGCAGCGGAGCAAAGGTAAATTGTGCATGAAATGTGCATATGCTTGAGGGAAGCAATTATTCTGGTAAATTTCTTCACCTGCATATTTATCTGTTACATTAAGTAACTGTGAAAAGTCAGCTTCGAAACCCTACACAGACTATTAAAACAAGTACACAAATGTGGGACGTTGTTATTGAGCAAATATGTAAACACCAAATACAAGTAACAGGAAAGTTAAATAAACAGATAATAAACTGTGCTCTTGTGACGACAGGAGGCGGCTTGGGCTTGTGATGCTCTACAGTAATTGAACACGAAATTGGCCGCCGTGCACGATAAGTGCAACATGACACCTACAAAGCCCAAGAGAGAGATTAAGCACGAGGAAAAAACTACGTACTAGCTCCCGACAGTTTTTTTTCAATCAATCCTTCTAGATTTATGACAGGGTGTCATTGTGAACAATGGGTCTTACTGCATCTTCGTAGACCGCCAGAAAGCCTTCGACAATGTTCCACACAGGAGGCTCCTACACAAGTTAAAGAAAACAGTTTGAGAGTAGCTGGAAGTGTGTTGCAGTGTTTACTGTCCAAGAGGTAGCGAAGAGTAGTGAGTCTGGCAGACTGAGGTGTGAGCCGGCAGCGTTGTGAAGCAGAGCGCTGCAAGGATCACAGCTATGACCCACTCAGGTTCTGATGTGCTACTGATACAACTGAAGAAGTAGGATGGAGAATTATTAATATTATTATTATTATTGCTAATATTATTAGCCTTAAGAATTATATATAAAAAATATAATAATAATAATAAATATTTATAATTATTATTATTAGTATAATAGCAATACATGATATGTACTTCGCACTTTGGTAACATGAAGTAAAGTAGATTTACAGAAGTGGAAAATACATTTAATAAATCAAATGTGTCGACACGTAAACGCATGAGGCAGCTCTGAGGACAAGTCTAGGTCTTCCCTGGTACTGAGGAAGGGCGCTTAGTCTGCCCTCTCGCACAACACATCGTATTTTGATGTTAAAATTCGCCAACGTCAAAATAAATCGTTCTATTAATCACAGCGGCTCACAAAATTGACGTGATGTCCCGTGTTCTATTCGTGAGTCCTTGGTTAGGTTAGGCTCGGGCAACTTAGGACATCATATTTAGTGACGTTGGGAACGCTGGAGAGGACTGGCTGCTCACGCCCTATATAGAGCTCTGGGGGAGGGTGCCAGCTGAACCATTCTTGAGCGAATTATTGGCGTCCCGCTCTAGCTGGCGATGGAGTGAATAATTGGCTGATTAGTTGACACACAAGAACCTCTCATTAGCGTAATGGTTACGCCCCCAGGGGCCTGACAGCTGAGTGGACAGAGCTCGGGATTCGTAGTCCTAAGGTTCCGGGTTCGATCCTCGGCGCAGGCGAACAAACAAAGGGGCAGAGTTTCTTTCTCCCTGATGCCGATGTTCACCTAGAAGTAAATAGGTACCTGGGAGTTAGACAACTGCTACGGGCTGCTTTCTGGGAGATGTGTAACAAAATGGAAGCCTGGTCGAGGACCGGGCCGCGGGGACGCTAAGCCCCAAAATCATCTCAAGATAACCTCAAGATAACATCACACACCTGTTGTAGCAGCCTCACTCACGTCAACACCTGCAGTCCAAACACGCAACAAGACCTGCTGTCCAAACACGCATCAAGACCTACTGTCCAAACACGCATCAAGACCTGCTGTCCAAACACGCAACAAGACCTACTGTCCAAACACGCAACAAGACCTGCTGTCCAAACACGCAACAAGACCTACTGTCCAAACACGCATCAAGACCTGATGTCCAAACACGTATCAAGACCTACTGTCCAAACACGTATCAAGACCTGCTGTCCAAACACGTATCAAGACCTGCTGTCCAAACATGCAACAAGACCTGCTGTCCAAACACGTAACAAGACCTGCTGTCCAAACACGTAACAAGACCTGCTGTCCAAACACGCATCAAGACCTACTGTCCAAATACGCATCAAGACCTAGGCACCGTTGCAGGGAGTCAAGAATGGAAGACTGTAGCATGTTAGTGAGAGTGGGCACCAGATGGCGCGAAGTAGGGTAATCGCCCCTGGGAACACCACCTGGTATTCGCTCGCTGGGAAAGAACATATTTCCTGTAATAGGAATAAACAAATGCTGCTTTAGATCGGACGTAGCACGACCACACGCCGAGCTGAGCCACACCTGGTGTGGCTGGGAGCGTGGTGTGGTTGGCACGCGACTCATCGCAAAGTAAACAACAGGTTTTTGTGTGTATTAGGCTGTTTCCTCGCTGTCGGCTACCACGAAGTTGCTTTTCTGCCGCTTCGTGGTAGCTCGTCTTTTTTTACCGCACTAGTTAAACACAAGACAAAGTTAGAAAAAATTCAGAGGTATGCCACCAGACTAGTCCTAGAACTGAGAGGTATGAGCTACGAGAAAAGGCTAATTGGGAGCTAAGGCTTCAGTCATTCAGGGACCTCACGTCCCTGGATGACAGAGGAGTAAGGGGAGACATGATAACCACCTACAACTTTCTCACAGGACTTGACAGGGTGGACAAAGACAAACTCTTCAGCACGGGTGGGACACAAACAAGGGGACACAGGTGGAACCTTAGTATCCAAATGAGCCACAGAAACATTAGGAAATTTTTTTTCAGTGTCAGAGTAGTTAACAAATGGAATGCACTAGGAAGCAATGTGGTGGAGGCAGACTCCATACACAGTTTAAAATTTAGATTTGATAGAGCCCAACAGGCTCAGGAATCTGTACACCAGTTGATTGACAGATGAGAGGCGGGACCAAAGAGCCAAAGCTCAACCCCCGCAAGCACAACTAGGTGAGTACACACTCAATAATCAATACCCCCCCCCCCAACTCACACCCACACACACATTTCAGGTGTTACATGCGTGTGTGGGCGGCCGCCTCTCCCTCACACATGGGGGTGATCCTGCTACATTCTTCCTGGGTTGTGGGAGGCCCGGTGTTAGTCACCAGGCCACCGGGGGGGGGGGGGAAGGGCGGAAAGGGTGAAGGATTCTGGGAAGCGTTCACTTAGTGTTATCATTTATGAGGCGCGCTGCTGGGGGTCTCTCGGAGGTGGGGGGGGGCGGAGGGGTAAGGAGGCTGGAATGGTAGGGTGAGGGGGTCCGGAAGGGTGCAGTGGGGGGGGGGGTTCTAAGGTTTAGGGTGTGACAAGACACTCAGTAGTGAGAGTGAATGAGACGGAGTGAGTCAAGTAATCTGAAATCGAGTACAGGTATCGACCTCATCAACTAAATACTTCAGCAACAAATTTTCACTCTAGCAATAAATTATAGAAAGTACAACAATTATACTGATATACCACAACTGTCACTTATGCTGATAATTCACATTCCTATTATTATTATTATTATAAGTAGAGAACTGAACTTAATATCCAAAGATTTTATATATGCAAAATCGTATATTTGAAACCGACCTAACTTAACAAAAGTTAGGCATTCGCCCTTAAAGGTTAGGTCCACAAAAAGTAAGAAATTTTTAGCTTGTTTACAATATTAAAACATGAGTCTTTAGGTACAGTCGCGTTCAAAAGTCTTTTTCATAGGTAGGGGGGAGGGGGAGGGGGAGTCTTTCATTGGTCGGAGGGATGGAGGGGGTGTTGGTAAATGTTAAACTCTTGCAACACTCCTTTTCGAGATATCAAGTTGTATCAAGAATTACTACAGTTTGTTTTTGCATTATCGACTCTGTAATATGTGCATTATATTGTTGAGGAAAATTTGTCCTTAATGTTAACATTTGTAATGAATGCTCTAGGATATCATGTATTTCTCGTGACGAATTAGAGCATATGATCAAATACAATCCAGGAAGCATTATATATATATGTGTGTGTGTGTGTGTGTGTGTGTGTGTGTGTGTGTGTGTGTGTGTGTGTGTGTGTGTGTGTGTGTGTGTGTGTACTGTCCAGGGTATATGACCTCTATCAAGCATATTCGGGTAATTTTTGCATGTTCACCACCAATAACTTACCTTGCTTACAACTTCTCTAATAATTCCACGACCAAAACAAGGGATATGTAAACTTATATTATTAAGCCTCTGGGATGGAAATACTTTATATAAAGCAGCAAAGCCTACTCATGCCACACCCACACGATGAAAGATTTATGCTCTTTCAATACGAAAACACCAGTAATAAATATAGAGATTATTTGTAACATTCAGATCCCAGGTAATAGTGTGCAAGAGGCAGTGGCGTAGTTAACGAAGGGAAGCGAGATCACAAGTTAGGTATGCAAGTATCCAATGTAAGTTATTTCTTATTAGACATTTAGGTATTCGTATGACGACATCTTATGGTGAATTATAAATGATTCTGTAACTGGAATATGCAGCAAAAGTTAGAGGGAAAAACACCGCAAATCTACATATTGAAATCATAGTATAGAGGAAGCCTAGTATAGAGGAAATCATAGTATAGAGGAAATAAACCTATCAAATAATGTATTAAGTAGACTCCTGTTGTGGGATTCACTGACCACTTGGAATCTCAAATGTATTATAGCTACAAATATGTTAATAACAAATTTTAATATATGTTAAAATATGTTTTAACTTGTAATATACGCTATACGCTATGATCACTTGGGTAAATACTGGTTCAGTAACAGGGTTGTTGATTTGTGGAACCAATTACCGCGTAACGTGGTGGAGGTGGTGTCCCTCGATTGTTACAAGCGCGGGTTGGACAAGTATATGAGTGGGATTGGGTGGTTATAAATAGGAGCTGCCTCGTATGGGCCAATAGGCCTTCTGCAGTTGCCTTTGTTCTTATGTTCTTATCCCTTTCGCAATCCGACTTCGCAATCTCAACACCATCTAGCTCGTATCTTGTAACTATCATCATTACCTAGCCTCAGAACTTTACATTTATCAGCATTAAACTGCATTTGCCAATCATTTGACCATTTCAAAACCCTATCTAGATCAACTTGAAGTGATAGTGAGTCCTCCTCCGAATTAATTTCCCTACCGATTTTCGTATCATCGACAAATTTGCAAATGTTGCTACTCAAACCTGAATCTAAATCATTTATATATATTATAAACAACAGAGGTCCCAGGACAGAGCCCTGAGGTACTCCACTAACAACATTATCCCACTCTGACTTAACCCCATTTATACTAACTCTCTGTTTCCTTTGGAATAGCCATGCCCTAATCCAAGTTAATATAGCACCCCCAATACCATGAGCTTCTATTTTTTTAATTAGTCTTTCATGTGGCACTGTATCAAAAGCTTTGCTAAAGTCAAGGTACACAACATCACAATCCTTACCACTATCAACTGCCTCAACTATGCTGGAATAAAAAGTTAGCAAATTTGTTAAACATGAACGGCCATTTGTAAAACCATGTTGCGACTCATTTATTAATTTATGTTTTTCAAGATGGAGACGAATTGTATTTGCAATTATTGATTCAAGTAACTTTCCCACAATGGACGTTAGGCTAATTGGCCGATAGTTTGACGCAAGTGATCTATCTCCTTTCTTAAAAATTGGTACCACATTAGCTACCTTCCATGACTCTGGCACTCTGCCTGACTCTATTGATTTATTAAATATGGTAGACAGTGGCTCGGAAAGCTCCTCTTTGCATTCTTTAAGCACCCTGGCAAACACTTCACCCGGCCCTGGGGATTTGTTTGGTTTTAGTTTTTCTAATTGTTTAATTACATCCTCCCTGGTAACTGCTAAACTAGTCAACCTGTCCTCATCCCCACCCACATAGACTTGTTCGGCTGAAGGCATATTGTTAAGTTCTTCTTTAGTAAATACAGATATAAAATATTTGTTAAAAATACTACTCATCTCCTTGTCATTATCCGTTATTTGACCTGTCTCAGATTTTAATGGACCTATCCTTTCCCTAGTCTTAGTTCGATATAACTGAAAAAACCCTTTAGGATTTGTCTTTGCTTGCCCTGCTATGCGAACTTCATAGTTTCTTTTTGCTTTCCTTATCTCTTTTTTAACATTTCTAACCAGTTGTACGAATTCCTGTTCTAAAGTGACCTCCCCATTTTTAATCCTTTTGTACCAAGCTCTCTTTTTACCTATAAGGTTCTTCAAATTCTTTGTTATCCACTTTGGGTCATTAGTATTCGATCTATTCAATTTGTATGGTATACTACGTTCCTGTGCTTTGTTTAGAATATTCTTAAATAAGTTATATATTAAATCCACATCGAAATCCCCTTTTACGTCATCTGTCGCTGGGTTCATGTCTCGCTCTAAGACCGGCCCACACCCCATACCCAAGACTTTCCAATCTATTTGACCCAAAAAATTTCTTAGGTGATTAAAATCAGCTTTTCGAAAATCTGGCACTTTAACAGAATTTTCTCCTACAGGTCTATTCCATTCTATGCTAAATCTGATAACTTTGTGATCACTGTTCCCTAGCTCACTCCCTATTTCGATGTCATTAATTTGTGTTTCCCTGTTAGTTAACACTAAATCTAAAATATTATTTTCCCGCGTTGGTTCCTTAATGTGTTGCGTAAGAAAGCAATCGTCAATTAATTCTAGAAAATCTTCTGCTTCACTATTCCCTGTTTTGTTCACCCAGTTTATTCCCCTAAAATTAAAGTCACCCATGACATAAATACTGTTAGATCTAGATGCTCTAGATATTTCATTCCATAGATGCTTTGCTTCAATTCTGTCTAAATTTGGTGGCCTATATATAGCTCCTATTATAATATTATTTGCTTTTTCGTTTAATTCTATCCAAATAGTTTCTGTGTGTGGCTCAGTTTTGATTCCCTCTTTGAGACTACATTTCAAATTGTCCCTAACATATTTGGCTACTCCGCCTCCTCGTCTAATATATCTATCTGTGTGAAATAGTTTAAATCCATTTATCTGATATTCAGCTAATAGTTCTCTATTTTCTACATTCATCCACGTTTCGGTAAGTGCAATAATATCTATTTTTTCTGTGCATACAAGAGCATTTAATTCATTAATTTTATTTCTTAGACTTCTACTGTTAGTGTAATATATCCTAAGTGAATTGTTATTTTGAGGCCCTTTTCTTTCCCTGATCATTTTGCCAATTCTTTTCTCCCACGAACACATACTTTTATTACCTCCTTCCTCCAAATCAATTCCCATACCACTATCTATTAACAGTTTAAACCCAAACAAACACCTCTAACCACTGGTTCCAATGAGTTCGCAACAGCAACAACCCCAGCCCTCGATAGATGCACCCCATCACGAGCATACATTTCGTTTCTTCCATAGAAGCGTTCCCAGTTGTCTATGAAAGATATTGCATTTGATTTGCAATATCTTTCCAGCCGGCAATTGACACCAAGTGCCCTCGACATCTATTCATTTCCCACTCCCTTTCTTGGAAGAATGCCACATATGATCGGGATTCCTCCCTTGCTCCTAACTAATTCAATGGCTGTCCTAAATCTCTGTATTAGTTCCTCACTCCTAACTCGCCCAGCATCATTACCCCCTGCACTAATACAAATAATGGGTTTGTTCCCATTTCCCGTCATAATATCATTCATGTTTTCAACAATATCACCAATTCCAGCTCCCGGATAGCAAACCCTTAATCTGTTCCCCCTATCTCTGGCACAAAACGTTCTGTCTAAATACCTCACCTGGGAATCTCCCACAACCAAAATTCGCTTCGGTACCGCCTTAACTTTCTGAGCAGCCTGAGGGGCCTGCGCTCCGCCGTTCCTCGCTGCAGGCGCACTACAGCACTCGTCCTCCAACACGGCAAATTCATTTGCCGTCCTTAGGGCGTCTGCAAACACTAGAGGGCTTGACCGTTGTTGTTGTTGTTTTAAATTTAGCTACTCAGAACAGAATGTCCATGTAGCACTGGCGATGGTGAGCCCGTAATGCTTGACCCTGGACCCCATGTTGAAGTAGCAGACCAATGGGCCACTAGTGTATCCCCCTCACCATGCTCTCTTGGGCACAGTAGCCACTGTCAGGGTCACCCCTTTATGTCACACTAACAGTAATGGGTAGTATTAGCTGCCATGTTGTTTCTGCCATACTCCTGTCTGGGTCTTCTGTCATTTGATTGAGTGTTGCATATCACTGCTACTATTACTCTTGGTCCTCCCATCGTCATGGTGCCTGTCATGAAGTCTCTGAGCCCCTCGCAGCCCGGGATACCCATCTCCTTGAAACTCCATTCCTTTCTTATGACTGGTGAGTATGTTACTCCCGCGGGGCTGACTGGTGAGTATGTTGTGTTGAGTGCTTCGAGGGAGCAGCTTCCTCTATACTATGTTTAGCCGCCCACCTGGCCGCGTTGGGCTCCTGCCAGGCTGATGAATGAACCTGGAACTCCGCCAGTCTCCCCCACTTCACCCCCACCTCACCCTCACCTCACCCTCACCTCACCCCCACCTCACTCCCACCTCACCCCCACCCCTCAACTAACCAACACCACAACCACCTTCTGTTATGTTCGCATGTGTATTTGTATGAGTGATGTGCGTGACGGTGTTAGACAAGAGCGCCCGTGTACTGATCAACACGCGCTTGCAAGGTTGATGATTACCTCTTCCCCAGCGCCGTGTCGCTGCTGGTCAGCAACGACGTGATCAACACAAGTTTCTCGCTACTCCTTCTGGAGATGCTAACCGAGATGGTCTTGACCAACACAGTAACAGCGGCGTCAACTGCTGCCATGATGAAGATGTGTGTTGTGGTGTCTCACCGACCCGCCTGTCTCTTGTTCCCTCCCGTGATCTCTTGCTCTCTCCCGTGTTCTATTGTTAATGCCTGCGTTCTCTTGTTCTCTCACGTGTTCCCTTGTTCCCACCCATGTTCTCTGGTTCATTCCCGTGTTTTCTGGTTCCCACCCATGTTCTCTGGTTCATTCCCATGTTTTCTGGTTCTCTCCCGTCTTCTCATGTTTCCTCTCACGTTCTTTGGTTCCCTCCTGTGTTCTCTTGTGCTTTCCCGTGTTCTCCAGTTACTGTTATTTATTGTCAACAGTGTCTTCTTTTCTACCATATTAATGACATTGATGAATTATGCGCCTTCATCAAATTGCCTCTTTGTTTGTTTGTCCCCTCAGCTCTGGGACACCGTGTAAAGTCGCCTCAACTCAGGGACAAAATCAGTGCTATGTTAGGTGGCTTCTCCACCTCGGACCTGCATACTCTTGATATGGTCTAACGTAGGTTGCATATAATGTGTTAAGTCCTTTCGTTCTTGGTTCGTTAATGCTGCTCCAACATTTGCTTGTTTATAATATGCTGTATGCGTTAGTTTGTTTATGTGTGCCTTAGGATCAAGGTCTGACGTGTGTGTGTTTGTGCGTATGTCATTGTATTTGTTCAAGGTCTGATGTGTGTGTTTGTGCGTATGTCATTGTATTTGTTCTTGCCAACATTTACTCATTTCATTGTCCTTGCACCGTTGTCTAAAGCAATGACTCCTGACCTCTATGTCAAAGCTAACTATTTATGGTATAATGACCGGAGTTGGATTCCACAACAGGCTCCATTGCTTTACTCATATTTTTTCTATTACTCTTGCGCTGAAACTTTCTAGCATCTCTGTTGTTCATCTCTGGGGATCATCTCTGGGGTTCATCTCTGGGGTTCATCTCTTCGGTTCATCTCTGGGGTTCATCTCTTCGGTTCATCTCTGGGGTTCATCTCTGTGGTTCATCTCTTCGGTTCATCTCTGGGGTTCATCTCTGTGGTTCATCTCTGTGGTTCATCTCTGGGGTTCATCTCTGGGGTTCATCTCTGTGGTTCATCTCTGTGGTTCATCTCTGTGGTTCATCTCTGGGGTTCATCTCTGGGGTTCATCTCTGTGGTTCATCTCTGTGGTTCATCTCTGTGGTTCATCTCTGTGGTTCATCTCTGGGGTTCATTTCTGTGGTCCATCTCTGGGGTTCATCTCTGGGGTTCATCTCTGGGGTTCATTTCTGTGGTCCATCTCTTTCTCAAGCTTCTGAACTATACCCTGTTGTTTTATTAGTATTCAATGATAACATTTCCTCTTTTTCCACTTTATCAACACTTTGCGTCATCTTGGGAGAAACGGTGATGTTTTGTTTAATCAACTCTAAATGGACTGCTTGCTTATATATTAAGAAACTATTTAACTAGCTCATCAGTGCTGTAACTTGCGTAGCTAAACGGATTTTGGGGTTCAGTTCCTGAGGCCATTATGTGCTTATGTGACCTTCCCAGGATGGGTATATGGGTTCCACGCCCCAGGATGGGTATATGGGGTCCACGTCCCAGGATGGGTATATGGGGTCCACTTCCCCAGGATGGGTATATGGGGTCCACTTCCCCAGGATGGGTATATGGGGTCCACTTTCTTAAGGATGGGTATATGGGGTCCACTTTCTTAAGGATGGGTATATGGGGTCCACTTCCTTAAGGATGGGTATATGGGGTCCACTTCCCAGGATGGGTATATGGGGTCCACTTCCCAGGATGGGTATATGGGGTCCACTTCCCAGGATGGGTATATGGGGTCCACTTCCCAGGATGGGTATATGGGGTCCACATCCCAAGGATGGGTATATGGGGTCCACTTCCCCAGGATGGGTATATGGGGTCCACTCAACCTGTTCTCGTCAGCGTTCCCAACGTCAAGAAACAGTGGTACTAAAGTGCTACATTATTACCCAGAAGGTAGTTACGACCTTGGTAATACCTGACAAAGCCCCCCCCTTCCCCCCTCCCCCCCTCACCCCCTCAACCCCCCCCCCCCTCCCCCCCGCCCGGCCACCACACTATTATCGCCGCACAACACCTCAACACCCATGTTTGGTCTCCTGATGTACGTGAACGGAAGGGGAAAGGTGGGGGGGGGGGAGGTGGCATTGTGGGAGAGAGAGAGGGGGGGGGCGGGGCGGGGGGTGGCGGAGGTAGGGGGTTGCGGGGAAATATCATGGCTGGGTGGTGTGGGGGGGGGGGGAAGGGGTATGTTAAGGGGGGACTAGGTTGTTGGGGAGGAATGGGGGCGTGGGCCGCTGTACCAGGTGAACCAGGGGGGTGCGGTCCAAATTGAGTGTTTAGCGGTGTGGGGGATGGTTAGAGGGGGCGGGCTGTACCTGGTGCGTCACAGGCTATGGGGAGGGAGGGGGAGCGGGGAGGGGGTGACACATGAGGGGAGCGACTCATGGAGGGGAAGGGGGAGGGGTTGGCTAGGAAAGAGAAGGGAGTAGCAGGGGATAGGGGGGTGGGGGGTGTTTGTTGGCTTGGGTCCATTGTGGTTGGAGGGGGGGGAGGTGGGAGGGGAGAGGGGAGGGGATAGTGTTAGGGCAGAGAGGGGTGACCGGCTTTCTTAAGTAAGGGTCAGGGTTGACTTGCAGTGGTATAGTGGTCCATAAGTGGTGTATAGAGGGAGGCGTCATACACGTCAGGACGCGTCATACACGTCAGGACGAGTCATACACGTCAGGACGAGTCATACACGTCAGGACGAGTCATACACGTCAGGACGAGTCATACACGTCAGGACGAGTCATACACGTCAGGACGAGTCATACACGTCAGGACGAGTCATATACGTCAGGACGAGTCATACACGTCAGGACGAGTCATACACGTCAGGACGAGTCATACACGTCAGGACGAGTCATATACGTCAGGACGAGTCATACACGTCAGGACGCGTCATACACGTCAGGACGCGTCATACACGTCAGGACGAGCGGAGGGATGCGTCAGCAGGAGGAAACAGTGACTAGTTTGTCCCCAGACAATGACTGAAATTTTTTTTGGTTTATTATTTTTATTTTCTACCACAGTCGTGGCCACACATTAATAATGCCAACCAGAATATATGCATTTTCTTCTGTCCTCCATGGACAGGGTGAGAGATCTGTTAAACAAATAGTTCAGTGATTTATTGATCAACCACAGAAGGTGATTGTAGTGCTTTTAAAATGCTAATCTAACATGCATAAATACACAGATTTACGTCTGCCCTACATAAACAGTGTTCGAGGTGTCTTTTTGTATAATATCATTAATGTGCGTTTACAAAGGTGAAATGCAATTCTGACCAGCTACCACATATCCTGTATACAAAAACACACACACATATACATATATACACATATACCTATACATATCCACATATATGCTGAGAGGACTTGTCCTCCAGGTTATCATTTAATGAGGCAGGAGAGAACTGGTATACCAAGACATAAATGATGGGGGAAGGTGTGACTAGTCCCCAAGGCTAGCATAGATGGGGGCTGAGATAACTAGTCCTCCAGGTTATCAGTGATGGGGGCTGAGATAACTAGTCCCCCAGGTTATCAGTGATGGGGGCTGAGATAACTAGTCCCCCAGGTTATCAGTGATGGGGGCTGAGATAACTAGTCCACCAGGTTATCAGTGATGGGGGCTGAGATAACTAGTCCCCCAGGTTATCAGTGATGGGGGCTGAGATAACTAGTCCCCCAGGTTATCAGTGATGGGGGCTGAGATAACTAGTCCCCCAGGTTACCAGTGATGGGGGCTGAGATAACTAGTCCTCCAGGTTATCAGTGATGGGGGCTGAGATAACTAGTCCCCCAGGTTATCAGTGATGGGGGCTGAGATAACTAGTCCCCCAGGTTATCAGTGATGGGGGCTGAGATAACTAGTCCACCAGGTTATCAGTGATGGGGGCTGAGATAACTAGTCCCCCAGGTTATCAGTGATGGGGGCTGAGATAACTAGTCCACCAGGTTATCAGTGATGGGGGCTGAGATAACTAGTCCCCTAGGTTATCAGTGATGGAATATTTATGTTTGGTTTTTAACTTTATTTTCCCCCGGACTCTACAAAGTGAATAGTACCAAATTCTACTATCTGATTGTCCAATACGTCACTATATGTACGGTGGTGCACATAGTTACACAAAGTAGTTACGAAGACGTTTCACCTTGATCTTAACTACGTAACGCAAGGAACGTTTGTGTCAGAATCATCACCACATTGTCTTGTTGTCACTGATGTTCCAACAGTGGGTCACATAGGCCTAGTATGTGTGTATGTACTATGTAGGCCATTTTGATAGTATGTACATAGGCGGGACCATTTAATTAACAATATGTTAGATATTTCTAGTTACGTTGTCACATTACGTTGTCACGACGTTGTTAAGTCAACAGTTGGCTTGAACAGTAAGCCAGGTCCGGTGTTTACACCCGCCTTCATGTGAGCTGGTGGAGCCACGTGTGTTGATTGTTGATGATGAGGCATAGTACACACACCCGACCCTCTCACACACCAGACTGTGTGGCGCTCCCATGTCCACATACCTGCTCAGTATCTCTCCTGCTACTGCTACTGCTACCTGCTCAGTCTCGTGACTGCTACCTGCTTAGTCAACTGGAATTATACTTGAAGCCAACAGTCTCTCACCTCACACTTAACACACCACCTGAGGTAGAGACAGTCTCTCACCTCACACTTAACACACCACCTGAGGTAGAGACAGTCTCTCACCTCACACTTAACACACCACCTGAGGTAGAGACAGTCTCTCACCTCACACTTAACACACCACCTGAGGTAGAGACAGTCTCTCACCTCACACTTAACACACCACCTGAGGTAGAGACAGTCTCTCACCTCACACTTAACACACCACCTGAGGTAGAGACAGTCTCTCACACTTAACAAACTGTCAAAGTAAATTGATCAAGTTTGTCTAAAAATATATGTCTATATTTTGAAATGCATTAATAAGTAGATGAAGCAGTAATAAATTATAAACAACTGATAAACAAAGAAACAAATATATTAGCATGAACAAACAAAAACAAAATGCTTAATTAATCTTCATACAAAAACACAGGTTTAGTTGTTTCTTGGCAGAGGAAAGCGTAGTTGTTTATGTAAGCTGGGATTATTTTCACCGGAGGCTTTACAACCCTTGACATATATATTCCTGGCAGGTGTGGGCGGTCGCTAGCCAAGTAGATCACTGGTCAGGTAAACTAATTAGCCTGGTACACAGGAGCTCCTACCTGCCCAGCGTGGACGTGTACCTCAGCCCAGCGGTGGTGACGGGTTTACTCTGGCACCTGTTATGGCACGGTTGGTTGGGGGGGGGGGTATGGGTCGTGACCTTGGAGGGGGGGGGAGGGTGATGCATGGTTGGTGACCGGGGGGGGAGGGTGACCGGGGGGGGGAGGTTAACGGAAGGTCAAGTTTGCCTCATCAATGGATGGTCTGTCCACCACGTTATAATTGATGGGAGTCACTAATGGATGTGGGGGATGACGCTACCTGGGGTGCTGGGGAGGCACCCCTTCCCCCCCCCTTCCCCCCGGGAGGTGAGGGGCGGGGAGGTGAGGGGCGGGAAGTGAGGGTCAGACACTACACTACACCTGGCATCTGTATTTATTATTTTTTTGTTTAGGGCTTCTATCCCTCTGACTAGTGCTCTTGCATCTTGGTTTAACTGCAAGAGGAGTTCTCCAAAAGTCATCTACGTTCGAGTTAAAGAAAAAGAAATAAATAACTGTAGAATGTATTACACTTATTAATTTACACAACGTTTCGAACCTACATGGTTCATTCTCAAGTGATAGGAAATTACAAAGCATGTTGGATTTATACTAATATGGGATCAGGTGAAAATTATTATTGGTATTCTTGACCAATACAAATTGGTCAAGAATAAGACATAAAGGGAAGAAAAAGTAAGGCATTAAAGTTAAAGGCCATAAATGTCCGATCCACATACAAAGATTAATCAGGAGTATTGGGCGTAGCATGTTGAGCAGTGTCTTCTATGTTGGCACTTTCACGTTAGTCGCGTTTTTCCTTAGTCTACACTAAGGAAACAAACAGGAGTGTGCCTCAATGCCAATAGTGACTGCCCAGAAAGGTACAAGAGGAGTGTTGTCAACGCTTACGTCGACCGTGCTCTCAGTCACAGCTCAGAATGGAAGCAAGTTGATGAACAACTCTGTAGGGTAAGGCAGGTCCCAGTCAACGACGGCTTCTCTAACGGTTATGTTGAAGACGTCATAAAAAGAAAGGTGAAACACCTTGCAACCTCTGAAGAGTGAACTAACGCAACACTTGTACCCCCTATTAGACTGTTTTACAGGAACTTCTTTTCGACGGCTCACAAAACGGAGGAAAGGCTCCTGAAAGATATTATTGATAGAAACGTTATCCCTACAGACAAAAATCCGAAAATACAATTGACAATTTACTACAAAAACAAAAAACGACCAACCTACTCATGAAAAACTCCCCAGACACCAAACAGAACGCCTTGAAGGAAACCAACGTCGTCTATGACCGCATATGCCCACTTGGGGACTGTAAGCCCCAAAGAACTCAGTATATAGGCAAGACAAAAACGTCTCTTTTTAGAAGATTAACAATGCACAAACAACAGGGCTTAATGAAGGAACATATAATCTCTTCTCAAAACTTCTACTACCTCTGATTGATTGAAGATACCCATAAGCCTCGAAGAAGACGAAATGCAGCACCCGGGAGAGCCTTGTCCGACTCTTCCGTGTACTGGCACATATTGTCTTCTCCTACCACCCCCTTATATATATATATATATATATATATATATATATATATATATATATATATATATATATATATATATATATATATATATATATATATATATAGGGAAATTAATTGTACAAGATTACATAATTACAAAATGTGGCCTTAACACATAAACAATATATATATTTATATATACATGTGTTTGTAATATTAACAATTATGTAACTAGCTTCACAAGACTGTCACTTGTGACAGAACTTTGGAGTTCAGTTCCTGAGCCTATTATGTGCCCCTGTAACCCTTTCCACCACCGTCCACGGGATGGGTATGGGGTTCATAATAAAGAAATGAAATGAAAAATGTCTCAGAGTGTGAATGTGATACAAGAACAACAGTTCGAATATTCATACAACACAAATTCTTCAAACCAGGCCAAGGTAAGAAACCATCACAATCTGCGTAGATAACTAGCCAGAGTTTGCTTGCTCGGCTTCAATCCGTTACCTGACCTTATTGCAAGCAGCAACAACAGCAGCAGCGGATTTGTATTGATATGGATCTGGAGCACCACTTTCCCTTAGGCGCTGCCGCCGCCGCTCTCAGGATGTGCTCAGTATTCCGCGGCTTCACATTTTAACTATGTGGGGATTTCAATACTCCTGGCATCTACGGTCTGTAACTATGTTCTGCAACTACGGTCTGCAACTGCAGCCTACAGCTACAGTATGCAACTGCAGCCTGCAGCTGCAGTATGCAACTACCTGTCTACACCTGCAGACTGCAACTTCAGTCTGAAACTGTAGTCTGCAACTTCAGTTTTCACCTTCGGTCAGTTCTAACTAAAGTTAACACATACAGTCTACATCAAAGATCTACACATATAGTCTACATCAAAGATCTACACATATAGTCTACATCAAAGAACTACACATACAGTCTACACCTACAGCCTATATCTAAGGTTGATTCAGATTTATTGGAACTAAGGTGAAACAAACTCTAAGGAAGTGGTTGTGTATCAGATACTATCCTGCACTAGGTGTATCAGACATTATCCTTCCATAGAGTCTATCACAGATTAAGAAAGTAATTAGAAACAGAGCAATACAGAAGATTTACAGTGACCACAACACAGAAGTTGCAACATCAGGATCTGTAGGTTGGTACAAGAATTCAACCAACTGCGAATCAATTATTTTGATGAAAGTGAGCAGTAGAACAACAGAAGTGCACTTACATCGCATCAGGCTTGGATACCCTTGTGCATGGGAAATAGGCTTACAGGTTCCGGAAGATGAGAGGAAATGTCAGCACTGTGGAGAAATGCCCGACAGACCGCTGGAACATTATTTAACACAGTGCAGAGTTATAGCCACAACAGACCACTGGAACATTAACTAACATAGTACACAGTTACAAACTCAATAAGATTTTACTAATTTTTCGTTATGTTAATATTTATAAATATAAATTAATACAAATAACATATATAAATATACATATATAAATATAAATATATAAATATATTTATATATAAATATAAAATAACATATATTAATATAAATAATATTATAAATATAAGTTAATATAAATAACATCAGAACAGCCTTCAGGAACCAATAAGATTTTACTAATTTACTAACATTTCACAGAAAATTTATTTAGCAACATATCTGAGAGAATGGGATGTTGCCAAGTAAGTAAACTCACGATTAATTTATTTTAATTTTGCCCCGAGGTGCGAATTTATTAGGCAGCGCCACTCTTCCTGTGAGTGGACACTGCCATAGCAGCATGTACATCACTATTTTTTTATGTGTGATATTCACTCCTGTGAATAACTAAAACTTTCAGTTTAGAGTTTAATTACCACAAAAAAGTGTTCTCGGTGAATAAGCGTAATTAACTGTTGCAGAAAATCCGAGCATCTTTCTTTAAGTCGATAATCTCGAATTTGAACCATGTCGGAGGGAGCGTCCCCAGGCGGGGGAGGAGCGGCTGCGCCATATTGTGCGCGTGGCAGTTAAGACGTCAACATGCACCAGCCTTACTCAAGAGTTCGCACGTGTACACACTATTTACTTCTCGCGATTCCGTGACAAAGTAACTACTGAAGTCCGCCCAACTGAAGTCCCACACCCACGTGGGACATGTGTGGGCCACACGCACCACATCACACCCACGTGAGACATGTGTGGGCCACACGCACCAGATAACACACACGTGAGACATGTGTGGGGCACACCCACCACATCACAGCCACGTGAGACATGTGTGGGCCACACCCACCACATCACACCCACGTGAGACATGTGTGGGCCACACCCACCACATCACATACACGTGAAACATGTGTGGGCCACACCCACCACATCACAGCCACGTGAGACATGTGTGGGCCACACCCACCACATCACATACACGTGAGACATGTGTGGGGCACACCCACCACATCACAGCCACGTGAGACATGTGTGGGCCACACCCACCACATCACAGCCACGTGAGACATGTGTGGGCCACACCCACCACATCACACCCACGTGAGACATGTGTGGGCCACACCCACCACATCACAGCCACGTGAGACATGTGTGGGCCACACCCACCACATCACACCCACGTGAGACATGTGTGGGCCACACCCACCACATCACATACACGTGAAACATGTGTGGGCCACACCCACCACATCACAGCCACGTGAGACATGTGTGGGCCACACCCACCACATCACATACACGTGAGACATGTGTGGGGCACACCCACCACATCACAGCCACGTGAGACATGTGTGGGCCACACCCACCACATCACAGCCACGTGAGACATGTGTGGGTCACACCCACCACATCACACCCACGTGAGACATGTGTGGGCCACACCCACCACATCACAGCCACGTGAGACATGTGTGGGCCACACCCACCACATCACATACACGTGAGACATGTGTGGGCCACACCCACCACATCACACCCACGTGAGACATGTGTGGGCCACACCCACCACATCACAGCCACGTGAGATATGTGTGGGCCACACCCACCACATCACACCCACGTGAGACATGTGTGGGCCACACCCACCACATCACATACACGTGAGACATGTGTGGGCCACACCCACCACATCACAGCCACGTGAGACATGTGTGGGCCACACCCACCACATCACATACACGTGAGACATGTGTGGGCCACACCCACCACATCACAGCCACGTGAGACATGTGTGGGCCACACCCACCACATCACACCCACGTGAGACATGTGTGGGCCACACCCACCACATCACATACACGTGAGACATGTGTGGGCCACACCCACCACATCACACCCACGTGAGACATGTGTGGGCCACACCCACCACATCACACCCACGTGAGACATGTGTGGGCCACACCCACCACATCACACCCACGTGAGACATGTGTGGGCCACACCCACCACATCACATACACGTGAGACATGTGTGGGCCACACCCACCACATCACACCCACGTGAGACATGTGTGGGCCACACCCACCACATCACACCCACGTGAGACATGTGTGGGCCACACCCACCACATCACATACACGTGAGACATGTGTGGGCCACACCCACCACATCACATACACGTGAGACATGTGTGGGCCACACCCACCACATCACATACACGTGAGACATGTGTGGGCCACACCCACCACATTACACCCACGATGAGCTAAAATACAAATTTGTCTAGAATAAAATTAAAATTCTTAAAATTTTTTGAGATAAAGATTAAACAGTTTTGCCTTAAAAAATATTTCACACGAGAGAGAGAGAATAGTTGTATTAGTTCACTTTTACACTTGATTCCTAAAAAAATTTAATTAGGTTTCGTCTTACTAAGTGTAAAAATCTGTATACAATAATAATTATTAGGTGAAAATTTTCAGAACAGTGTAGGAGAAATACACTTTCCTGTTACAAAGGCAAAGACACTGAAAACTTTCCCGGACACAGAACTACAAATAATACCTTAGGTGAGAAAAGTAACAGGAAGTACTGTAAAAAGTAATTTACAGGAAGTACTAATAATTTTTGTTATTTTACTGGAAATATGAGACGCATGAAACTAATCTCTAGCCGGAAATAACAACAACAATGAATACCGGAAGGAAACATAACAACGTGTTGAACAAACATTTTGTTTGAAATCCTGGTGGATTAAACTGTTTACTGCGCGGTGGCTCTCCTTGACACCATAAGCCACGCTCCCACACCATGGTCTCCTACAGCCACGCTCCCACACCATGGTCTCCTACAGCCACGCTCCCACACCATGGTCTCCTACAGCCACGCTCCCACACCATGGTCTCCTACACCCACGCTCCCAAACCATGGTCTCCAACAGCCACGCTCCCACACCATGGTCTCCTACAGCCACGCTCCCACACCATGGTCTCCTACACCCACGCTCCCAAACCATGGTCTCCAACAGCCACGCTCCCACACCATGGTCTCCTACAGCCACGCTCCCACACCATGGTCTCCTACACCCACGCTCCCAAACCATGGTCTCCAACAGCCACGCTCCCACACCATGGTCTCCTACAGCCACGCTCCCACACCATGGTCTCCTACACCCACGCTCCCAAACCATGGTCTCCAACAGCCACGCTCCCACACCATGGTCTCCAACAGCCACTCTTCAACATTTCTGCATATTTGCTGACTCTTGATTAACATAGTGTCAGCTCCCTGTGTATTTTCGAGTAAGTTTATCCAATAAACCATATTTTTTCATAGTAACAACGACTTTCTGTCATCTTTCCCCAAAGTACTTCCACAACATTCTTTTATCGCTCGTATAATTGATCTCTGGCTCCAGGTACTGATGCCGGACTACCTTTGAACACCGAGTGCAAATTTAGTGCAAGTCGGAGGGCATAAAATTGGGGCATTGTACTGCGTCAGTGTTATGCCCTGCCTGCCTTATGTTGCTACTTGTGGTAATTGGGTTGCCTCTGAGTGTCAAGACCCCAGACCACACACTAGAAGGTGAAGGGACGACGACGTTTCGGTCCGTCCTGGACCATTCTCAAGTCGATTGGACCATTGTGGACCATTCACAAACGACTTGAGAATGGCCGTGTGTGGTCTGGTCCTGGAATGGTCCTTCTAGTGTGTGGTCTGGTCCTGGAATGGTCCTTCTAGTGTGTGGTCTGGTCCTGGAATGGTCCTTCTAGTGTGTGGTCTGGTCCTGGAATGGTCCTTCTAGTGTGTGGTCTGGTCAACATACTTTAGCCACGTTATTGTGACTCGTCGCCTGCAAGACCCCAGAGCCTCATACACCATATACTAAATTTGGTGTGAGGACCCATATGTTATCCTCTTGATTGTTAAGCAGTTGAAGGACTAGCGGTCCATGTGGCTGAGGTACCTGTTTGGTACCTGGGAGTTGAGAATTGTCCAGTGTCATACATCTGGTGTGGCCACTCTGGACCATATTGCAGTTGTAAGGCACCCACACACCTGACTTCCCACTCCACGTTTGATCCCTCCCACCCACGCACCTGAGATCCCTCTCACCCACACACCTGACTTCCCTGTCCACCTCAGATCCCTCGCCGGTTGTTATCGCCTTGGGAAAGGGGGGGGGGGGGGGGTTGCGATCTTGTGCCAGACGTCTGCAGGAGCTGAAGGAGGTATTTGAGCGGAATTATGTGTTTCACTTACGAGATGGAGAAAGATGGGAAGCTGCCCTTTTTTGACGTAACAGTCATGGAAAAGAGCGGAGGCTTCCACACCGCAGTCTACACTAAGGAAACAAACATAGGAATGTGCCTCAATGTTAAGAGTGACTGCCCAGAAAGGTACAAGAGGAGTGTTGTCAATGCTTACGTCGACCGTGCTCTCAGCCACAGCTCAGGATGGAAGCAAGTTCACGAAGAACGCTGTAGAGTAAGGCAGGTCCTAGCCAACAACGGCTTCTCCAATGGTTTTGTAGAAGACATCATAAAAAGAAAAGTGAAACGCCACACAACCTCTGAAGAGACAACTAACACAACACCTGTACCCCCTATTAGACTATTTTACAGGAACTTCTTTTCGACAGCTCATAAAATGGAGGAAAGGGTCCTGAAAGGTATTGTTGATAGGAACGTTATCCCTACAGACAAAAATCAGAAAATACAATTGACGATTTATTATAAAACCAAAAAAAGGCCAACCTACTCATGAAAAACTCTCCAGACACTAAGCAGAAAGCCTTGAAGGATACCAACGTCGTCTATGCCTTCAAATACCCACTTTGGGACTGTAAGCCCTAAAGAACTCAGTATATTGGCAAGACAACGTCTCTTTACAGGCGATTGACAATGCATAAACAATAGGGCCCCATCAAGGAACATATAATCTCTTCCCACAACCAAACCATCACCAGAGAAATCTTAGCAAACAACACAGAAATCAACGATAGATACAGCGATAGCAGGCGGCTTGACGTCTGCGAGGCACTACACATCAAGAAGTCAACACCAGCAATCAACAGCTAATTAATGCACAACTATATTCTACCCACTTCAAGACTCCGAACCATTATAGAAGCATCAAGAGGAAGTGTTGTTGCTATGGGCCAATAGGCCTTCTGCGGTTACTTCCATTCTTATGTTTTTATACCCATTGGTTCGTGTTCTATCATGTATAAATGTCAATCACCTCACCCAAAACTTTTGTACCATATCACCTCACCCAAATGCGAGTATAAGTATTAGATGTATTAGTATATTATATATAATATACTAATAGTATATTATATAGTATAGTATAAGATGTATTTTGCGTGTTTACAGGTTACAGTTGTATGTGTAAACTAAAGTCTTTGAAAATGTAATAAGTTATTACGAAACGCGTTCAGACGTCGCGTCAGACTAGAATTAAAAATGAATTTTTAATAATTGAATTTTCAGTTACCATCGACAGTGAAAAGAAACATAAGAAATATTGAGATAATTCGTGTTAGAATTATTAATCTTACCTTTTCGGTCATATTTAACAACACACACACACATTATATATATATATATATATATATATATATATATATATATATATATATATATATATATATATATATATATATATATACATATATATATATATATATATATATATATATATATATATATATATATATATATATATATATATATATATATATATATATTACTTAAATTATTATTATACCTACTATTACTATGAGTATACTTATACAATTATTACTATAATTATTCTAATAATAGTATAATTAATAATTATTATTCTTCCTTTTGCTGGGTCATGAAGGAAGCGGGCCTCGGGTGAAAGGGGGCCGTGACGATCTCTGTCTGGTACCCGCAGGTGCGGGGCTGGGACGTCCACCTCCTGGGACTCGTGCTGCCCCCCAGGCTCTGCTGCAGGAGGCTGGGGTCGCTCTTGCCCTTGCTGGGGTGGTTCTTCTCCAGCCCCGACCACGACGGTCTCCGGGTTTGGAGTCCCTGTGCCTCCTTTTACCAACTTCGAGGTAACCTCCGGAGCTGGAACTCCTAGTTCGTTGTTGCCCTCACCTTTGTTCTGACAGTTCCTGCGACTAGGTAACAGCTTCTCCCCCGTATCAGCCTACCCTGGCTTTGCGCCCTGGAGAGGCCAATGTACCAGCTAATCAATGTAATCTGAACTGAGGCTGCCTAAATAAAGAAGGATAAAAAAGGATGGTAAAAAAAGGGTTCTAATATCTCATTTTTATAATGCATTATTTTGATAATGAAGGTTGATGTGTTGTAAGCAGTGAGCGGTTGAGTGTGACAGCAATCATGATGACAAAGGCGTCGAGTTTCGACGGGGGGTATATTTTTAGCAGACTATTTTTAACCATTTAATATTGATATTGTGTATCAGGCGACACCGGCGATGGTGGTGTAATTATCACCTTAATTAACCTCCTTAATCGAGGTTGGTGACCTAATGGGCCCCGGTGAACCTTATGAAGTCATCCCCAGACAATGGCACCCGGAGACTGTATATAACCTGGTCATGACCTGATCGTCTTTGTCCAGGGTGTCGACACTCACTCCCTCTCCCTCTTCACCCCACTACCTTTTACTCTCTCTCTCCCTCTCCCTCCATTTTACTCCCTCTCGCTTCCCTATTTCTCCCTCTCCCTCTCCTTCCCCTTTACTCCCTCTCCCTACCCTTTTACTCTCCCTCTCCCCTCCCCTCCCCTCCATTTTACTCCCTCTCCCCCTCCCATTTACTTTCTCTCCCTCTCCCCTCCCTTTACCTCCCTCTCCATTATGATATATATCGTGAGGAGACATTCAAATAAGGAACTAATAGAACAAGAACCCAGCAATGTGATGTTATAGTGGCCAGAATACGCCTGGGATATAGACGTATCTGGCAGCTTTCTCAAAACCCAAATGTCGAGTACACAATGTGTCAACTTTGTGAAAGTGTCGAATACACCATGTGTCAACTTTGTGAAAGTGTCGAATACACCATGTGTCAACTTTGTGAAAGTGTCGAATACACCATGTGTCAACTTTGTGAAAGCGTCGAATACACCATGTGTCAACTTTGTGAAAGAGAAAACATGCATTCCCTTGAGCATTTTATGGAAGAATGTCCCATAATGACTGACTTCCGCCCTCCTGGAGCTGAGGTATGCTGAATTCTGTGAATACTATCTGAGTACTGGAACACTTTATTATTTATTGGACTTGTACCCAAGATTGACCATGTAATGCATCAGTTATACAATGTATGTCAAGTGATGTAACTATAATCTGAGCTTGTAAAAGCATCTTAATCACCTTCAGAGGGTAAGGGCTTAGAGACACACCAGTTTCAATAGCAACTCTCTCCCTATGTCAAAGTAGGATAGACATAAATGAATGTGTATGTTTCTGTGATTATGTGTATGTATGTTTATGTTTCTGTGATTATGTGTATGTATGTGTATATGTGTGTATGTACATGTATATGAATATATATGAATGCATTTGTGTGTGTATATATGCATGGACGTATGTGTATACAAGATATGTAGAAGCTGGTCAGAATTGAATTTCACCTATGCACATGCATATTAATGCAACTATGTAAAAAACACATCGAACATTGTTTATGTAAGGCAGACGTAAATCTGTGTATTTATGTATCATGTATGTAGGTTAGGTTAGCATTTTATTACCACGACAATCACCTTCTGTGGTTGACTGTTCAATAAATCACTGAACTATATGTTTAACAGATCTCTCACCCTGTCTACGGAGCACAGAAGAAAGTGTATATATGCTGGTTAGCTTTGTAAATTTGTGACCACGACCGTGGTAGAAAAAAAAACTAATAAAAAAAATCCCTTTCCTGCTCCCCTCTCCTTTACTCACTTACCCTCACTCCCTGTCCCTTTTACTCCCTCACCCTCACTCCTTCCATCTCCCTCACCTTCACAACATCACAACAGTCCCTCCTCTACCTTCATTCCCTCCCCCTACTATCTTCCCTTCACTCCCCCCCCCCATGTCAGTATTTCCCCTCACTTTTCTCTTACCTCCCCTTCTCTCCCTCCCACTAGCTCTCCCTCCTTCCCTCCCACTACCTCTCTATCATTCCATCATTCTAATCCTAATAGGCTATGAAGGTTGTATTCTATCATTGTATTTTGACCCAATTAGTGTATTATGTTGCAATATAAGTTTTGGGTAGAATTAAACCATTTCAGAATAAGTATTTTTTGTTGAAAACAAATTGCCGTTTAACCTTTGATAAATAAAAAAATATTTGAGGTAGATTTAACGATTGAGAAACACGGGTGGTCATGAATTTATCGTCCCTGCCTGGTCGACACGTGATGATAGTGGCTTGGGTACAGGATACGACCATATGGCCCCCTAGTGCCTGGCACTGCCTGGTCGACACGTGATGATAGTGGCTTGGGTAGAGGATACGACCATATGGCCCCCTAGTGCCTGGCACTGCCTGGTCGACACGTGATGATAGTGGCTTGGGTATAGGATACGACCATATGGTGCCCCTAGTGCCTGGCACTTCCTGGTCAACACTGCTTCCCGCCGCACTAATAAAGATGACCTTCGCCGTGGACCAGTGACAGCCTGGAGAAGGGACACTTGTCCTGGTGACACAGTGTTTGTCTCACTCTCCTCTCACTGTTTACTGTGAGATTTGTTGGCCACAGTCTCATGGGATTAGAGTTATAATTACCCTACCTCTCTCTGTCTCTCTGTCTCTCTGTCTCTCTGTCTCTCTGTCTCTCTGTCTCTCTGTCTCTGTCTCTGTCTCTGTCTCTGTCTCTGTCTCTCTGTCTCTGTCTCTGTCTCTCTGTCTCTGTCTCTCTGTCTCTGTCTCTCTGTCTCTGTCTCTCTGTCTCTCTCTCTCTCTCTGTATAAATGCATGTATTTATGTACTCACCTAGTTGTACTCACTCTCTCACCTCTCAACAGTCAATCAACTGGTGTACAGGTTCCTGAGCATCTCGAGCTCTATCATATCTATATTTCAAACTGTGTATGGATTCAGCCTCCACCACATCCCTTGGTAGAGAATTTAATAAACTACTCTGACAGTGACAAAGTTTTTTCTAATATCTCCTTTTGTGTGAACCACCGGTGTTAAATAATCCGTCCTTCTCTACCCTGTCAATTCCCCAGAGAATTTTGTATGTGGTGATCATGTCTACCAGAGCTCTGCTGTGTTCCAGTGACATGAGGTGCAGTTCCCACAGTCTTTCCTCGTAACTCATGCCTCTTAGTTCTGGGGCTAGTCTAGTGGCATACCTCTGAACTTTTTCCAGCTTCGTCTTGTGATTGACAAGGTACGGGCTCCATGCTGGGGCCGTATTCTCCAGGATTGGCTTTACTTACGTGGTAAACAAGTGTCTGAAAGATTCCTTACACAGGTTTCTGATGGCTGTTCTGAAGTTAACCAGTTGTTTGATGTTGGCCCAATCGTCGTTTGATTGTTGCCGCCGGAAGCGGCTAGTTCATTGTGCACCCTATACCAATCCTGTTAGCGGTAGCGCAAAAAGCATTACAGAGGGCACAAAAGGTCTTTATCAGACCTCATCATAAATTATTACATAAATAATTTCATCTATCCTTCACACTTTATTGTTACAATGTCAGCTAGTTACAGAGAAAGTGCTATTTCAAGAGCTATACATTTACAGTAAGTCATTATACATTAATGGTAGGTCTTATCGCTAATACTAATAGTTTGACCAATGGAGATAATCATAGGGGAGCTTCTGTTTATTATTAGTCTTCACAATGCACTACTTGTTTCTTAATCTCATATGTCGTTCATCTACTGGGAGCGAAATATGGATACAGTGCAAGGATTTCAGGTAATTTATCCATGGTAATAAGATAGGTTGCCATATCATACAGAGTGAGCTTAGATTTATCTCTAAATGGCTCAATTTTACTACAATCCAAGATATAGTGTTCGAGTGTGTGTCCCTGTCTTTGTCCACACATTTCACACTTTACTTCATCTAGATCCCTATACAAGCCGTACTGCCAGAGATACTTGTAGCCAAGTCTTATACGAGCTGTGACAACATCTGTTAGTCTACTTTGTTACTTGCCCCATGCACATGTTTTACTTCACACATTTCATTCACCTTCAATTTCCTGGTTTTATAATGCCGGTACAACACTCTTTTCTACAACGAAACCAGTGATAGAGTTAGGTTGCGTCTCAGCCTTTAAGAATAAAGATGTTAAGGAGGGATCCTCTCTCTGCAACTTACGAAACTCCAGTACTGTGAGATTCGGTGGGAGGCTCGGAGGATCTTGAGGAACAGCTGCAGCAGCTGGTTTCGGGCGAGCAACTGTGGCCAGCTTCGTCACTATAACAGGTGGGAAGACGTTGTCAGAATCTGTTGCTTGGACCTCTTCAACCAACTGCAAAACAGGGTTTTCCACTGCCGAGTCACATACCTGGGGATCTTCCTTGATGATTACATTAGCAGGTTGTTGAGCTTCTGCCAAGTCGTTGCCCAGGAGAAGTTGAACTCCTGACATAGGAAAAGGCTTTTCCCGGAGGCGACTTGGACTTCACCTTGCATAAACGGACAATTCAGGCGGACTCTGGAAAGTGGATATGGAGTAGTGGGAGTTAGGTCCGTGATGAGAACAGTTTCTCCGGTGTAGGTGACGTTGGGTACAGCTGATTTCAGAAGAATGGACTGTAGAGCAGCTGTGTTCCTCAAGATCTTCACTTTGAACCTTTCCTCCGTATCTCCACGGCTGGCGGAGACTGTTCCGGAGTACAAGTGTCTGTTGAAGAGAGAAAGATCAGTGGATGAAACAAAAATATTCTTCACAGCCTTAGGACTTTTATTAATTTTAGGAGGAGGTGATTTGGGCTTATTTTCACTGCTGGCCTTACAGTGAGGATTTGTACACTTTTCTATGGTATGCCCATAGTCTTTGCAATAATTGCAATACAACGACGAGTTCATATTACTGGTACTCACTTTTTCAGGACTAAACCAGGAGGTCTTACTAGATGGCGTGTCGGCTGGTACTCTATGAATAAGACTGTAAGAGTCAGCCAATTGAGCACATCGGGTAAAGTCGTTTTCTTCCTTGTCGGCGAGGTAGAGACAAGGTTAAAACGTACCGGAAGTTTAGCTTCAGCTTGTTGGCGCCGAATGTGGTGTATGGTTTCTAAGTTAAGTTCTTTCTTACGGTGGTCTAGAGCACTGGCGGCTTACTTCTTATTGTGTTCACGTTGTATGTCCAGGTCGCGTATTTTAATTCAAGCTGATTCCTCTCACACTCACGTTGTAGGGCAGCTTGTTCTCTCTCAAGTTCAGCTTGTTTTTCAGCGCGCTTAAGTTGAAGTTCAGCTTCTCGTTCCTTCCTCTGGAGAGCTTTCTTTTCACACTCACGTTCTAGGTCAGCTTATTCTTTCTGGAGCTGAAGAACTTCTCTCTGAAGAGCAGCTTGTTCCTTCAAACGTTCGCGTTCAGCGTTAGCGAGTTCTAGCTTCAATTTCATGGCTGCCAAGGCGTTCTTATCTGCAATTAAGTAATGTTCATGAGATTCAGGAGTAATAGCATCATTGTCTAATAAGTGGTCCAGGATGAGGTTGTGCAGATCAGTTTTAGTGACTCCATGTGTGGCTGTAAGGTGGTACTCATTTACTAGAGTCAGCATCTCCGCCTTGGTGGCACGAACTAGTGTGCTCACTTCATCGCTTGGATTCTGTCTGAATGTGGAAAGACGAAACATGGTGAATGATAACAAATATATGGAAGACAATACCCAAGTGGATGTACCAAAATATGAAATGTCAGTGACAGGATGACGTGACAATGGTAAACTATTCTGTTAAACTTAATAGTCAAGGTTACAATAAAAAAATGAAACAGTGTTCCAAGGAAGTAGGGAATCTTGTACCCGGTACTCTATATGACGAGTATAAGGGCAAGATGGATCTTACTTTAATTGTGAGACAATTGTCTCGAAGGTAGTCCAAAAGATGTAGGGATTTCTTACCTTTTCTCTAATGACGAGAGCAAAGGTAAGAGGTTTCCTACAAAAACTTTATAGTACTTACAGAATTAACAATCTTTGTGCTCTGGAAAAAAATGTTAACTCCCTACCTGTGTAAATACCATATCTCTAACCGAAGCGTAGGGGTGCGAAGTGTCAATTAATGACGAGAACTGCTTATATGGGTCACAGCCGTACAGCGTAGTCCTTGCGAGAGGAACTTTGGCCCTCTATATCCTCCTACGTTCTGGTTGCAAAGATGTGGGTGTAATTGACCCGAAGACAGACCAAAGTACCAGGGTACCAAAGGGGGTGATCTGTCTGAATAAGAACTCTCCTGTAGGGACGAGAATAAGGTGGAAACACAGGATATAGCAAAGATTATGGAACAACCAATCACGAGTATGACTGTGGCCACAAGACACCACGTAATCCAAAGTCATAAAATACTACATCTGGAAAGCAAACAATATGAAGCACTTTTAATATTAGTCAGGGAATAAGAGTTCTTAAAAACTGAATTTGTAATAAAGCCAATTACAGTTACCACAACTTTAAGTGAAGGGTCTAGAAGCATTTACCTGAGTGAGGCTCCTAGGGCAGGCCCCCAATTTGTGACGGGAAACGTTGGTGGTCGTGCAGTCCTGTAATACCAGTCACAAAATATATATAAAAAAAAAAGTTTAACTGCAAAGGTGTCTTCACCGTGACATAAACTGTAGGATAAAGCAGAGGGAAAAACATTTAAAAATACTTTACTTTGATTGAAAAAATAACTTAAATAAATTACAAAAATATCCAGGCTTGGCTCTAATACAAAATGTGCAAAACAAATAAGATGAATAATCAAATTTACGTTACGTTAAGGTGCAAAACAAAATATGGTGCGGAATACTGTGAGCTAGTATGACTAAATTCGTTACCACACCGATATGTGTCAACGAGTCTACTCAGTTGAGCACGCAGGAGTAATCTAACTCATGGTGGGCAAGGACGCTCTATTTGTACAGAGTGTCGTCCGGATAGATGGCGCTGGTGACTTCTTTAACTATTAACCGGCTGTTAAACTGCTTGGAGGGCATGGTCTCCCGCAACCCGTTCTCACAAATTTAATAAGTCAATATTGACTTATTAAATATGTGCATAGGTGACATACTTAACATAATAGATACCCTTAAAAAGATTCATAGAAAACACCGACCTTACCTAACCTTGTTAGTATCTTAAGATAAGCATCTTATTGCTTCGTAATTACAATTATTACCTAACCTATAATAGGTATAGGTTAAGTAATAATTGTAATTACGAAGCAATAAGATGCTTATCTTAAGATACTAACAAGGTTAGGTAAGGTCGGTGTTTTCTATGAATCTTTTTAAGGGTATCTATTATGTTTAGTATATCACCTATGCACGTAGTTGATAAGTCAATATTGACTTTACGAATTTGCGAGAACGGGTCGGGGCGACCCAGGTGCGAGATGGGGTGACGGGCAGTGTGGCAGGTAGACTGGTGGTATTGTCTAGACGTCTGGATGTAGTTGTTGTTCTTCTTCTTGGCTGCAGATCTTGATTAAATAAACGTGAATGAGTAGAATAGGTGATAATGGAGCAGGCCGAATCTCTTACTGGAAATTTTACCATGACATTTTATATATATATATATATATATATATATATATATATATATATATATATATATATATATATATATATACATACATATCTTTGCATGCATGCAATCAAATTATCTTTAAACAAAAGTTGAAAATTTGATTATAAATTGCAAATTTGGGCTTTATGTTGCCAAGGGAAAACTAATTTAATTTGGGAGAGAAGACAAGAAGACTCAAGGTCACCAGGAGTGTTGAGGGTGATGGTGGCCTCTCCCTGCTCCACCCTACGGGAGGGGTGGTGAGGTAGGTTGGTGGGGGTTATGATGGGGTGCATATATGGGGAGGGGTGGTGAGGTAGGTTGGTGGGGAGGGGGGGTCTGTGAGGGGTGAAGGGAGGGGTTGACAACTCTGCTCCTACCGTCGCAGTAATCTCCACGGCAGTCACCGTGTACTTTCCTGTCATCCTGGGGCCGCTGGACAAAGTTTGTGTTTAGTTTACTGCATTTATTATGCACCCCATACCCATCTTGTGGGTGGTAGCGGAGAGTGTTACAGATGCCAACCGGAGACCAAGTCCATTCCATCCAGCGGTCGAACCCAAAGATGCATTCATCAGTATTAACATTTAGTTCATTCAAAACAAAACTTTTCTCAAATATAAATTAATATTATTATGTATTAGCGTACTGTACATATAGGAATACTTTAGGTTAGGTTAGGTGTTTAGGTTCTGTTGCTATTTATTTGTATTTATATTACGTAGGTGAAGCATTTACAGCATTCTAGTTCGAACAAAAGTCGTCAGCGAAGCACTTGTTCCAGAAGTGCTCGGACGTCATTAGTTGTGAGTCGTGTGTAAACCGTGTTTCATTAATAAACAACGGGTTTGGCGGGTGTATGGAAATGACATGATGACTTTGTATAACTCTGATATGGAGGAATAGCTTGGAGGAATATATATATATATATATATATATATATATATATATATATATATATATATATATATATATATATATATATATATATATATATATATATATATATATATATACATATATATATATATATATATATATATATATATATATATATATATATATATATATATATATATATATATATAGACATATGAATATATATGTCGTACTTAGTAACCAGAACGCACTTCTCGGCCTACTATGCAAGGCTCGATTTGCCTAATAGGCCGAGTGATTTTCTTTGTTTTCAATAAACTGTTTCCAATTAGTTTATTTGAATTATTATTATTATATTATATTAAGAACAGAAATTATTGAGTTAGTTGTGTTAGTTTAGGTTAGGATAAAATAGGTTAGGTAGGGTTGGTTAGGTTCGGTCATATATCTACGTTTGTTTTAACTAAAATTTTAACAAATTAACGTATGCTTAATGAAATGGACAGATTTATTGTTTCATAAGAAAAAAAATGAAAAATATATAAATTCAGGAAAACTTGGCTTATTAGGCAAATCTGGCCTTGCATAGTAGGCCGAGTACGACGTACTGGCTACTAGGTACAACACACATATCTATATATATATGCTAGGCTAGGCTATAGGCTAGGTTAGGTAGGGTTGGTTAGGTTAGGTTAGGTTAGGTTAGTTTAAGTTAGGTTAGGTAGGGTTAGTATAGGGTTATCATATATCTACATTAGTTTTAACTCAGCAAAGTTACGGGGAGCAAACCAGGGCCGGGGAGGGGGAGGAGACCCGGGAGAGTGTGGGGGGGAGTGGTCACGTTGGCCAACACGCCTCACTTTACATACACTTACCGTCTCGGCTCCTGTGATCACGCTGGCGGCCCCGTGCCTGGCCCTCTCCCAGCTGACCTGGAGGGCTGTCACGGGGCACCAGGAGTGTCACGGGGCACCAGGGGTGTCACGGGACACCAGGGGTGTCATGGGTCACCAGGAGTGTCACGGGGCACCAGGAGTGTCACGGGGCACCAGGATTGTCACGGGACACCATGAGTGTCACGGGGCACCAGGAGTGCCACGGGGCACCAGGAGTGTCACGGGGCACCAGGAGTGTCACGGGGCACCAGGAGTGTCACGGGGCACCAGGAGTGTCACGGGGCACCAGGAGTGTGGTATCAACGGATCTACTTATCAAAACAATGTATATACAAGCACCTATGTTATTGTCTAACAACAATTATCACTGATAAAATGAATAGGGGCCGCGACTCGACCCGGCACACGTGGTGCTCCCAAGCACACGCCCCAGCCCACTACACCACGACGTGGTCAACAGTACTGGAACCTGGGATTACACTGACTCTCTACACCTGTCCATGGAGGACACAAGAAAATTTATGTATGCTGGTTAACGTTATAAATATCTGGCCATCTATGGCAAAAAAAAGTAAATAAAAAAAATCATCCGGGGTGTATATAATAAGTAATAATAATAATTATTATTATAAAGGGTTTTTCTATTTCTATATGTAATTATTTTTCTTTTTAATTATTTATTAATATTAATTTCTTACGATTTATTATTATTATTATTATTATTAAAATGGAAACATGTCCTCAATTGTTTAACACGGCAAACCTCCAGTCGCATGTAAATCAGGTCTTTCAATGGTCCACAAAAAATAATTTGGTATTTAATGTAGACAAGTTTCAGCTCATGCGCTTTGGAAAAAAATATAAATATAAAAACAGAAACCACGTACAAAACGCAGGCAAATCATAACATAGAACGTAAAAGCAATGTAAAGGATCTGGGTGTTCTCATGTCGGAAGACCTTACCTTTAAAGAACACAATAAAGTAGTCGTCACAACTGCAAGAAAAATGACAAGTTGAATAACAAGAACTTTTCACACTAGAGATGCTATACCGATGGTGATACTTTTCAAAACGCTTGTGCTCTCTAGAGTGGAGTACTGCTGCACAATGACAGCACCTTTCAAAGCTGGAGAAATTGCTGACCTGGAGAGCGTGCAGAGATCCTTTACTGCTAGAATTCACACAATAAACCATCTAAACTATTGGGACAGACTAAAATGTCTTAATCTGTATTCTTTTGAGCGTTCGCGGGAGAGATACATAATAATTTACACGTGGAAAATATTAGAGGGTCATGTCCCAAACCTGCACACAGAAATAGCGTCAAATGAGACCAGAAGACACGGCAGGATGTGCAGAATACCCCCGTTGAAGAGCAGAGGTGCAACAGGTACTCTGAGAGAGAACTATCAACATCAGAGGCCCGAGACTGTTCAACACGCTTCCGCTACACATAAGGGGCATAACTGGCCGACCCCTCACAGTGTCTAAGGGAGAACTGGATAAACTCCTCAAAAGGATACCTGATCAACCGGGCTGTGATTCATACGTCAGGCTGCGAGCAGCCGCGTCCAACAGCCTGGTTGACCAGTCAAACAACGAGGAGGCCTGGTCGAGGACCGGGCCGCGGAAACGTTGAGCCCTGAAATCATTGCAAGGTGTGTCACACTAAAGACCATGACCGTACTAACATTCTCCACTCTCTCTCCCTCTCCCTCTCGCTCCCTCCCTCTCTCCCTGCCTCTCCCTCCCTCCCTCTCTCCCTGCCTCTCCCTCCCTCCCTCCCTCCCTCCCTCCCTCCCTCCCTCCCTCCCTCCTCCCTGCCTCTCCCTCCCTCCCTCCCTCTCTCCCTGCCTCTCCCTCCCTCCCTCTCTCCTTCTCCCTGCCTCTCCCTCCCTCTCTCCCTCTCCCTGCCTCTCCCTCCCTCCCTCCCTCCCTCTCTCCCTGCCTCTCCCTCCCCATCGTCCTACATGTGACACATACGTCACACACCTGTAATGGCACCATCATGTATGCAGTGACCAATCAACGAGCGCTTATCGATGACGTCAGCAGGTAAGTGAAATGGTAGAGAGGGAGAGATAATAAAGAGGGAGAACTGAGAGTGAAGGAGAAACAAAAGAGGAGGAACAAGAATAATGGGTGAACTTTTTAAATGGGCGACCGAAAAGGGGGCAGAGAATAGGGAATAAGCAAGAATAGAAAACGATGTGCAAACGGAAACCAAACAGAAGAGAACGCCAGGAAAAGAAGAATTAGAGAACAAAGAATTGTGTAAAAGGAATGTAGAACACAGGAGGGTGAACACACGTTAAAGAACACGGTGAACGGAAATGACTGAACAGAACACATTCTCCAGCAGGAACACCGGACGGTACAGAAGAGCAGAAACGTGGCAAGATCATGCAATAAAAATGATGCAATAAAGACGATGCAATAAAGATGTGCAAGACGGAGAAAAATGAATGGGAAGCAAGATAGACAATAATTAAGAGTGTAAGAAATATAACTAATAAATGCGTGAAGAAGACATTAGGGCAGGAGAGGGAGGGAGGGAGGGAGGGAGGGAGGGAGGGAGGGAGGGAGGGCAGGAGAGGGAGGGAGGGAGGGAGAGAGGTAGGGAGGGATGGCAGGAGAGGGAGGGAGGTAGGTAGGGAGGGAGGTAGGTAGGGAGGGAGGGCAGGAGAGGGAGGGAGGGAGGGAGGGCAGGAGAGGGAGGGAGGGAGGGAGGGAGGTAGGGAGGGAGGGCAGGAGAGGGAGGGAGGGAGGTAGGGAGGGAGGGAGGTAGGGAGGAAGGGCAGGAGAGGGAGGGAGGGAGGGAGGGAGAGAGGTAGGGAGGGCTGGAGTAGGGGTGGTCACGTGGAGACACACGCCCAGGGCCTAATCACTGTGCAAATCACAATGTAACTTCGTCACTCTGCACCTGTCTCACTTCCAGGAGCGTGCGTGCGCGCGTGTGTGTGTGTGTGCGTATACGTCTGTGTGTGTGTGTCTAAGTGTGTGTGTGTGTGTGTGTGTGTGTGTGTGTGTGTGTGTGTGTGTGTGTGTGTGTGTGTGTGTGTGTGTGTGTGTGTGTGTGTGTGTGTGTGTGTGTGTGTGTGTGTGTGTGTGTGTGTGTGTGTGTTGTGTGTGTGTGTGTGTGTGTACTCACCTAGTTGAACTCACCTAGTTGAGCTCTGGCTCTTTGGTCCCACCTCTCAACTATCAATCAACTGGTGTACAGATTCCTGAGCCTCCTGGGCTCTATCATATCTACAGTTGAAACTGTGTATGGAGTCAGCCTCCACCACATCACTGCCTAATGCATTCCATTTACTAACTACTCTGACACTGAAAAACTTCTTTCTAATGTCTCTGTGGCTCATTTGGGTACTCAGCTTCCACCTGTGTCCCCTTGTGCGTGTACCACCCGTGATAAATAATCCATCCTGGTCTACCTTGTCAATTCCCCTGAGAATTTTGAATGTGGTGATCATGTCTCCCCGAGCTCTCCAATCTTCCAGCTATATGAGGTGCAGTTCACGCAGTCTTTCCTCGAAACTCATGCCTCTTAGTTCTGGGACTAGCCTAGTAGCATATCTCTGAACGTTTTCCAGCTTCGTCTTGTGCTTGACAAGGTACGAGTTCCATGCTGGGGCTGCATACTCCAGGATTGGTCTTACATATGTGGTATACAAGGAATCTGTGTAAGGAAGGATTCCTTTCACAGATTCCTGAAGGGAGTTCTGATGTCACGCAGCTTGTCGGTGATGTTTAGCCAGCCTTGCATACGCCGCCGATGTTATTTTTTGATGTGGGCCTCAAGAGACAGGTTTGGTGTGATAGATAGTTCTCCTAGATAGCTCTCTGTCCGTTTCGTGAAGGACTTCATCTCCTATTTTGTATCCAGTGTCCGGCCTCCTATTTCCTCCTGCTAGTTTCATTACCTAACATTTACTTGGGCTGAACTTTAGTAGCCATTTGTTGGACCATTCCTTCAGTTTGTCTAGGTCATCTTGTAGCCTCATATTATCTTCTTCGGTCTTCCTCATTATTTTTGCATCATCAGCAAACTTTAACAGACATCCATTAACCAATACCTATATCATTAACCATAACCTGGTATTGACTTCCATTAACCTATGTGTGTGTGTCAGCTCCTATACGAATTTAACATAATGTAATTTTATTAGTTATCAGAGAAAAACGCCAAGTCATTACGACTTTATAGCACTGGGAAGGGGTCAGGATAAGGATTTGGAATGGGACGGGGGGAAGGAATGGTGCCCAACCACTTGGACGGTAGGGGATTGAACGCGGACCTGCATGAAGGGAGACCGTCGCTCCACCATCCAGTCAATAATGGTCGAATTTTACATATTTATATAATATTTTCCTTTTGATAGTGCGGGCAACAGTAACTGAGGAGGTGGTCCAGCCCTGTAAGAGTGCGGGCAAGCTACAGGTCAATAGTCCACCCCTGCCAGTACGTGGGGTGTAGACCCGCCCCGGCCTGGGCTACTGACACACCCTGGCCAGCCCACGGCCCAACAGGCTTAGTGGGGGGGAGGGGGGGAGGGGGGGGGCACCGGACGGTGAGCGAAAATCCCTCCTCCAAACCCCCCCCCCCCCCCTTGGGCAGACACTATAGCTCTAGTGTCGACAACGTTCTGTCATGTGTCTGTCGACAACGTTCTGTCATGTGTCTGTCGACAACGTTCTGTCATGTGTCTGTCGACAACGTTCTGTCATGTGTCTGTCGACAACGTTCTGTCATGTGTCTGTCGACAACGTTCTGTCATGTGTCTGTCGACAACGTTCTGTCATGTGTCTGTCGACAACGTTCTGTCATGTGTCTGTCGACAACGTTCTGTCATGTGTCTGTCGACAGCGTTCTGTCATGTGTCTGTCGACAGCGTTCTGTCATGTGTCTGTCGACAGCGTTCTGTCATGTGTCTGTCGACAGCGTTCTGTCATGTGTCTGTCGACAGCGTTCTGTCATGTGTCTGTCGACAACGTTCTGTCATGTGTCTGTCGACAACGTTCTGTCATGTGTCTGTCGACAGCGTTCTGTCATGTGTCTGTCGACAACGTTCTGTCATGTGTCTGTCGACAACGTTCTGTCATGTGTCTGTCGACAACGTTCTGTCATGTGTCTGTCGACAGCGTTCTGTCATGCCTCCCACTACAAGCTGCCTCTCCCCACAACTGTGCCTCAAGCTCCACAAAACGTTTTACTCAAAAACTTGTTCAGTTTTTCTTCTTAAAGCACTTTTGCTTGTATGACAAAAATCACGCAGGAAATACTGGGATAATCTAATATTGAGAGGATCGTTGCTAAGTGCTACGGTGAAACCTTTTTGGCAGTGTTTGTGTTGTGTGGGAGGCGTCACCTGGTCTGTGTGTTGTGTGGGAGGCGTCACCTGGTCTGTGTGTTGCGTGGGAGGTCTCACCTGGTCTGTGGGAGGCGTCACCTGGTCTGTGTGTTGTGTGGGAAGCGTCACCTGGTCTGTGTGTTGTGTGGGAGGCGTCACCTGGTCTGTGTGTTGCGTGGGAGGCGTCACCTGGTCTGTGCGTTGCGTGGGAAGCGTCACCTGGTCTGTGTGTTGTGTGGGAGGCGTCACCTGGTCTGTGTGTTGTGTGGGAGGCGTCACCTGGTCTGTGTGTTGTGTGGGAGGCGTCACCTGGTCTGTGTGTTGCGTGGGAGGCGTCACCTGGTCTGTGTGTTGTGTGGGAGGCGTCACCTGGTCTGTGTGTTGCGTGGGAAGCGTCACCTGGTCTGTGTGTTGTGTGGGAGGCGTCACCTGGTCTGTGTGTTGCGTGGGAGGCGTCACCTGGTCTGTGTGTTGTGTGGGAAGCGTCACCTGGTCTGTGTGTTGTGTGGGAGGCGTCACCTGGTCTGTGTGTTGCGTGGGAGGCGTCACCTGGTCTGTGTGTTGCGTGGGAAGCGTCACCTGGTCTGTGTGTTGTGTGGGAGGCATCACCTGGTCTGTGTGTTGCGTGGGAGGCGTCACCTGGTCTGTGTGTTGTGTGGGAAGCGTCACCTGGTCTGTGTGTTGTGTGGGAGGCGTCACCTGGTCTGTGTGTTGCGTGGGAGGCGTCACCTGGTCTGTGTGTTGCGTGGGAGGCGTCACCTGGTCTGTGTGTTGTGTGGGAGGCGTCACCTGGTCTGTGTGTTGTGTGGGAGGCGTCACCTGGTCTGTGTGTTGCGTGGGAGGCGTCACCTGGTCTGTGTGTTGTGTGGGAGGCGTCACCTGGTCTGTGTGTTGCGTGGGAAGCGTCACCTGGTCTGTGTGTTGCGTGGGAGGCGTCACCTGGTCTGTGTGTTACAAGTGTTACTGTGTGTTACTTCACAACTGTGGCATTAGTGTGCTCTTCGGCCGAAATGCGAACATATTAAGCTTGTTGACTTTGACATTCGTATGAAATGTGGCCTCGTCACTAAACACAAGATGTTGTTCAAACTCGTCTTCAAGTTTCTCATTCAGGCTGCAACCCGTCCTCGACTCAAGTCCATTACATTCAGCGGTCAACCCCACAGACGCATTCATAAATTTTAACATGCTGTTCATTCAAAACGGGAATTTTCTCAAGTATAAATTAATATTATAATATATTAGCATATTGTGTATGCATAGGCATAGGATAGGTTAGGTTAGGTGTTTAGGTTCTGTTGGCGATTATTTGTATTTGTAGTACGTGGGTGAAGCATTTACAGCGTTGTGATTCGAACAAAATTCGTCAGTGAAGCACTTGTTCCGGATATGTTCGAACGTCAGCAGTTGTGAGTCGTGTGTAAACCGCTTTTCATTCATCAACAGGGGGTTTGGCGGGTGCATGGAATCACTTTTGGATCTTTGTTTGGAGGATGGGCTGGGTTGCCAGACTTGCTCGTCTTACGGACTTCCTGGAGTTTCGGAAAAATGTTTCCTGAACCCGCTCGACCACTTCTTCCCATACTGGAGGTCGTCCAGACCCTCTTGCCTGCACACACTGCCTTCCTCTCTGAGCGTTTTGTACCAGCTCGAAATCTGTATATTGCAGTTTGTACATTTTTAGCGATTACTCTCACAAATGCACGCTGCACAGTCTTGTTCAACTGTGTTCGAGCACAACTAACACACATGACGCTATTTCTTTTCCAATTACTAGTATTTCTATACTTGAAAAGACAAAACAAAAAATAAAAATAGATTTTTGAGTTGTTTGTACACATGCTGTTGAAATCGTTGATCATCTGAATGATAACTGGACGAGATTACAAAATGATATCACCGGCAACTGCTGTACGTGGCGCTGTGATCACTAGTGAGTGCTGTGCTGTGCTGTACTGTGCTGTACTGTGCTGTGCTGTGCTGAGAGTGGCGGAAATATGACAATATGCCGTTGTAATGGTAAAGCCTGAGTGCGAACAGTGCAGTGTTAATATTAAGGGGTTCAAGTACCCAAATTATGCGACTCTTGTCTGGCACTGAACTGTAGGTTTCATTATGTGCGAGAGACCAGGGCGTCGCAACTGTTGTACGTGACAAGTGTTGACTCGGTGTACGTGGCCAAGTGTTGACTCAGGTGTACGTGGCCAAGTGTTGACTCGGGTGTACGTGGCCAAGTAATGACTCAGGAGAGTATATTAGGCAAAAACAAACTTTAACTGTTGTTACAAAACTACATAAGTGTCTGTACCTCTAATTCTTCGTGCAGTGTTTCTCGCCTTGTGCTGAAATATTACGTCGTCTTGCTAACTGTGTTTACCTCGCTAGTAATGTTGCGTCAACCACTTGTGTTGCGTCAACCACTTGTGTTGCGTCAACCACTTGTGTTGCGTCAACCACTTGGGTTGCGTCAACCACTTGTGTTGCGTCAACCACTTGTGTTGCGTCAACCACTTGGGTTGCGTCAACCACTTGTGTTGCGTCAACCACTTGTGCCAGCCTCGCTTCACAAGACCATGTACTCCAGCCCCCTCGTCCTTCAGGCCAAGGTAAGCAACACCTCGATGTTCGAGTGCCATCTTTACCTGAACTGCACATATAAGTCGATCAAGATATGATTATTTATGTGATATATAAGAATTTTAATGTAAAAAAACTGTTAACAAATATATATAAATAATTAGTTTTCGTGCCATTTCAGGTAATTTATTAATAAATCATCGAGGGACACAAATCCACCAATTTTTAAGGTACGAAACAATTTGCTTATGTTTCAATTGGTGGCATATTATGATGTTTGGTAATTAATCGCAACTCAAGAAAAATCGAATAACACAGTTACTAAATTAACGAAGGCTGGTTGTGTTGGGTCGAGAATGATCATCCGGGTGACAAGGTCATCAGAGACCGTGTCTCTGGTCACTGGTGTAAGTGTAGGGTGACAAGGTCATGAGAGACCGTGTCTCTGGTCACTGGTGTAAGTGTAGGGTGACAAGGTCATGAGAGACCGTGTCTCTGGTCACTGGTGTAAGTGTAGGGTGACAAGGTCATCAGAGACCGTGTCTCTGGTCACTGGTGTAAGTGTAGGGTGACAAGGTCATCAGAGACCGTGTCTCTGGTCACTAGTGTAAGAATAGGATAGGTTTGTCCAGTGGAAGGTGCCAGGAGGTCGCCAAGTTGAGTCCCAGTTATCGTAGCTGTTGGAGGAACAGGGGCCCTGGGTGAACGATTCCTTGGGTAGAGTCCTCCTGTGTACTGGGTGTGTACGGAGGCGCACTTGCGGGCTGAAATACGTCCAGCAAGTGGTGTCAAGCTGCGCAGCGAACAAGAAGCGGAACGGTCAGGTGTAGCGAAGGACTGAGTCACTGTAGACATGTCCGGTGAAGGGTGAACCAGCACGGGAAACTAGGCATACCCTGTTGACCGACTACCTGTTTGTTTGGTCTGCCAGGTATCTAAATTAGTGGCAAACGAGTGACATTGTAATAAGCTTCTAAGTGAAGAGTAAGCAGCTGTAAATTGTTCCCAGAGAGACAATGTAGCACAATGGACAAATTTAGATAATTCTTTAACAGAAATAGGGCGGGAACCAGGGTAATGAGCAGGAAATATGATGGAGCATCCAGGAAACATGTGTGTGTTATGATGTGAACAGTGACTATGATAGCTCATCATTCTCACTTCTCCTCACATATATACACTGTAAATGCCCCTCCACTGTCAGGTTCCACCCATACATCCGCCCTATCATGCACACTGGGGCTTCCTTACATCGCCCGGTACACAAGCTAAAGCCCCCCCCCCCTCCCCCAAGTCATGTGTACCATCTGATTTTTGTGTCGGAGTAAAATGAATGTTTATACTTGACGTCGACGGTAGACATAAGTAGGGGTGCCGGCCGGCGCCTCCAGCCGACACCAGTAATCCATTAGACCAATGTATTAGCTTATTTCCCCGTCGTCTATCTTTAACACTCTGAGGACGACGTGTTGACCTTGAGAACTGAACGCTTGCCGCCCTGATTTCCGCGTTGGGTGGTAAACTGGAGAGATTTTTTTTATATTTAATTTGGTTAGGTGTTTTATTTTTTTATTTTTTAATGCGGTGCGGTAGGGTAAGGGGGGTTGCTTTTCTCGTTAGATAGTTGATAGATCTGTGTGCTGCGCCTGATTGTTTGTGAAATATGCCACAGGGAGTAACGCTCTCTAGACGACGTGATGCGACTGCCCCGACAGGTACAAGAGGAGTGTTGTTAACGCATACGTCGACCGTGCTCTCAGCCACAGCTCAGAATGGAAGCAAGTCGACGAAGAACTCTGTAGGGTAAGGCAGGTCCTAGTCAATAACGGCTTCTCCAATGGTTTCATCGAAGACATCATAAGAAGGAAAGTGAAAAGCCATGCAACCTCTGAAGAGACAACTAACACAACACCTATACCCCCTATTAGACTATTTTACAGGAACTTCTTTTCCACAGCTCATAAAACGGAGGAAAGGGTCCTGAAAGATATTGTTAATAGAAACGTTATCCCTACAGACAAAAATCAGAGGATACAACTGACGATTTACTATAAAACCAGAAAAACGGCCAGCCTACTCATGAGAAACTCTCCAGACACAAAACAGAACGCTTTAAAAGAGACTAACGTCGTCTATGCCTTCAAATGCCCACTTGGGGACTGTAAGCTCCAAAAAACCCAGTATATAGGCAAGACAACAACATCTCTTTCTAGGCGTTTAACGATGCATAAGCAACAGGGCTCCATTAAGGAACATATAATCTCTTCCCATAACCAAACCATCGCCAGAGAAATCCTAGTAAACAACACAGAAATCATCGATAGATACAGCGATAGCAGGCGGCTTGACGTTTGCGAGGCACTACACATCAAGAAGTCAACACCAGCAATCAACAGCCAATTATTGCACAACTATATTCTACCCACCTCAAGACTCCGCTCCAATATAGAAGCATCAAGAAATATGGACCAATAGGCTTTCTACAAACACTTCTATTCAATACCCATTGTTTCTGTTCTGTCTTGTGTTGATACTTTTAATACCCTATTAATATCCCCTCATGTTCCGTCTTGTGTTAATGCCACATCATCCCTCCCACCTCACTCAAATGTAGATATAATAGCAGAGATACGTAAGTTCTAATCAGTTGTGTATTTGTGAAGTCTTTGAAAATGTAATAAGTTTTACGAAACGCGCCCGCGTCGCGTCAGACTAGAAATAAAAATGAATTTTGGAGAAGTGATTTTTGATTTACCTCCAACAGTGAAGCGTAATGTACGAAAGATTGAGAAAATTCGTGTTAGAATTATTAATCTTACTTTTTCGGTCATATTTAATAATATATGTCTACAGGAAAGACTGCTACCAAAATATACTAATATATATATATATATATATATATATATATATATATATATATATATATATATATATATATATATATATATATATATATATATATATATATGTCGTACCTAGTAGCCAGAACGCACTTATCAGCCTACTATGCAAGGCCCGATTTGCCTAATAAGCCAAGTTTTCCTGAATTAATATATTTTCTCTAATTTTTTTCTTATGAAATGATAAAGCTAACCATTTCATTATGTATGAGGTCAGTTTTTTTTTATTGGAGTTAAAATTAACGTAGATATATGACCGAACCTAACCAACCCTACCTAACCTAACCCAACCTATCTTTATAGGTTAGGTTAGGTTAGGTTAGGTAGCCGAAAAAGTTAGGTTAGGTTAGGTTAGAAAGGTTAGGTAGTCGAAAAAACATTAATTCATGAAAACTTGGCTTATTAGGCAAATCAAGCCTCGCATAGTAGGCTGAGAAGTGCGTTCTGGCTAATAGGTACGACATATATATATATATATATATATATATATATATATATATATATATATATATATATATATATATATATATATATATATATATTATTAAATATGACCGAAAAAGTAAGATTAATAATTCTAACACGAATTTTCTCAATCTTTCGTACATTTCTTTTCACTGTTGGTGGTAATTCAAAAATCAATTCTCCAAAATTCATTTTTATTTCTAGTCTGACGCGACACTTGAGCGCGTTTCGTAAAACTTATTACATTTTCAAAGACTTTAGTTAACACATACACAACTGAATAGAACTTGCACATCTCCGATTTTGTTTATATCTACATTTGAGTGAGGTGGATGGGGTGAGGTGGTATTTAATAAGGTATTAATTTCATCAACACAAGCCAAAACATGAAACAATGGGTATTGAATAGAAGTGATTGTAGAAAGCCTATTGGTCCATATTTCTTGATGCTTCTATATTGGAGCGGAGTCTTGAGGTGGGTAGAATATAGTTGTGCATTAATTGGCTGTTGATTGCTGGTGTTGACTTTTTAATGTGTAGTGCCTCGCAAACGTCAAGCCGTCTGCTATCGCTGTATCTATCGATGATTTCTGTGTTGTTTACTAGGATTTCTCTGGCGATGGTTTGGTTGTGGGAAGAGACTTCCCACACTTCTCTTCGGAAAGAAGAAGTTTCTTCTTCTTTCCGAAAAAGAAACTTCGGAACACACACACAAACACACTTTGACTTCGGAAAGCACCCGGCTTGGTGCTTTCTTTTGATAATTACTTACTTTATTAGAGTTCTGTAATTTCTTTCCACATAATTTGTAAGTTGCGTGCGTGTGCTTTCTCTGACTCCACATTCCATAACATAGCATTTATTCACATTGAATTCCCTTTACCACTTGACGCTCCAAGCACTTATTTTATCTAGATCAATTTGAAGGGCATTACAATCGTCTGCGTCTCCTATCTTCCCCAGTATCTTAGCATCATCCGCAAACATGTTCATATAATTCTGTATTCCTTCTGGTAGATCGTTTATGTAGACGATGAACATTACTGGTGCAAGAACTGAACCCTGAGGTAATCATAGATACATTGTCTCTGATTATCTGTCTTATCTGTCTCTGCCTTATCTGTCTGTCAGTTACAAAATTTTTCATCCCTGTCAGAAGTCTCCCTGTCACCTCCTCCAGCATGTTCAAGTTTCCAGAACAGCCTCTTGTGTTGGACTCTGTCAAAAGCATTTTTTATGTCCAGATGGACACAGTCAACTCAAACATCTCTTTCCTGTCGTATCTTTGTGGCTCTATCATCAAAACTAAGTAGATTTGTTACAGAGGATCATCCAGTTCGAAAACCTACTGTCTGTTATTATGTCATTACTCTCTGTTTTCTACCCTTTAGGTTTTAACTATTTTTCCAGTGTTTTTTTCTATGTGTCCGGGATATAGGCGCTACTCCTCCTTATCTCACAAGGATCTTATCTCACTGTACCAACATCTGTTTCTTCCGGCTCATCAGCCCAGCAGGAAAGACTGTACCAATGACTATTTCGTACCAAAAATATTGGTACGTATCAAAGACGTGATGGAGAGTACAAGAGAGAAGTACACCAGTAGAGAGACTAGGCATCTCGCCGGAGTAAACAAATAGAGAGAGAGAGAGAGAGAGAGAGAGAGAGAGAGAGAGAGAGAGAGAGAGAGAGCGTGTAAACTGGAAGAGGAAGGATATAGATGCAGCAACAGTGAAGGTGGAGGACCACGTCTTATCTCGAGGCAGGAGAGGATAAGGTTAAGGGTGTCAAGGCTCTTGGAGTGGAGAATGTAACTCGAGATTTAGTGCAGGAGAAAGAATACATGTTTCTGAAGGGCTTCTCAAGGTGTTCCGGCTCCTTGAGACAAACGTATCTGCAACAATCTTTCATACTCAACAAAGTTTAGGTTTAGCCTTCTATTAAAAGGCTAATTATAGTAAGATTGTTGAGGATTATATAGCCTTATATTATAGCCGTACATTAAAACGGCTTATGTTCAGTTTTTGTCGCGAGTGGCAGTGAATATGAGCAGCATCCTCACCGTTATCTTGAGGTTATCTTTAGATGATTTCGGGGCTTAGCGTCCCCGCGGCTCAGTCTTCAACGAGGCCTCCTTTTCGTTACACCTCCCCAGGAAGCAGCCCGTAGCAGCTGTCTAACTCCCAGGTACCTATTTACGGCTAGGTAACAGGGGCGTCAGGGTGAAAGAAACATTTTGCCCATTTGTCTCCGCCTCCACCGGGGTTCGAACCCGGAACCTCAGGACTACGAATCCGAAGCGCTGTCCACCCAGCTGTTAGGCGCCCTAACAACCTGTATGGCAGTGAATATGAGTACCATCCTCACTGTCGTGTGTAGCAGTGAATATGAGTACCATCCTCACTGTCCTGTGTGGCAGTGAATATGAGTACCATCCACACTGTCCTGTGTGGCAGTGAATATGAGTACCATCCTCACTGTCCTGTGTGGCAGTGAATATGAGTACCATCCTCACTGTCCTGTGTGGCAGTGAATATGAGTACCATCCACACTGTCCTGTGTGGCAGTGAATATGAGTACCATCCTCACTGTCCTGTGTGGCAGTGAATATGAGTACCATCCACACTGTCCTGTGTGGCAGTGAATATGAGTACCATCCTCACTGTCCTGTGTGGCAGTTAATATGAGTACCATCCACACTGTCCTGTGTGGCAGTGAATATGAGTACCATCCTCACTGTCCTGTGTGGCAGTGAATATGAGTACCATCCACACTGTCCTGTGTGGCAGTGAATATGAGTACCATCCTCACTGTCCTGTGTGGCAGTGAATATGAGTACCATCCACACTGTCCTGTGTGGCAGTGAATATGAGTACCATCCTCACTGTCCTGTGTGGCAGTGAATATGAGTACCATCCTCACTGTCCTGTGTGGCAGTGAATATGAGTACCATCCTCACTGTCGTGTGTGGCAGTGAATATGAGTACCATCCTCACTGCAATAAGACCTAACTGAATTACTCATTTTTTTTAATTTTTTTTGTTAATATTGTCATTTAAGATGGTATTAACAAAATATGTAATAGATGTCCTAGACTATTGTCTCAGTGAAGCCTGTAGTTGATGAGAGTGGGGGATGGTAGGGCAGGGTGTGGGATGGTAGAGGAGAGTTGGGGGATGGTAGGGGGAGGGTGTGGGATGGGTGGTATGGGACAGGTGAGGAGGGAGCAGAAGGTCACCAGGTAAGAAAGTGGAACAGGAAACTAGATATCAACAAATAAGTGGAACTTCCTGACACAGTTTATTATCTAATCTAATATTAAGGTGGAAAGACGCGAGTGGCTGGTGGTGGGGGGTAGGAGAGGTCTAGTGGTGGGGGATGGTGGTTGGGGGCTGGAGGTGGGGGGGGGGCAGGAGGGGGGTGCAGAGGGGGCAGGGGTGTCAGATCTGGTTATTGGAGCTGGTGGGGGAGGGAAGCTAGGGATGTTGGAGTAGATGGGTGTTGGGGGAAGCTGGGATTGTTTGACATAGGCCCAAAAAAAAAAAAAAAAAAAAAAAAAAAGTGGAGCTGGAGTAGGGAGAGGGTAAGGGAGGGAGGGAGAGAGAGAGAGAGAGAGTGAGAGAGAGGAAGGTTAGGGAGGGAGGGAAGCGAAGAGAACCAACATCTTCCAACATCATAACATCACCTGGGCAAACAATCAGCAGAGGGGGAGGGGGACTCACACAGTGTGAGGGCGGAGGCGCACTCCGTCAGGCGCCACAACTCTGGGTTGATGGGAATATCTGGGTCACTTTAAGTTATTGATGGATGGGGAGACTCGTCTCCCAGAGTTCCTCACTCGCACTCTGTAGGGTGGAACAATAGGCTCCAAGGGCTGTTTATGCCCACTGTAGGGTGGAACAGTAGGCTCCAAGAGCTGCTTATACCCATGTAGGGTGGAACAATAGGCTCAAAGGGCTTCTTATGCCCAGTGTAGGGTGGAACAATAGGCTCCAAGGGCTGCTTATACCCACTGTAGGGTGGAACAATAGGCTCCAAGGGCTTCTTATGCCCAGTGTAGGGTGGAACAATAGGCTCCAAGGGCTGCTTATACCCACTGTAGGGTGGAACAATAGGCTCCAAGGGCTTCTTATGCCCACTGTAGGGTGGAACAATAGGCTCCAAGGGCTTCTTATACCCACTGTAGGGTGGAACAATAGGCTCCAAGGGCTTCTTATGCCCAGTGTAGGGTGGAACAATAGGCTCCAAGGGCTTCTTATGCCCAGTGTAGGGTAGAACAATAGGCTCCAAGGGCTACTTATGCCCAGTGTAGGGTGGAACAATAGGCTCCAAGGGCTGCTTATGCCCAGTGTAGGGTGGAACAATAGGCTCCAAGGGCTGCTTATGCCCAGTGTAGGGTGGAACAATAGGCTCCAAGGGCTGCTTATGCCCACTGTAGGGTGGAACAATAGGCTTCAATGTGCTGCTCACACTCGGTAACGATTGGAGTACATTTCATCTTGTAAATGATCAGTAGCATGTTCTAGAAGTGTTATCCAAGGTAAAAAGTAATAATGTAAAAACTCCTTCAGACAGATTCAATGAGGAATTATTGAGACTCGAAACACAATGAAGACATACACTGAGAAGCTTTAATAGTGAAGATTCTCCTGCATCATACATAACATATTACTCCAATTCGTTGAGGTTGACATTGTTCACTAAAGAGGAACAGTTCTGTACAAGGCCTGGATGGGTTGTTCATGTGCTGGGTGGTGGTGACATCTGCCATCATAGTGATTGGGATTGTGGTGGTGAGTCTTGTACGGTTGAGTCGGTGGTAGTGATATTCACCTTATTGCACTGACCTAATTGTGCTTGCGAGAGTTTGGGTTGCGGCTTTTAGTCCCGCTTCCCAGATTTTTAATCAAGTGGAATACAGGTTCCTAAGGCTTTTGGGCTGTATCATACCTACATTTGAATCTGTGTACGGAGTCTGTCTCCACCACATCACTGCCTAATGTATTCTATTTCTTACTACTCTGACACTGAAAAAATCTTTCTAATGTCTCTGTGGCTGATTTGAGTACTACGTTTCCACCTGTGTCCCCTTGTTCGTGTTCCAGCCGTGCTAAATATTTTGCCTTTGTCCACCCTGTCAATTTCTCTGACAATTTTGTTGGTGGTATTCATGTACCCTTATACCCTTATTCTTCTGTCTTCCAGGGACGTGAGGTTTAATTCACATAGGGCCATGGGCAGGCCTACTTGGGTAGGCTCATCCTTCTGTGGCGGTAGTTACCAGGGCTTTAGAGAGCGGTTGGTATAGGGGATGGAGGGCATAGGTCTTGCCTGGGCCTGCTTGGGACAGGAAGAAGACCAGGGGATAGGAAGGCAGAGAGTGAGGAGGGAGAGAGGATTTGGGTGGTATGGTGGGCATTGTGTAAGGGGGGGAAGGGAGGGTTTGGGCATGGTTGGCTCCTATGGGGTGGCAGGTAGGGGGGTGTTGTAGTCCCCTCTGGGGGTTCCTGAATTGCTAGTTTGGGGTTTCCCACATCCCTCTGGGATTGATGGGTTGGAGGCTGAGGTTCCCAGGCTCCATCCCTTCTTCCTGCATCTTTTCCTTGCATCAGCTGCCTGCATTATCTCGTCTCTGCTCATGTCCCTCTGATGGAATACCTCTCTGTATTCCCTTACATATTACAGTTTGCTCTTATTTACTAGAATGTTCTCTTTGACGGCCTCATTCCTGAATACTACCTTTATCAATCGATCTTTGTCTTTGTTCTACTGGCCAAGCCGGAAAACCTTCTCAATGCATTGTTCAGCCCCTTCCATTTGTATTTCCTTCAGAATTCCTGAAACTGTCGCTTTGTCCTTAGCCCTCCACTCTTCTTGCCTGGAACCTTCTTGTACCCTAATACCCACCACGACTACAGCTCATTTCCATTCCATTAGCTGACTCGTGCATCTTGCTGCCTCCTGTGAAGTTACTGCTCTCATTGCAACTTCTTTGACTATGGACATGGCTTCAGGGCTCTTCCTCAGCATTTCAGCAAAGGGCACATATTGTAGAGGTCCCCTGCCATTGTTATATACCTTGCTACCTGGAGGTTAGTTGCCTGAGCCTGAGAAGGGCTTCTTTTTAGGGATTTTATCTCCTGCACAGCACTCAGTTCCATCTGTAGTTTAATTATGGTTTAATTATGGTAATTATGGTATAATTATGTCTTTCAATTCCCCACTGATTTACCTCCATGCACAAGCGATCATCTCCATGTGTGACTCGCCCTGTCCCTCTCCTCCACCTGTGTTCTGTTGTCCTACCATCTTGCTTGATCACTTTTTTTAGTACGAAAGGTTAGTGTTAGATTACAAGGATCAGAGAGATGAAGGTAGTGTTTATGTGAGATGTATGTGTGTGTGCGTGTGCGTGTGCGTGTGTGTGTGTGTGTGTGTGTGTGTGTGTGTGTGTGTGTGTGTGTGTGTGTGTGTGTGTGTGTGTGTGTGTGTGTGTGGAGTGCAGTAACCTTCCGACACACCTGTTTAATCTTCCTTCGAAACAGTATATCGAATTAACTTGAACTCATTTTTGCAACTCATTACTCCACCTGCCCACTGTACATGCTCTAAATATGTCACTGGTGCTTTTACCTGTGTTGTCTTGTGCCCGAGTCCGTATGTGTGTCCGTGTGTACGTCTTCCCACTTGTGTCCGTGTCCCGTGTGTACATGGCAACGTTTAGTCTCCGTCTGAACCAATTACCGGCGCCGGTTTAACAAAGCTTGATGCCTGGCACCTAATGGCCGGACCTGAGCTGAAATAATGACTCCAGAATCAGGTCACTGGTCAAGGTTACGCTTGAAGGTCCCTCGCTGATGGACGTAATATGGCAAACAAACTCTGGCTGATATCAGACAAGGTCGCAGGGCTCCACCTGTCACGACCCTTAACCCTATTCTCCTTCTTATTGATACGTTTCGTAGTGACTATAAAAATGACTATTATGTGATTATAACATGCAGCTCTTTGTAACACACAGCTCTTTGTAACACACAGCTCTTTGTAACACACAGCTCTTGTAACACACAGCTCTTGTAACACACAGCTCTTGTAACACACAGCTCTTGTAACACACAGCTCTTGTAACACACAGCTCTTGTAACACACAGCCCTTGTAACACACAGCCCTTGTAACACACAGCTCTTGTAACACACAGCCCTTGTAACACACAGCTCTTGTGACACACAGCTCTTGTAACACACAGCTCTTGTAACACACAGCTCTTGTAACACACAGCTCTTGTAACACACAGCTCTTGTAACACACAGCCCTTGTAACACACAGCTCTTGTGACACACAGCTCTTGTAACACACAGCTCTTGTAACACACAGCTCTTGTAACACACAGCTCTTGTGACACACAGCCCTTGTAACACACAGCTCTTGTGACACTGGAAATTGACACACAGCTCTTGTAACACACAGCTCTTGTGACACACAGCTCTTGTGACACACAGCTCTTGTAATACACAGCTCTTGTAACACACAGCTCTTGTGACACACAGCTCTTGTAACACACAGCTCTTGTAACACACAGCTCTTGTAACACACAGCTCTTGTAACACACAGCTCTTGTAACACACAGCTCTTGTGACACACAGCACTTGTAGTAGGCCGAGTAGTAGGCCGCTGCCGATGAGAGAGACGGGTGTTAGTAAGGTCTGCAGAGAAACGTCAAATGGTCTGGCCTCTCGCAGGGTGTAGCAAACAGGGTGCAACGTATCATAGGGAAATCATTAGCGATAGAGCAAAGAGACCAAATTGGAGCTAGTGGCAACACCGGTACATATACAGAGGAGCGACCGTGTGGAGTGACCTGACCTGACAGCCTCTGCGTGGAGCGACCCGCCGTACAACTTGCCTGGTTGTGCTTGTGGGTGGTGACTGGTAAGTGCCTCTCTCTGAAGTCTTCAACTGTGTGCAAGGTTAATAAAATATCATATAATAGTCACATATAATGCATTTCATTCGATAATAGAATAGTAATCTTTTCATTGTCTGTCAATTAAAAGATTGATAAAGAATGAGGCAGGAACCTCACTGGGAGCTCAATTGGGAACTGAATTGCACTGTTAATCCCTACACACAAAAGTCTGGGTAAGAAACTTGTCAAATATCAGTGACAAGTGGAAGCCTCGTAGCCTGGTGGATAGCGCGCAGGACTCGTAATTCTGTGGCGCGGGTTCGATTCCCGCACGAGGCAGAAACAAATGGGCAAAATTTCTTTCACCCTGAATGCCCCTGTTACCTAGCAGTAAATAGGTACCTGGGAGTTAGTCAGCTGTCACGGGGCTGCTTCCTGGGGGTGGAGGCCTGGTCGAGGACCGGGCCGCGGGGACACTAAAGCCCCGAAATCATCTCAAGATAACCTCAAGTGAAGGGCTAGCGACCACCAGACCTCCCCACTCCCAGTACATTCCCCAAAACACCGCTCCCCTTCCCAATCTTACAAGTCAACTTTTGTATATATCTCAAAAAAGAAAAAAAAAGAAAAAAAAAGAGTTGTTACATTCTTGTAGAGCCACTAGTACGCGTAGCGTTTCGGGCAGGTCCCTGGAATACGATCCCCACTGCGAAGAATCGTTGTTACAACAAAGTACACATTTTACTGTTGAGTTAAACAGAGGCTACAGTTAAGGATTTGCGCCCAGTAAATCCTCCCCGGCCAGGATACGAACCCATGACAAAGCGCTCGCAGAAGGCCAGGCGAGTGTCTTACCACTACACCACGGAGACTGTAAGGGAGGGCTACCATAGATTGGGTGACATACAATCTCCCTCCTTCCCTACCCCACACTCCCTCCCTGTCTCTCACCCTCCCTCCCTCCCTCCCTCTCTCTTGCCCTCCCTTCCTCTCTCTCTCTCCCTCCCTCTCTCTCGCTCTCTCTCTCTCGCTCTTCTTCTCTCTTGCCCTCTCCCCATCCCTTGCCCTCTCCCCCTCCCTCGCCCTCTCCCCTCCTTCACCCTCTCCCTATCTCGTCCTCTCTCTTGCTCTCTCTCTTGCTCTCTCTCTCACATGCTCTCTCTCTTGCTCTCACTTGCTCTCCCACTTGCTCTCTCCCTCTCTCTCCTTCCCTCTCTCTCTCTCCCTCCCTCCCTCTCCCTCCCTCCCTCCCTCTACCTCTCTCTCTCTCTCTCTCTCTCTCTCTCTCTCTCTCTCTCTCTCTCTCTCTCTCTCTCTCTCTCTCTCTCTCCCACCCTTCCTCTCTGCCCCCCCCCCGGCTAACCCTTTCAAAACATATCAGGGAATAGGACAAGATGGCAGGAGCATGCACCAGGGGCACAGGGAATAGTCAAAGTGACCAAATGAAGGAAATATTAACCCAAGTTTGGGAGGAATTTAGGAAGGAGTTTCATGAAATGAAGAATACAATTAGCAATCTGCTAAGTGAGCCGACAGCAGCAAAGGAGAAGATCAAATCCATCACATTGAAAAAAATGAGACTGAGCATCAGATAATCTTCCAAAAGAAAGATGAAATTGGTGCATTGGAAGGAAAATGCCTCTGTACCTGAAACATTTGTGGAAATACTGAGAAAGAGCACAGAAGCAATGGTCACAGTGAGGGAGGTAGCCATGCAAGCAGCTACCTCACAGGAAGCAGCAAGGTACACCAGTCTGTATGTCAGCTGGAAAGAAAATGATCAGTGATAGCTGTAGGCATCAAAGAACAGGAAGGATCCAATAGGCAAGAATGGAATAGCAAGGACATAGAGGCAGTAAATGGGATACTAAAGGGGTTAAAGATGGAAGGGGCTGAACAAAACATTGACAATGTTTTCAGGTTGAGCTGGTACAACAAGGACAGAGACCACCTGGTGAAGATAGTGTTTGCAAACGAGACCATGAAAGAGGTTATTCTAGAAAGGAAGAGTCATCTGCAGTATGTGGAGGAATACAAAAAAGTATTCCTCCAGAGGGATAGGACGAAGGAGGAGAGAGCCAGGGCGACAGAGGCAAGGAAGAAGCGCAGGGAGAGAGGAGTAAACCAGGAAATCACAGCCCCCAACACAACAGTCCCAGAAACAAGAGGGCAACCCACAATAGCATCCCAGCAACACCAGAGGGGAGGGCAACACCGCCACCCTCCTCTGCATAGAAAAACTCCCTACCCCTCACCCTACCTGCCCCACTCAAATGCTCACTCAACCCTCCCTCCCCTCCACCCTATTCCGACCCTGTCACCCCTCCCCCATTCCCACCATGTACCCCCTTCCCTCTTCCCCCCCCCCTGTCCCCCTTCCCCCTTCATCCCATACCCTCCCTATCCCTCCTCCCCCTTCATCCCATACCCTCCCTATCCCTCCTCCCCCCTCCCCACATCCCGATATCCTCCATGTCCCTCATACCTCCTTACCACATACCCTACCTGTACCCACCGTCCCAGTATGCCACTATCCCACACAGTACTGCACCCCAGTATGCCACTATCCCACACAGTACTGCACCCCAGTATGCCACTATCCCACACAGTACTGCACCCTAGTACGCCACTATCCCACACAGTACTGTACCCCAGCACCCCACACAGTACTGTACCCCAACACCCTACACAGCACTGTACCCCAACACCCCACACAGTACTGTACCCCAGCACCCCACACAGTACTGTACCCCAACACCCCACACAGTACTGTACCCCAGCACCCCACACAGTGCTGTACTCCTCCCACAGTAGCAGCCGACACTATTAATAAGAACACAAGGTTAAGAAAACCATCAAACAAGAATCAGCGCCACGCCTGACATGGCGGCGGTGCTAGAAACAACGACACAGAACAGCCAGTTTCTCATAAAAAAAAGGAATTCAATTTTAGAAGAATATGAAGAAAATATAAGACTTTTACACCTCGTATCACTAGGACTGTAATGGCTGATCTGAAGAAGGTAGCCGTTCTGTAAATAAAAAAGGAGAAAACCTAGAGTGTATTAAGAAAATATGAACAAAGCTTGGATAAGATGAATATGGAAATGGACAAGGAACAGATAAGACTTTATATATTGATTATTGACTACGAGGAGTCAATGATTTAGTAATTTTAATTTGAATGTTGCCCCGAGGGGGGAGTTTATTAGGGCAGCGTCACTCATCCTGCGAGAGGACACACCGCCATAGTAGCATGTACAACACTCCCCAATAGGAAGAAAACCCGCTGGGTTGTGTAGCTGGGTCTGTGTGTCGCGTGTCGTTACAAAACGCTTTAGTTCAACGTTATCCCCCGCGACTCTTCGAATTATCTCTTTATGCTCATAATTCAAGTGGAGACTGCGGCTCCTGTGAACTCCACACTCGACGATCCAGACCATATTATATTGCCGCCACACCCCCCACACTGGTCACAGCTCCCCCCCGGCCAAGGGCCCCCACACACCCTCACACTGGTCAAAGCTTCACCCCAGCCAAGGGCCCCCCACACACCCCCACACTGGTCAAAGCTCCGTCCCGGCCAAGGGCCCCCACACACCCCCACACTGGTCAAAGCTTCACCCCAGCCAAGGGCCTCCCACATACCCCCACACTGGTCAAAGCTCCGCCCCGGCCAAGGGCCCCCCACACACCCACACTGGTCACAGCTCCGTCCCGGCCAAGGGCCCCCCACACACCCCCACACTGGTCAAAGCTCCGCCCCGGCCAAGGGCCCCCCACACACCCCCACATACCTCCCCTCCCTAATAACCATCGAGACGACCCCTATAGTTACTTCACAGCCCAAGAGTGTTCTTGTAATACCATGTGTGAAGTCGTGGCGCTGCACGCGTGTTGCCCAGGTGAACCACTGCCTGCTTCTGCTCAGATTAAAAGGGTTCAGATTCTCTTCTGAACACTTTTATTCCGTAGAGGTTCAAGAAGAAATTCTGAATCTATAGAGAATATAGATTCTATTTTGTACAGATTCTATTTCTCAAGTATATCTCGGCTTGATGATATACATACAGCAGATACAGAATGACACAGCAGATAAGTTATCATGAAATATAGAAAAAAGTTGCTCAACTAGAAATTAAAAAAAAAATGTATTGCTCCACTCAGTTCTGACCGGAGAAAAATATCACAGATACTAATAAGTTACCTGGTTGATGGGGTTCTGGGAGTTCTTCTACTCCCCACGCTCGGCCCGAGGCCAGGCTTGACTTGTGAGAGTTTGGTCCACCAGGCTGTTGCTTGGAGCGGCCCGCAGGCCCACATACCCACCACAGCCCGGTTGGTCCGGCACTCCTTGAAGGAAACAATCTAGTTTCCTCTTGAAGATGTCCACGGTTGTTCCGGCAATATTTCTTATGCTCGCTGGGAGAGTGTTTAACAACCGTTGACCTCTGATGTTTATACAGTGTTCTCTGATTGTGCCTATGGCACCTCTGCTCTTCATTGGTTTTATTCTGCATTTTCTTCCATATCGTTCACTCCAATACGTTGTTATTTTACTGTGTAGATTTGGAACTTGGCCCTCCAGTATCTTCCAAGTGTATATTATTTGATATCTCTCTCGTCTTCTTTCTAGTGTGTACATTTGGATTGAAACGATCCCAATAATTTAGGTGCTTTATCGCGTCTGTGCTTGCTGTATATGTTCTCTGTATTCCCTCTATTTCAGCAATCTCTCCTGCTCTGAAGGGGGAAGTGAGTACTGAGCTGTACTCAAGACGGGACAACGCAAGTGACTTGAAGAGTTGAAGAGGACAACCATTGTGATGGGATCTTCCCTCTCAATATCCATGTTGGCCTGGGTTGTGAAGGTCATTGGTCTCCATGAAACTAGTGATCTGACTCCTGATCACTCTCTCAAATACTTTTATTACGTGGGACGTTAGTGCAACTGGTCTATAATTCTTTGCCAATGCTTTGCTCCCTCCCTTGTGTAGAGGGGCTAAATCTGCTACTTTAAGTGCATCTGGTATCTTTCCCGTGTCCAAGCTCTTCCTCCACACTATACTGAGTGCCTGTACTACTGGCACTTTGCATTTCTTTATAAATATTGAATTCTATGAATCTGGACCTGGGGCCGAGTGCATGGGCATGTTTTCAATTTCTCTTTCAAAGTCTAGTACGCTCGTGTTGATATCAGTTATATTTACAGGGGTTTGGATATCCCGCATAAAGAAATTGTCTGGATCTTCCACCTTCATGTTGTTTATTGGAGTGCTAAACATGTCCTCATACTGCTTTTTTAGGATTTCACTAATTTCTTTGTCATCCTCCGTGTAGGAACCTTCACTTGTACGAATAGGTCCAATACTGGCAGTGGTTTTTGCTTTTGATTTCGCATATGTGAAGAAGTATTTTGGATTTTTCTTTATTTCCTGAATTGCTTTCTGTTCTAACTGCCTTTCTTCAGTTTGATATGAGTGTCAATTTCCGCTCGATTTCTTCAATCTCCCTATTAAAATTATTCCTTCTTTGACGGGGAAAGTCGTGTCTGCTTAAACATTTCCGTTATTTTTTCCTTCTTTTATAGTGTCGTCTGCGTTCTCTTCTACGTTGGATCTCTTTCTGCCTTTCCTCAAAGGAACATGTTTCAGACACAATTGATACGCTTCCGAAGTCAGTTTTTCTATTCCTTCTGTAGGACTTGTACACATTACAAGTTCACATCCTCACTACCAGTGATCTTAGGATCACCTTGATCACAGTGATCTTAGAGGACCTGGGCCACCCCACCCCCACCCCACCCCCACCCCACCCCCACCACACCCCCACCACACCCCAACCCCGCCCCAACTACTCGACACTCCTTGTCGTCGCCGCCGGCCCGTCTCAGCCCCCAGTCACCACATCGCTATGCGTCCACGCCCACGAGGTGTGGGCGTGAGTCACAGCTCCTTATCTCATACCTCACTCCTGAGGCCTGACCTGTGAGTCCTGCCTCACTACTGATGCCTGACCTGTGAGTCCTGCCTCACTCCTGATGCCTGACCTGTGAGTCCTGCCTCACTCCTGATGCCTGACCTGTGAGTCCTGCCTCACTACTGATGCCTGACCTGTGAGTCCTGCCTCACTCCTGATTCCTGACCTGTGAGTCCTGCCTCTCTACTGATGCCTGACCTGTGAGTCCTGCCTCACTCCTGATGCCTGACCTGTGAGTCCTGCCTCACTCCTGATGCCTGACCTGTGAGTCCTGCCTCACTACTGATGCCTGACCTGTAAGTCCTGCCTCACTCCTGAGGCCTGACCTGTGATTCCTGCCTCACTACTGATGCCTGACCTGTGAGTCCTGCCTCACCTGAGAGCCGTACCTCACCACCTGAGAGCCGTACCTCACCACCTGAGAGCCGTACCTCACCACCTGAGAGCCGTACCTCACCACCTGAGAGCCGTACCTCACCACCTGAGAGCCGTACCTCACCGCCTGAGAGTCTGTTTCCCCATGTTATATCTGCTAGGAATTTTCTTATCTCCTCATAGTTTCCCTTTCGGAATGCCAGCCTTTTGTTTTCAGTTCCCCTCCTCGAGTTCTTCAACCAGACACTCTAACACCAATACACTGTGGTCGCTCATTCCTACTGGGGCTTCAAAACCGGTTTCCCTTATGTCAGAGTCGTTCAGAGTGAAGACCAGGTCGAGTCTCGCTGGTTCATCGTTTCCTCTCATCCTTGTGGGTTCCCTGACATGCTGGCTTAAATGTTTCTTTTCGCTACCCCCAATAGTTTAGCATTGTGTATGTGTATGTATCCAATAGTTTGTGTGTGTGTGTGTATGTGTGTGCGTGTGCGTGTATGTGTGTACTCACCTATTTGTGCTTGCAGGGGTTGAGCTTTGGCTCTTTGGTCCCGCCTCTCAACTGTCAATCAACTGATGTACAGATTCCTGAGCCTACTGGGCTCTATCATATCTAAATTTAAAACTGTGTATGGAGTCAGCCTCCTCCACATCACTGCCTAATGCATTCCATCCGTTAACTACTCTGACACTGAAAAAGTTCCTTCTAACGTCTCTGTGGCTCATGTGAGTACTCAGTTTCTACCTGTGTCCCCTTGTTCGCGTCCCACCAGTGTTGAATAGTTTATCCTTGTTTACCCGGTCGATTCCTCTGAGGATTTTGTAGGTTGTGATCATGTCTCCCCTTACTCCTCTGTCTTCCAGTGTCGTAAGATGCATTTCCCGCAGCATTTCCTCGTAAGTCATGCCTCTGAGTTCTGGGACTAGTCTAGTGGCATACCTCTGAACTTTTTCCAGCTTCGTCTTGTGCTTGCCAATTAACCATACTAAGCCAGTATGACGCTATACGGTTGTGAGAAGACGAACGTCAGAGTTGTTTGGGTCAGTAATCTCGGCAAACATGTGTGTGTAAGTCACGTCACGGGGTCATGTGACAGTCATGTCACGGAGTCATGTGACAGTCACGTCACGGGGTCATGTGACAGTCATGTCACGGAGTCATGTGACAGTCATGTCACGGAGTCATGTGACAGTCATGTCACGGGGTCATGTGACAGTCATGTCACGGAGTCATGTGACAGTCATGTCACGCTGTATAATGACAGGGGAACTTATTCAACGTCATCAAACAGGATAAAATTGCTTAGAATAATTCTCAAATCGCTTCAATTCAGCATTTCGAAGATTGAGGGCAAAGTGAAGTAAAAGGAACCACAAACTCCTTTAGTTACTGCCTCGTAATTTCGAAAGTTTAAAAATAATATTTTGTTTCCAGATATCAGTACAAAGTTTGGTTTAGAAAAGTTATTTTTAGCCTGTATGGGTTTTCCTGCGTTATGTAATCAAATTGTAGATTTATGTTACTTGTAAAGTATTGTAAGTTACAGTCTTGTAAGTTACTGTAGTCACTCCTCACTACTAGGGAACATCTCATGTGTTGTTCTCATATTTAGAATAAACAGTTGAGAGGAGTCTATGATGCGCTTCATAGAACTTTAAGTTCTCTCCATACAACCTTAAGTTCTCTCCATAGAACCTTAGGTTCTCTCCATAGAACCTTAGGTTCTCTCCATAGAACCTTAAGTTCTCTCCATAGAACCTTAGGTTCTCTCCTTAGAACCTTAGGTTCTCTCCATAGAACCTTAGGTTCTCTCCTTAGAACCTTAGGTTCTCTCCCTAGAACCTTAGGTTCTCTCCATAGAACCTTAAGTTCTCTCCATAGAACCTTAGGTTCTCTCCTTAGAACCTTAGGTTCTCTCCATAGAACCTTAAGTTCTCTCCATAGAACCTTAGGTTCTCTCCTTAGAACCTTAAGTTCTCTCCATAGAACCTTAAGTTCTCTCCATAGAACCTTAGGTTCTCTCCATAGAAGCTTTAGTTCTCTCCATAGACCCTTAAGTTCTCTCCATAGAACCTTAAGTTCTCTCCATAGAATCTTAAGTTCTCTCCATAGACCCTTAATGTCCCTCCATAGACCCTTAAGTTCTCTCCATAGAACCTTAAGTTCTCTCCATAGACCCTTAAGTTCTCTCCATAGACCCTTAAGTTCTCTCCTTAGAACCTTAAGTTCTCTCCATCGAACCTTAAGTTCTCTCCATAGAACCTTAAGTTTAGGTTAGGTTAGGTTCGGGTAATTTTATACATCACATCGTGTCCGTAGTGACAACTGGAGGAGGAGGGAGTGTTGTATTATACAGTAGGCCCGCATCATCCCAGCCTACTTCACGTGCCTGCACACACTACTATTTCTCCCATCCATCCTCATTTGCCCTCGTCCCTCAACCACTAGTCCATCTTCCGGCGCCTATCCTTCAGTCCCTCAATCACGCCACTTACCGCGCCTCTCCACACCTTCCTCTATTTCCTCTCCCTCTCCCCGACACACCCATTCCCCTCCGCCCCTCCCACGTGACGTCACCGTCCCCTCCACAGCAACACCAGCCAGCAACAGCGGTGTGTTGCACGGATAGTGAACGTCCAATATTCAACACCGAAGATTATAGTCATTGCGGCGTCTTCCTTGCTTCTTGGGTACAAGATATCCATCAAGTGGGGCCATCTGGGGCAGACTTGAGTATCCAAGTGACAGGATCCATCACTCGTCACCTCCCTTGTTGTTAAGCAGTGTTCTAAGTTATTTTCAGTTAATATGTTATTAAGCAGACAACGTTGAATTTGCTAAGAAAAAAAATTAGCGAGCTCTTAATCTCTTTGGAATCTCCTGCCCTGCCTGAGAGCCAGTCAATCATCCTCCAAATGAGCCGCAGGGACATTAGAAAGAACTTTGTCAGAGTTGTTAACAGATTTAATGAATTAGGCAGTCATGTGGTGGAGGCTGACTCCATACATAGTTTCATACTCCATACACAAAAGGAGGAACCTTTGACAAGCCGCCGGCTTCCTGTCCTCGTCGATGCCCTCTCTAGTAAATACACACACACACACACACACACACACACACACACACACACACACATATATATATATATATATATATATATATATATATATATATATATATATATATATATATATATATATATATATGTCGTACCTAGTAGCCAGAACGCACTTCTCAGCCTACTATGCAAGGCCCGATTTGCCTAATAAGCCAAGTTTTCATGAAATAATGTTTTTTCGACTACCTAACCTACCTAACATAACCTTAGTTTTTCGGCTACCTAACCTAACCTTACCTATAAAGATAGGTTAGGTTAGGTTAGGTAGGGTTGGTTAGGTTCGGTCATATATCTACGTTAATTTTAACTCCTATAAAAAAATTGTCCTCATACATAATGAAATGGGTAGCAATATATATATATATATATATATATATATATATATATATATATATATATATATATATATATATATATATATGTATGTATATATATATATAAATTCCCCCCTCGCCCCCCCCCCCCGCACTAGAGGGGAACCCTAACCATGCCAGATTCTGTTGCCATGCTCAAAATAGAGCAGAAAAACTAAAGTTTTTATGCAGAGAACGAAATGATAAAGTTAAAAATAGCAGGCAAAAGTGGCAGCGATAAATGGTATCCCAAACCTGACGAATTACCTAAATATTTTCCTCCCTGTCTGAACCTGTTGACCAGGAGCTCAGCGGCCGCTCACCGGTGTCCCGGTGGAGTGGTAGCAACACCTGCCTCAACACCTGCAACAAAACATTCGGCAACACTTACACTAACATCTGTTTAGCGATATTTAGAGGGAGAGTGCGGGTGTGAGTGAGTGTACGCGAGAAAGCTTCATCTGATATAAAACACATTAGCCAAGCTGGCAATGAGTACTTCATGGTAATTACACAGTCAAGACCATCACTGCGCTTTACAACATCTTCAGAAAATTCAGAAAATCCCACATTTGGTAAAAAAAAAAAAAAGTGTGTGAAAGATAAGTCAATAATAATGATTGTGTACCGCTTATAGTGGGAGCTGTCAATACCACAGCTTCGCGAAGCGATGTTCATTGTGAGATTAATTCTATTGTCTCATAACTAGAGCAAGGATTGGGCAGTGAACGCCAGGCAGCGGCTTACACGCGACTATAAGCCGCCCCTTTGGCGCCTATTTGTGGTCTCAGGTGCAGGACAACGGAAACAGGTCAACGCTCTGATCGACGGTGTGTTTTGTTATGGTAGAGAACTTCCAGGCGGTGAAAATAACGGAGGGTCCATTGACAGCTGTGCGCGGTATTGACAGTAGTGGCTGCCATCCCTCGCCCCCTAGTTGACCTGCTGCCTCCGGCAAGCTACATACCCACTTGTGTACAGCTCTCGCTAAAGCAATCCTGACCACGGGTTCTTGTCTCACACTGTTCATACTTTTGTGCCACCAGGATCGAACGCTTAGCTCTTGAGCCCCGACTTTCTGAACAGCGGATATGTCTACTGGACTTGACTCACCTATAATGTAATCACCGATAACGACTACTCTTAATGATCACCCTTACTGACCACACATGACCAGACACATTGACCACACATGACCAGACATATTGACCACACATGACCAGACGTATTGACCACACTTGACCAGACATATTGACCACACTTGACCAGACATATTGACCACACTTGACCAGACATATTGACCACACATGACCAGACATATTGACCACACTTGACCAGACATATTGACCACACTTGACCAGACATATTGACCACACATGACCAGACATATTGACCACACTTGACCAGACATATTGACCACACATGACCAGACATATTGACCACACTTGACCAGACATATTGACCACACTTGACCAGACATATTGACCACACATGACCAGACATATTGACCACACTTGACCAGACATATTGACCACACTTGACCAGACATATTGACCACACTTGACCAGACATATTGACCACACTTGACCAGACATATTGACCACACATGACCAGACATATTGACCACACTTGACCAGACATATTGACCACACATGACCAGACATATTGACCACACTTGACCAGACATATTGACCACACTTGACCAGACATATTGACCACTCATTAGGATGACTGATAGTGATCACATATAATGATCAGCCATAATAATTACACTTATTTATCACCCATAAAGACAACCCATAATGACCACCAACAGTGACCACCAACAGTGACCACCAACAGTGACCAACAACAGTGACCACCAATGATGACCACCAACAGTGACCACCAACAGTGACCACCAATGATGACCACCAACAGTGACCACCAACAGTGACCACCAATGATGACCACCAACAGTGACCACCAATGATGAACTCCAACAGTGACCACCAACAGTGACCACCAATGATGACCACCAATGATGACCACCAATGATGACCACCAATGATGACCACCAATAGTGACCACCAATGATGACCACCAATGATGACCACCAATAGTGACCACCAATGATGACCACCAATGATGACCACCAATGATGACCACCAATGATGACCACCAACAGTGACCACCAACAGTGACCACCAATGATGACCACCAATGATGACCACCAATAGTGACCACCAATGATGACCACCAATGATGACCACCAATAGTGACCACCAATGATGACCACCAATGATGACCACCAATAGTGACCACCAATGATGACCACCAATGATGACCACCAACAGTGACCACCAATGATGACCACCAATGATGACCAATGATGACCACCAATAATGACCACCAATGATGACCACCAATAGTGACCAATGATGACCACCAATGATGACCACCAATAATGACCACCAATGATGACCACCAATGATGACCACCAATGATGACCACCAACAGTGACCACCAACAGTGACCACCAATGATGACCACCAATGATGACCACCAATAGTGACCACCAATGATGACCAATGATGACCACCAATGATGACCACCAATGATGACCAACAATGATGACCACCAATAGTGACCACCAATGATGGCCACCAATAGTGACCACCAATGATACACACTACATGTACCCCCCCCCCCCCCCACCGGTGTTGTTACTACTCGTACTCGAAACATTTTCAGAAATAAATAAATAAAACAATAGCCATATATGTATTGCAATAAAGTTGAGCAGCCCCAGTGTCCCTGACCCACACACGTGAAGCTTTTTATTCATATATACACACTCTCAAAACCTTGGAAACACCAATATAAAATACTAGGACATGTTTTTATCCGAAACCTGTGTATCTGGACAGCACCTGTTACGTTACCTGTGGCAGGTGGCTACCGTTACCTGTGGCAGGTGGCTACCGTTACCTGTGGCAGGTGTGTACCGTTACCTGTGGCAGGTGGCTACCGTTACCTGTGGCAGGTGGCTACCGTTACCTGTGGCAGGTGGCTACCGTTACCTGTGGCAGGTGGCTACCGTTACCTGTGGCAGGTGGCTACCGTTACCTGTGGCAGGTGGCTACCGTTACCTGTGGCAGGTGGCTACCGTTACCTGTGGCAGGTGGCTACCGTTACCTGTGGCAGGTGGCTACCGTTACCTGTGGCAGGTGGCTACCGTTACCTGTGGCAGGTGGCTACCGGTATCTGTGGCAGGTGGCTACCGTTACCTGTGGCAGGTGGCTACCGTTATCTGTGGCAGGTGGGTACCGTTATCTGTGGCAGGTGGCTACCGTTACCTGTGGCAGGTGTGTACCGTTACCTGTGGCAGGTGGCTACCGGTATCTGTGGCAGGTGGCTACCGTTACCTGTGGCAGGTGTGTACCGTTACCTGTGGCAGGTGGCTACCGTTACCTGTGGCAGGTGGCTACCATTACCTGTGGCAGGTGGCTACCGTTACCTGTGGCAGGTGGCTACCTTTACCTGTGGCAGGTGACTACCGTTACCTGTGGCAGGTGGCTACCGTTACCTGTGGCAGGTGGCTACCGTTACCTGTGGCAGGTGGCTACAGGTGACTAGTCTTCCCCTGCTGAGTACTCCAGGTGTGTACACTCCTAGTGGTGGTCATTAGACCCTTCAGACGAGCTGGTATAAGGTACCAGAAGCTTTGTAATAACCTTATTAACTCTCGTGTTGTTTGGGGTTATCCTTATATTACACACAAAAATTCACCTGGGCGAATGTTAATCAAATCTTTCCCTATGATGCTATGTCAAGATCCCGCCCCCCCCCCCCACATTCTCACATGCGTGCGCGCGCGCACATACACACCCCTCACACACACACACACACACACACACACACACACACACACACACACACACACACACACACACACACACACACACACAGGTGGACACAGGTGGAAACTGAGTGCCCAAATGAGCCACAGAGATATCAGAAAGAACTTTTTTAGTGTCAGAGTGGTTGACAAATGGAATGCATTAGGAAGCAATGTGGTGGAGGCTAACTCCATACACAGTTTCAAGTGTAGATATGATAGAGCCCAGTAGGCTCAGGAACCTGCACACCTGTTGATTGTCCGTTGAGAGGCGGGACCAAAGAGCCAGAGCTCAACCCTCGCAAGCACAACTAGGTGAGTACACACACACACACTCTAGCGATTACTAATCGCTAGAAAAAAAATAATTACTTATAATAAACGACCAAACTACACTACCGCCACCCAGGGCCGCCTCCAACACAACCACAACACCACTGCCGCCTCCAACCCAACCACAACACGTGTGCCGCCACCCAGGGCCGCCTCCAACACAACACAAACAGGGAGCTGCGTCAGGCCACCCAACAAGACACACAAGTACACTCTGCCTCACTACCCTAACAATACCCACCTATTCTACGTTCTCCCAAGTCCCCCCTGTCTACCTCCCACGAACCGCTCTGGGAGCCGACAATGGCGTCGCCGTCTTCATCCCCCAGACGGTCAAATTAACCCCTGACCCTGAAGCCAAACACCGGGGCCAGGGAAGACAGCGGCGCCCCTTGACAGGCACCCTCCTTGTTCCTTATCAATAACAGGGGCAACTGCAGAGGGTGATGAAGGATTACCTCACAGTGGATATTTTGTCCGGATATATAGCTCGATAACCCGATGAACAGGACTCTTCATCCCCACGGCGACAGGTTTGGCCTCCCAGCGTCAGACGCAAGTGGGGGGGGGGTGCGATAATGGTAGAAGTCTCATAGAACTCCACCGTCAAGAAGCTATTGTGTGTGTGTGTGTGTGTGTGTGTGTGTGTGTGTGTGTGTGTGTGTGTGTGTGTGTGTGTGTGTGTGTGTGTGCGCTTATCGTTCTGCGTCATAAGCCTACACTTGTGCGTTGAAAAATGATGAATTTGAGAGTTGTGATGGGCTGTGATTCTCCAGACCTGCAGGGTATGATTTGTGGGCGTGGTAACGAGGGCACGTTGTTACCCGCTGGCGGGGGCGCCAGGGAGGTGGCCCGCGGGTGTAAACAAACTTCCATATATATGCTTACGGACACACTCACACGTGTGTGTGAGTGTAACTCCACTACACCCACACTGGACACAACACCAGCGCTACACACATCACACCAGGCACCTCCCCGTGCCCACAGCAGGCACCACCCCGTGCCCACAGCAGGCACCACCCCGTGCCCACACCTGACACCATCCCGTGCCCACACCAGGCACCACCCCGTGCCCACAGCAGGCACCACCCCGTGCCCACACCAGGCACCACCCCGTGCCCACACCAGGCACCACCCCGTGCCCACACCAGGCACCTCCCCGTGCCCACACCAGGCACCTCCCCGTGCCCACACCAGGCACCACCCCGTGCCCACACCAGGCACCTCCCCGTGCCCACACCAGGCACCACCCCGTGCCCACAGCAGGCACCACCCCGTGCCCACACCAGGCACCACCCCGTGCCCACACCAGGCACCACCCCGTGCCCACACCAGGCACCTCCCCGTGCCCACACCAGGCACCTCCCCGTGCCCACACCAGGCACCACCCCGTGCCCACACCAGGCACCTCCCCGTGCCCACACCAGGCACCACCCCGTGCCCACAGCAGGCACCACCCCGTGCCTACACCAGGCACCACCCGGCGCCAGCACCCTTGATGACCCTCCCAGGGCGGCGCCATGCCCCGACTGGTGAGTCTGGCCCTCAAGTGGTGGAGACGGTGGGACGCCTGTCACACAGACGCCCGGGAGCGCCTCCGCCCCTCACCTCCTACACGGGCTGTGTTTACCTCCCCGCTGACTTGGTCATTATACTCAGCCCTTAATGCACGGCTCAGGCCTCCCCCCCCCCTCTCCTCGTAGCACAATATTGCACCGTCAGGTTGCAAGAGAGGTTGCCCGGGGAGCATGACTCGAACTCTGGCTTATAAATGCCGCCTGGCAACCTGGGGTGGGCAGCTACCTGATGACTGATAAAGGAGGCGACGACGCACTGAGTGATTCCTCTGTGGAGCGTCCCCTGATGCTCTCTTGTTCCCCTTGGCCAGGCGAGGGCTCTCTTGTTGCCCCCGGCCAGGCGAGGGCTCTCTTGTTGCCCCCGGCCAGGCGAGGGCTCTTTTGTTCCCTCCGGCCAGGCCAGGGCTCTCTTGTTCCCCCTCGCCAGGTCAGGGCTCTCTTGTTCCCCCTCGCCAGGTCAGGGCTCTCTTGTTCCCCTTGGCCAGGCTAGGGCTCTCTTGTTCCCCCCGGCCAGGCCGGGGCTCTCTTGTTCCCCCCGGCCAGGCCAGGGCTCTCTTGTTCCCCCCGGCCAGGCCAGGGCTCTCTTGTAGTCCTCAGTCTGGTAGCCAGGATGAGTAATTATGAGAACAAGGCGTTCAGCAAATGACTGATTCATAATTGCACACTGGAAACTCATTATATAGAGCTATAAATAGCTGATACATACATACACCCTTAGGCAGTGATGTGGTGGAGGCTGACTCCATACACAGTTTCAAATGTAGATTTGATAGAACCCAGTAGGCTTAGGAACCTGTACACCAGTTGATTGACGGTTGAGAGGCGGGAAGAAAGAGCTAAAGCTCAACCCCCGCAAGCACAACTAGTATATATATATACTTTAAAATTAATTGAAGTGAATACCCTACAATGGTGACTCATTTCCTGCCTGGAGGACCCTGGGAGGGGGGGGGGGGGTGTTGCCCACTCTCCAGGGGCTGGTTTCATACTTTTATTTATTATTTTTGCTAAGATGTCGAAAACAAGGTGGTTAGCGGTAGTTAAGAAAGCCAGCGTCTCCTGGCCAGCCTTATACTGCAGACTTTCTGACTTAGAAGAGCACTTTAAGATGCTAAATATTTCAAATTAGAGCCATTTTTTTTAATAACAGTGTTTGAAGAGGCTTGGTTGCCTGGGGGACCTTCGTCAAGAATGTGTCGGGTGGGAGTGGAGCAAGGAGGTGGCTTGTATAATGGCGTGATAAATACGCTCACTTGATGATAGAGTGCAAGACTTAAGGTCTAGTCTGTAATATCTCTTTCTCTCTCTCTCTCTCTCTCTCTCTCTCTCTCTCTCTCTCTCTCTCTCTCTCTCTCTCTCTCTCTCTCTCTCTCTCTCTCTCTCTCTCTCTCTCTCTCTCTCTGTCTCTCTCTCTCTGTCTCTCTCTCTCTCTCTCTCTCTCTCTCTCTCTCTCTCTCTCTCTCTCTCTCTCTCTCTCTCTCTCTCTCTCTCTCTCTCTCTCTCTCTCTCTCTCTGTGTCTCTCTCTCTCTCTCTCTCTCTCTCTCTCTCTCTCTCTCTCTCTCTCTCTCTCTCTCTCTCTCTCTCTCTCTCTCTCACGTATCATAAAGAATCATCATGCTCTTCAATATACTTATGAACAAACTTATCCATGACATACCTGTATAACCTACGGAAACTGTTATATGTTATGCTGATGATATTTGTATAATGGCACACAGTAAACCAAGGCTACAAGTGTTACTTGATGCATTCTCCAAGAAAGTAGTAGAATGTGGCCTCATAATCTCTGTTGATAAAACAAGGGTTCTTATTCCCCATTCTCTTCATGTTAACTATACTATTAATGAAGTGCTCATGGAGACTTGTGAGTCTTATAAATATCTTGGAGTCTAGGTTAATGATACATATCTCATCAGCAACCTGCGCAAAAATCTTGTTGAGCGTCTTAAACCTCTCAAAACTCTTGTGGGCAAAGGATTTGGCATTAACATAAAATATGCTCGTAGTTTTTGTGTTGCCTTTATACGATCTGTTGTTGATTATTATGCCTTGCATCTTCTTACAACAAACTACAAATTAGAGGTATTATCAGGCAACATCACCGTGACAAGTTTACTGAGGAAAGGAGGATAGAAGCACAAACCAGTGAATCTGTACGATGGTACAACATGATTGCAGCTGGCAATCCCAATCATTATGGCCGAAGAGGAGGAGGACGAGGGAGAGAATCAGTAATAGCGAGAATCTGTCTGGGATACAAATATCCATGGAGATATGTAATGGAAACAACAGTTGATCAGTGAAGTTGCAGAATCTGTGGTAAGAGTGATGGACACCGCCTTGAACACTATCTAAGTGAATGTGAACACCTGAGAGACATCAGAAATATGTGAATAATAATAAACCCCACATTGTTTGAGTTAGGAAAACACTATTTGTCAAATATTGATACTGTTCTTAAAAGATTTCCTCATTTTGCACCCGCAAGATAACGTAAGCTTTTAAGGGTTGATAAATGTTAATCTTCTTGTTTGAGGAGCTGTTCACTTGAGACAGTTAAGCAAGTCCCAGCTGTGTCTGGGTACACGTGACAGGATGAACAACCCAGCGGGTTTTCTTCCTATTGGGGAGTGTAGTACATACTGCTATGGCGGTATGTCCACTCACAGGATGAGTGGCGCTGCCCAATACTGTCACTATGGCAGTGTGTCCACTCACAGGATGAGTGACGCTGCCCAATACTGTCACTATGGCGGTGTGTCCACTCACAGGATGAGTGGCGCTGCCCAATACTGTCACTATGGCGGTGTGTCCACTCACAGGATGAGTGGCGCTGCCCAATACTGTCACTGTGGCGGTGTGTCCACTCACAAGATGAGTGACGCTGCCCAATACTGTCACTATGGCGGTGTGTCCACTCACAGGATGAGTGGCGCTGCCCAATACTGTCACTATGGCGGTGTGTCCACTCACAGGATGAGTGGCGCTGCCCAATACTGTCACTATGGCGGTGTGTCCACTCACAAGATGAGTGACGCTGCCCAATACTGTTACTATGGCGGTGTGTCCACTCACAGGATGAGTGACGCTGCCCAACAAACTCGCCCCTCGGGGCAAAATTAAAAAAAAAAAATTATGAGCGAGAGTAACGGAGCATTAGGCATGGGAGAGTAAGGTGAGCATGTGTCATGTGCCAAGGCCAGACGACAGGTGTTAGGTGAGCATGTGTCATGTGCCAAGGCCAGACGACAGGTGTTAGGTGAGCATGTGTCATGTGTCATGGCCAGACGACAGGTGTTAGCTAGGGGAGATGACACTGGGAGACTCAACGTCTTGCTAACAACGCCGCTGTCTCCTTAAATCACCTTTCATGACTGTTTCCTGCTTCTCTGTCGTCTAGTGTGGGCCGGGGGTGGACCTGTGGGCTGGTGTGGGCCGGGGTGGTGGACCTGTGGGCTGGTGTGGGCCGGGGTGGTGGACCTGTGGGCTGGTGTGGGCCGGGGGGAGGACCTGTGGGCTGGTGTGGGCCGGGGTGGTAGACCTGTGGGCCGGGGTGGTGGACCTGTGGGCTGGTGTGGGCCGGGGTGGTGGACCTGTGGGCTGGTGTGGGCCGGGGGGAGGACCTGTGGGCTGGAGTGGGCCGGGGTGGTGGACCTGTGGGCTGGTGTGGGCCGGGGTGGTGGACCTGTGGGCTGGTGTGGGCCGGGGTGGTGGACCTGTGGGCTGGTGTGAGCCGGGGGGTGGACCTGTGGGCTGGTGTGGGCCGGGGTGGTGGACCTGTGGGCTGGTGTGGGCCGGGGGGGTGGACCTGTGGGCTGGTGTGGGCCGGGGGGGTGGACCTGTGGGCTGGTGTGGGCCGGGGTGGTGGACCTGTGGGCTGGTGTGGGCCGGGGTGGTGGACCTGTGGGCTGGTGTGGGCCGGGGGAAGGACCTGTGGGCCGGGGTGGTGGACCTGTGGGCTGGTGTGGGCCGGGGGGTGGACCTGTGGGCTGGTGTGGGCCGGGGGGAAGACCTGTGGGCTGGTGTGGGCCGGGGGGTGGACCTGTGGGCTGGTGTGGGCCGGGGGGTGGACCTGTGGGCTGGTGTGGGCCGGGGTGGTGGACCTGTGGGCTGGGGTGGGCCGGGGAGGTGTGGACTTGTGGGCTGGGGTGGGCCTGGGGGGGGTGGGCCGGGGGGTAGGGGTGGAGCAGGGGAGGGCCAAGTGGTCGTGATGGTTAAGATGGTTAAGGGGGAGGTGAGTGGAAGGTGTGAGAGGGGAGACAGAGGTTATTTCTGAAAATGAAAGAATCACGTCCACTTATATGCTAAAATTAGCGCAGTTTGTTGACTTGCCTTACCAGGGACAGGTAAGCTTTGTGTTGCTCTCTCTCTCTCTCTCTCTCTCTCTCTCTCTCTCTCTCCTTCTCTCTAAATAGTACATACGAATAGTAAATACACACACACACACACCCAGGAAGCAGCCCGTAGCAGCTGTCTAACTCCCAGATACCTATATACTGCTGGGTGACAGGTGCATCAGGGTGAAGGAAACTCTGCCTATTTGTTTTTCCGGCGGTGCCGGGGCTCGAACCCCGGTCCCTAGGTCCACAAGTTTTGATCGCTGTCCAATCGGCCACACTACCACCCACCGTATGTGTGTGTTTCATTTTGTTTCTGCCATCACCGGGATCAAATCCGGATCCCAGCATTACGAGATCAGTGCGCTGTCCACTCAGCTATCAGGCCCCAATGTGTGTGCGTGTGTGTATGTGTATGTATGTGTGTGTAGGGAAAAATATATGTAGAAGACATGATAAATGAAAAATAGGTCGGGAATCCGTACATTTATCTACTAACGGTTAAAAAGGCGGGTTCCAAGAGCTAACACATCGACTCTGCAGGCACAAATAGTAACGACAAATAATCAATACACCCACATGGGCTTCCTCACACACTCTCCAGTCTGGAATACTAACCTTGTGAACACAATAAAAGTTGTGGGAGGTCCAGAAAGTAGTCAACAACTGGAATGATTTAAGTATTAAATGTAGATCTGATAGATTCCAATAGGCTTTGTAACTTGTACACCGGTTAATAAACGGTTGAGAGGCGGAGCCACAGAGACGAAGCTCAGCATCCCCCACCCCCCCCGGCAAGCACAATTACGTGAGTAAACACGTCTTACACACACAGTTGATTGGCGGTTGAGAGGCGGGGCCACAGAGCCAGAGCACAACCCTCCCCCCTCCCCCCCCCCCCCGCAAGGACAACTAGGTGAGTGCACACACACGCGCGCGCGGAATGTTCTCAGTATGTGAAGTATGCCGCCACAGACTTGAGGGCTGCCATAAGGCACATATCCCCAAACTTGTGAAGAGTCCAGCGGTACACAACGCTGCTGCTACCACAGTCGCATGGATCAAGCCCCTAGCAGAGGCCAGGAGAGAGACAGAGGCCAACTCCCGCCACAATTGACGACACTGAAGCAACGAGAAGTGCTAACCTGACACAGGCTTTAACTTGAAGGAGGTTGTTTACATCAATGTCAGGAGAATTGTAGAGACTTTGCACACCTTTATTATACGCAGTACCAACCCTCTTCTCTCGCCCATTATAAACCCTATGCTTTGTGCACCGTTTCAAGTCTCGTGTATGATTGTGTTCAAGGTGTGAACCCATGTATATGCTTGGTTCTCTTAAGTGTGAACCCATGTATATGCTTGGTTCTCTTAAGTGTGAACCCATGCATATGCTTGGTTCTCTTAAGTGTGAACCCATTATATGCTTGGTTCTCTTAAGTGTGAACCCATGTATATGGCTGCTTCGTTAACATGTGAAGCCATGTGCCCGGGAGGCATCGCTATCCATAGAATTCCGTCAAGCCCCGAGTACTTGACGTATGTAAACGTCAAGTCTATAGAATTCCATCAAGTCCTCTCTACCTGAGCATGTAAACACTCGAGCACCGAGCACTTGAGGAAGCCTATCCTCAGTTACATTGAGAATTATTGCAGCTCCATAAACCCAGACCAACTCGTTCGGTGGCTTTGCCTCCCTGAATGAAATATTTTGTCTGTCGAAACTGTTAATTCAGTTAGTAGCGCCATTGCTCTTTTCTCATCGCTCACTGGAAGAAAAAAACGGTTGCTCACAACACAGCTCCTCAGCGATGTGTTTACATACTCAAGTAGAGAGAGAAATCATCGTAGCATTTTGAAACGTGGGGTGGCTGACGGCGACTGGCGGAGTCTCTCTCACACGTGTTCGACTTGACTGACTCCGACTTACCTCTCAGTCGTCATTTTAAAGTGTCTCTCATCACAGTACAGTTGATCAGGGACCTGCACGACCGAGTCAGGGCTCCAAATATCATCGACTTTTAGACACCTCTTTTGAATACGACACAATAACACAAACTATTCGTCGTATTTGCTTTATTACAATTTCTTGGCAGCCTACGGAGGCTCACTCGCGGCGCCACTGGGAACAAATTAAAATTCATTGTTGACATAAACTTAAACTTGGAGCTCAAGTGGGATTTTAGCACCCACAACGTTCACCGCTTCCAAGATTATCATCCTCAAGATAATTTATAATCATTAATTGAAACGCAAAATAGTTTGGTACGCATTTGTTTCTCTCAAAATTAAAAATAAATCAATGCTGATGAGATTAACCTCATTGTTGCTGTTGTCTTTAGTCTGCCCGTACTTACTTTCAAGTTAGTAAGACACTCGAGCAAGGCCTTAACACAGATATTAACAATAATTAACAAAACAGTATAGCTTATACATTCTCGAAAGATTTCACATTTCATCTATTTTGTCTAATTTTGTCTGTAATTTTGAGGCTAATTGATAATGTCTTGAACACCTCTCTATCCCGTCTTGAACACCTCTCTATCCCGTCTTTAACACATCCCTCTCCCGTCTTGAACACATCTCTCTCCCGTCTTGAACACATCTCTCTCCCGTCTAGAACACATCTCTCTCCCGTCTTGAACACCTCTCTATCCCGTCTTTAACACATCCCTCTCCCGTCTTGAACACATCTCTCTCCCGTCTTGAACACATCTCTCTCCCGTCTTGAACACATCTCTCTCCCGTCTTGAACACATCTCTCTCCCGTCTTGAACACATCTCTCTCCCGTCTTGAACACATCTCTCTCCCGTCTTGAACACCTCTCTATCCCGTCTTGAACACATCTCTCTCCCGTCTTGAACACATCTCTCTCCCGTCTTGAACACATCTCTCTCCCGTCTTGAACACATCTCTCTCCCGTCTTGAACACATCTCTCTCCCGTCTTGAACACATCTCTCTCCCGTCTTGAACACATCTCTCTCCCGTCTTGAACACATCTCTCTCCCGTCTTGAACACATCTCTCTCCCGTCTTGAACACATCTCTCTCCCGTCTTGAACACCTCTCTCTCCCGTCTTGAACACCTCTCTCTCCCGTCTTGAACACCTCTCTATCCCGTCTTGAACACATCTCTCTCCCGTCTTGAACACATCTCTCTCCCGTCTTGAGCACATCTCTCTCCCGTCTAGAACACATCTCTCTCCCGTCTTGAACACCTCTCTCTCCCGTCTTGAACACATCTCTTTCCCGTCTTGAACACATCTCTCTCCCGTCTTGAACACATCTCTCTCCCGTCTTGAACACCTCTCTCTCCCGTCTTGAACACATCTCTCCCGTCTTGAACACATCTCTCTCCCGTCTTTAACACATCTCTCTCCCGTCTTGAACACATCTCTCTCCCGTCTTGAACACATCTCTCTCCCGTCTTGAACACATCTCTCTCCCGTCTTTAACACATCCCTCTCCCGTCTTTAACACATCCCTCTCCCGTCTTGAACACATCTCTCTCCCGTCTTGAACACATCTCTCTCCCGTCTTTAACACATCCCTCTCCCGTCTTGAACACATCTCTCTCCTGTCTTGAACACCATCCCGCTCCCGTGATCAACTGGGTTCATCTCCCGTGATGAACAGGGTTCACTCCCGTGATGAAGAGAGTTCACTCCCGTGATGAACAGGGTTCACTCCCGTGATGAACAGGGTTCACTCCCGTGATGAACAGGGTTCACTCCCGTGATGAAGAGAGTTCACTCCCGTGATGAAGAGAGTTCACTCCCGTGATGAACACGAGTGTGTGGGGTCCAGAACACGAGTGTGTGGGGTCCAGAACACGAGTGTGTGGGGTCCAGAACACGAGTGTGTGGGGTCCAGGAGGCCTTGCAACACAGGGAAGCAACTGGAGCAGCCTCCCTGCATGTTGGGTGGACAATGGCGGCAACTGTTTCATCCTCAAGTTTCAGCTCTACTTGTAAGGCGGTAATGGGTGGTTGTAAGTATTTTTCTACGAATTAATACCATCTCAGACAGTCGTCTGGGAAGTTCCGCGGTTGGGTTCATTGGGTAAGATTTCGTGTCTTTATGAAGTAGCGGTCCACGTCTGGTGGTTGTGAACGATGAATCAACAAACTAATATTATGCATAAATATATATATTGTACAAATACAGGGAAGAAATTTGCAAATTCCTGCGTTGGAAATGTTGTTATCATTATTTTAAAACCTGTTCGTCTGCAATGATGTAGTCGATGGAGATAACAAAGTACAGCACAGAACGAGAGAATAGGGCCGAACGCGGCGCCCAAGCCGCGGTCGGTTGCGGGAACCGGGATGAGTGGCATGGCGCCAGGACAAGTAGGGTACCGGCGGGAGCAGGTCTGAGCGGCGCCACCTTCGCCTTGCACCTGAGCTCTGGTAAATAGCCGGCTGTCACGCACTCACGCACGCACTCAACCACTCTACACCGCTTTGCTTGTGTCCGCTTTCTCCCCACCTTCCTAATTTTGCTCTGAAGGATGAGTTTACTGGGCAGCGTCACTCATCCTGTGAGTGGACGACCCGCCACTCAACACCTCCTCCCGCCAGCAGGCAAACGACCCGCTGAGTTGTTCATCCTGTCACATGTACCCAGACGCAGCTGGGACTCCACTTGACCGGCAATGAGCTCAAGAGTTAGCTGACATGGCCATTGTGAGGTCCATCTGTCCGTGATCATTGAATGGCGGGCTTTTCATAGGGAAACAAATGCGACCTATAGAATTCTGGCGTAGTTAGTCGTCCCACAAGTGTCCCAGGAGCACCCCCTAGCGCACGGCCTAGCAACAGTGGTGTCGCCGTCATATTTGCGACAGTTGCAGCCTAGGAGCCTCAGACATCTTGTATGCCCGAAACGCTTTGCGTAATAGTGGCTTTAGGCATTGTATGTACTAGCTATACCTATAAGTTAAACAATCCTTGTAAATATTTATTGTATGTATGTACCTTACCTAAATAAAATTGTATTGTATTGTATTGTATTGTATATAATCACACAGATAAACACACCTTGCCAATTTCCTCGGTCTATTAACCAAGAACTCTCCGCGGGTCAGATGACAAACCCGGCAACACCTTATATATGGTCCAGCCAGTGAGGCAAGACGGTCATGTGCTCTCTCTCTCTCACTCACTCTCACACTCTCTCACTCTCTCTCTCACTCTCTCTCTCTCTCACTCACTCTCACACTCTCTCACTCTCTCTCTCTCTCTCTCTCACTCTCTCTCTCACTCTCTCTCTCTCTCTCTCTCTCTCTCTCTCTCTCTCTCTCTCTCTCTCTCTCTCTCTCTCTCTCTCTCTCTCTCTCTCTCTCTCTCTCTCTCTCACTCTCTCTCACAACCAGTTACTAGCTTATCAAGATTTGCTTAGTCTTGCTACCATTGTGAGTGTGAAACCTTTCCACTACCGCCCACACACACACACACACACACACACACACACACACACACACACACACACACACACACACACACACACACACACAACCAGGAATCGAACCCTTAGGACTACAAACCCCGAGCGCTGTCCACTCAACCAGGAGGCCCTCTCCCGTGTTCAGTTCTTTATGACCCGCCCCGCATAGTGTGGCCTAATACTTGTTTGTTAGTTCTTCAAAGAAGATAAAATTTAGTTCCTTTGAACGTTTCTTAGCCAGTTTGTGGCGGCGGCGGCGGCATTAACATGTCGCTCCTCGCATTTAACTGTCTAAGATACAAAAAAAAAATTATATCTGGATGGACTGTGACCGGGAGACCTGTCACCCGTCTCAAGCACTGCTGGAGACTCAGGATGCTGTCAGGGGATCCTCACTGTCCGGGGTTCCTCACTGTCAGGGGTTCCTCACTGTCAGGGGATCCTCACTGTCAGGGGTTCAACACTGTCAGGGGTTCCTCACTGTCAGGGGTTCCTCACTGTCAGGGGTTCCTCACTGTCAGGGGATCCTCACTGTCAGGGGTTCAACACTGTCAGGGGTTCCTCACTGTCAGGGGTTCCTCACTGTCAGGGGTTCCTCACTGTCAGGGGATCCTCACTGTCAGGGGTTCAACACTGTCAGGGGTTCAACACTGTCAGGGGTTCCTCACTGTCAGGGGTTCAACACTGTCAGGGGTTCCTCACTGTCAGGGGTTCCTCACTGTCAGGGGTTGACTCCCTGAACATACCCACGTACCTTAACCCACGTCGCACGCATATAGACAACTTCAGTATAGGAACGGAGTTTGAGGGATGCACTAACTATGGTTGATACTGGTCCACAGGTGATACAGGTTCATTACTACCTGGGGTTGTTAGCTACATGCACGTATTAACAATTGTAACTGCGTAAAGTAAGCGTGATAAAATGAGCGCAACGTCAGGTAACGAGAGATCAACGCTTGGAGGCAGCGACCCCCATTGGTTAGGACTCTGCACAGTAAGCTTGGCCCTGTTAGAGGGAGAGAAAGAGAGAGAAATGTTCTCATCACCTGATGGTGTGTCGTGGGGTACGGTGGGCATGCGTGCCCCAGGGTGGGCAGGCGTGCCCCAGGGTGGACAGGCGTGCCTCAGGGTGGGCAGGCGTGCTCCAGGGTAGGCAGGCGTGCCTCAGGGTGGGCAGGCGTGCCTCAGGGTGGGCAGGCGTACCTCAGGGTGGGCAGGCGTGCCCCAGGGTGGGCAGGCGTGCCCCAGGGTGGGCAGGCGTGCCTCAGGGAGGGCAGGCGTGCCCCAGGGTGGGCAGGCGTGCCCCAGGCGTCGCCACTCTGCCCACATAAAGTTCACTCAGTCGTGTTCACTGTTGCACACAGGTCTTCACCTCTGCACGAATAAACAGAATTTGTTTTGCTGTAACTTCAGATTTATGTGTGTGTAAGTTGTTTACCTGTGTGTGTAAGTTGTTTACCTGTGTGTGTAAGTTGTTTACCTGTGTGTGTAAGTTGTTTACCTGTGTGTGTAAGTTGTTTACATGTGCGTGTAAGTTGTTTACCTGTGTGTGTAAGTTGTTTACATGTGTGTGTAAGTTGTTTACATGTGTGTGTAAGTTGTTTACATGTGCGTGTAAGTTGTTTACCTGTGTGTGTAAGTTGTTTACATGTGTGTGTAAGTTGTTTACCTGTGTGTGTAAGTTGTTTACCTGTGTGTGTAAGTTGTTTACCTGTGTGTGTAAGTTGTTTACCTGTGTGTGTAAGTTGTTTACCTGTGTGTGTAAGTTGTTTACCTGTGTGTGTAAGTTGTTTACATGTGCGTGTAAGTTGTTTACCTGTGTGTGTAAGTTGTTTACATGTGTGTGTAAGTTGTTTACATGTGTGTGTAAGTTGTTTACATGTGCGTGTAAGTTGTTTACCTGTGTGTGTAAGTTGTTTACCTGTGTGTGTAAGTTGTTTACATGTGTGTGTAAGTTGTTTACATGTGTGTGTAAGTTGTTTACATGTGTGTGTAAGTTGTTTACATGTGTGTGTAAGTTGTTTACATGTGCGTGTAAGTTGTTTACCTGTGTGTGTAAGTTGTTTACATGTGTGTGTAAGTTGTTTACCTGTGTGTGTAAGTTGTTTACATGTGTGTGTAAGTTGTTTACCTGTGTGTGTAAGTTGTTTACCTGTGTGTGTAAGTTGTTTACCTGTGTGTGTAAGTTGTTTACATGTGTGTGTAAGTTGTTTACATGTGTGTGTAAGTTGTTTACATGTGTGTGTAAGTTGTTTACATGTGTGTGTAAGTTGTTTACCTGTGTGTGTAAGTTGTTTACATGTGTGTGTAAGTTGTTTACCTGTGTGTGTAAGTTGTTTACATGTGCGTGTAAGTTGTTTACATGTGCGTGTAAGTTGTCTACCTGTGTGTGTAAGTTGTTTTCATGTGTGTGTAAGTTGTTTTCATGTGTGTGTAAGTTGTTTACCTGTGTGTGTAAGTTGTTTACCTGTGTGTGTAAGTTGTTTACCTGTGTGTGTAAGTTGTTTACCTGTGTGTGTAAGTTGTTTACCTGTGTGTGTAAGTTGTTTACCTGTGTGTGTAAGTTGTTTACCTGTGCGTGTAAGTTGTTCCCAGGACTGTGGGTGACGTCACGCCTCTGGAAGCTATAAGGGAGCTTAACGATCGAGGAAGAATTGTAAGAGAAATATGTGCAGCTGTTGGAGTGTTTAGGAAGACAACAGTCAGGAGGAGCAGCTGCGAGGCGGGTGTTCTCAGGCCTGGCAACACGTCTGCAGTTTCTCATCTTATTCTTACCTTCCTCTTACATGCTCCTTACCTCTCATCGCACGCTCTTGCCTTATATATATATTAACCTCTACCTTCCTCTCTTGTCCTTAACCTAAATATCCCAAAAGGAATCCACAGAGAAATAGCATTTCGGTTATATAGACAACGCCTAGGTTACAGATGCAACTGGGAGATTGGTGAACCCTGACAGAGACAGGGAATGCATCTTCTGCCAAACAATCACAGAAAAGCCACTACTTCACTATTTCCTGGAATGTGAAACAACCAACAACATTAGAAGAGCTTCAAGAGTCCCTGAAACTTGCACTAACACCCTGAAGCCCTTAACACTGCCACTCTTCTTGTCAAAAAAGGTGTCCAGCAGCTAGACACCCTCATAAATACTGTCAATCAGTGTCCTCTCCAGCGATAACAGCCACACAGTAAGGACTGACGATGTAAAGGCGACCACAGCACGCAGTACATCCCCTCACCATCAAAGATCACATTCACTCCAACAAAACATCTACCACCTACGGGCTATTCATGCCCGTGCCACCTCTTGGGTGGTTTATCTCTTCAGCAACAACAACTCCCCCTTGTAGTACACCTTTTGATAATGGTCGAGGATGGACCGCATCTTCAACCACATTATTGTGACTCCAAGACAATAACTTCCATTGTGGGTTGTTGAGCAGCTGTGAGAGGAGTACCAACTTTCGTGATAACCAGTTTTTTCGTTATTGTTTTCTACCATAGACGTAGACATATATATATATATATATATATATATATATATATTTATATATATATATATATATATATATATATATATATATATATATATATATATTATATATATATATATATATATATAATATATATATATATATATATAATATATATATATATATATATATATATATATATATATATATTATATATATATATATATAATATATATATATATATATAATATATATATATATATATATATATATATATATATATATATATATATATATATATATATATATAATATTTTATCTTCTGACCTCCATGGACAGGGTTAGAGATGTGTTAAACATATAGTTCAGTGATTGATTGAACAGTGCTTTTAAAATGCTAATCTAACCTACATACATAAATACATAAATTATTCATGCAGTAAATTTTGTGTGAAAAGCAGTGCTTACTTCTCCCTCAGCTGTCATGCCTATGTATAACTCCTCTTTGTTGGGGACAGGAAGCCTGCCAGGCTTTTCTAGGAACCTCTACCTACAACAATCTACTAACTCCTAGATACCTATCTACTATCTCCCAGATACCTATCTACTAACTCCCAGATACCTATCTACTAACTCACAGAAACCTATCTACTAAATCACAGAAACCTATCTACTATCTCCCAGATACCTTTCTACTAACTCCCAGATACCTATCTACTAACTCACAGATACCTATCTACTAACTCACAGAAACCTATCTACTAAATCACAGAAACCTATCTACTATCTCCCAGATACCTTTCTACTAACTCACAGAAACCTATCTACTAACTCACAGAAACCTATCTACTAACTCACAGATACCTATCTACTAACTCACAGATACCTATCTATTAACTCCCAGATATCTATCTACTAACTCCCAGATACCCATCTACTCACAGATACCTATCTACTAACTCACAGATACCTATCTATTAACTCCCAGATACCTATCTACTATCTCCCAGATACTTACTACAAGGTGAACAGAATCATCTGGTGTCAGGAAATGTCTTAACAACTGCTTGAGAATCGCTCCCACCACCAACTGATTATGACCCTACAGCGCTAACTGCCAATTACATTGTCCAACTGACGACGACCTCTTTAAATGCATATAGTCCCGTCAAGTCTATTGGGCTACGCGTCACTGCGTCTAGGTATACAGGTGTACTGCTTTATGACGCATGGTACACGAGCCCGTCACGCAGGAGAAGTGACGGGAAGCTACTCGTCCAGTTACTGAAATGGACTGAAGGAATGTTTGCCTTTTCTGAAGGAATCACACACACACACACAATGACACATAACCTGTACACCAGTTGATTGACAGTTGAGAGGCGTGACCAAAGAACCAGAGCTCAACCCCGGCAAGCACAACTAGGTAAGTATAACTACGTGAGTACGTACACACACACACACACATTGACAAAGAGGTGAGTGAAGTACATGTTAATATTGTTCTTCATGAACAATATTAACATGTTCTATTGTTCATGAAGAGCACAAGAAATAAACCCAGATGTAATTGGACTCACGGAAACAAAACTCTCAGAAATCATAATGAATGCAGTGTTCCCCAGGACTACACTGTAATAAGGAAAGAGAGGGAGGGTAGGGGAGGAGGCGGAGTGGCCCTGCTCATGAAAAAGGAATGGAGTTTCAAGGAGATGGTTATCCCGGGCTGTGAGGAATTTAGAGACTACATAACAGGCACCATGACAATGGGAGGACCAAGAGTAGTAGTAGCAGTGATATATAGCCCTCCACTAAACGACAGAAGACCCAGGCAAGAGTATGACAGAAACAACATGGCAGTTACACAATATAATTGAGAGGGCAGCATCTGCTGCCTGTAGAATTCGATCCCATCTGCTCATTATGGAGGACTTCAATCGCGGAAGGATAGACTGGGAGAACGAGGAACCGCACGGAGGAGAGAATACATGGAGAGCCAAACTAGTGGAGGTAGCGACAAGAAACTTTCTAAGCCAACATGTCAGGGAACACACTAGGATGAGGGGAAACGATGAGCCAGCGAGACTCGACCTAGTCTTCACTCTGAATGACTCGACATAAGGGAAATTGATTTCGAAGCTCCAGTAGGAATGAGCGATCACAGTGTACTGACGTTTGAGTATCTGGTCGAAGAAGGGCTAATGTACTCGAGAAAGGGAACTGAAAGCAAAAGGCTGGCATTCCGTAAGGGAAATTACGAGATAAGAATATTCCTGACGGATATTACATGGGAATCAGAGCTAAGGGGAAAGACGGCCCAAGACATGATGGAATACATCACGCAGAAGTGCAAGGAGTCAGCAGAAAAGTTTATCCCGGCCCAAAAGATAAAAAATGAAATGCAGATGAGAAACCCATAGTTTAATCAGAGATGTAAGCTAGCTAAGCAACAAAATAAAAGAGCATGAAGAAACTATAGAAATAACAGGACACTGGAGAGCAGAGAAGGTTACCAGAGAGCCAGGAATGAATACGTCAGAGTGAGAAGAGAGGCAGAAGGGCAATATGAAAACGACACAAAACGACAAGGCCCAAATTGTTGCACAGCCACATCAGGAGAAAGACAACAGTGAGGGAACAGGTAATGAAACTGAGGATAGGGGCAGACAGATTCACTACAAACGACAAAGAAGTGTACGAGGAACTCAATATGAAATTCCAGGAAGTCTTCACATTAGAGCAAGGAGAAGTTCCAGAGATAAGAGAAGGAATAAATAACCAGGCACCACTAGAGGAATTTGAGATTACCAGTGGAGATGTAAGGAAGCTTTTGCTAGAGTTGGATGTGACAAAGGCTATAGGCCCGGATGGAATATCACCATGGATACTAAAGGAAGGAGTAGAAGCACTGTGCCTGCCACTCTTCATGGTGTGTAACAAATCACTGGTAACAGGTGAACTACAAAAAATTTGGAAGATGACAAACGTAGTCCTGATATACAAGAAGGGGGATAGACAGGAGGCACTGAACTACAGGCCAGTGTCCCTAACTTGCATATCATGAAAGTTATTGTAGAAAATTGTACGAAAAAGTTAGTGGAACACCTGGAGCGAAGGAACTTTGTGACAAACACCAACATGGTTTAAGGCATGCCAAGTCATGCCTCACAGGATTAATTGATTTCTACGATCAGGCAGCAAGAATCAGACAAGAAAGAGAGGGATGGGCAGACTGCATATTTTTGGATTGCCAGAAAGCTTTCGACACAGTATCACACCAGAGACTAGTGCGAAAGCTGGAGATGCAGGCAGGAGTGAAAAGAAAGGTACTCCATTGGATAAGGGAGTACCTAAGTAATAGAAGACAGCAAGTCAACGTGAGGGGTGAGGTATCAGATTGGTGAGACGTTACAAGTGGAGTCCGGCAGGGTTCAGTCCTTGGACCTATACTGTTTCTTGGGGACCTATGAGGAGGATTAAGACGGAGGAAGATAGTATGAGGCTACAAGATGACCTAGACAGACTGAATGAATGGTCCAACAAATGGCTACTAAAATTCAACCCGAGTAAATGTTAGGTAATGAAACTAAGCAGTAAAAACAGGAGGCCAGACACAGGATACAGAATGGGAGATGAAGTCCTTCATGAAACGGACAGACAGAAAGATCTAGGAATTTATATCACACCAAACCTGTCTCCTAAAGCCCACATCAAGAGAATAACATCTGCGGCATATGCGAGGCTGGCCAACATCAGAACAGCCTTCAGGAACCTGTGTAAGGAATCATTCAGAACCTTGTATACCACATACGTAAGACCAATCCTGGAGTATGCGGCCCCAGCATGGAGCCCGTACCTTGTCAAGCACAAGGCGAAACTTGAAAAAGTTCAGAGGTATGCCACTAGACTAGTCCCAGAACTAAGAGGCATGAGTTACGAGGAAAGGCTGCGGGAAATACACCTCACGACACTGGAAGACAGAAGAGTAAGGGGAAACATGATCACTACCTATAAAATTCTAAGAAGAATTTCACTGTTCCCCTAACACACAAACTAACTGTTACTACCTGCATTCTCGGTTATCAACATTAAGCAATCTGAAATATCTAATTAGCCGCACTGGCTTGGCAGCAGAGTCTCTGGCAACGTCTGGGAACTTGAAGTAATCTTATCAATCAGTATTAGGTGGAATGTTTGGCAACGGAGCAGTAATGTGACGGTGCGATGAGTGCAACATGCAACAGAGAACCCTTATGCACGAGAAGGGGGCAATTGCCTACATCTCATCATCTCATAATATATGGATCAACTCCTGGGAATTTGTGTAAAGATTAGTTTATAGTTGTTTTGTGCTGCGGATGAGTCAGGTGGCAAATATTTGTGTTGTGTATATGTGGGCGTCGTTGGGGGGGGGGGGGGGGAGTTTCCATAGTGGTGTCAGGATACTTATTCCGGCAATTATAGAAATATTAGCAAATGAGAGTTTATGGTGAACAAATCCACAAAGACTGATGAGAGTTCGAATCTACGCACGGGAAGTTCCTAGATGCTCCTTAGTCAAATGTACCAAGACATTATATATATAAATATATACATATAATATATATATATATATATATATATATATATATATATATATATATATATATATATATATATATATATATATATATATAAAATATATATATATATTGCCTGGGAGAGATTGGAGTTCTGGTTGGTTAAATACCCCAGAATTCCTACCTCTCTTAATGGCTTTGAAGTATGGTGTAGTGGATACAGCGTGCAACTGCCACCTTGTTGGCCAGTGTTCGAGTCCCCTGGTGGGTTGAGTGTCTAAAAAGTTATATATATATATATATATATATATATATATATATATATATATATATATATATATATATATATATATATATATATATATATATATATATATTATAATATATTGGTGTATACTGGCAGCAGGTTTTCTTTTAAACATATGTCGTCTATGCCTTCAAATGCCCACTTGGGGACTGTAAGCCCCAAAGAACTCAGTATATAGGCAAACCAACAACATCTCTTTCTAGGCGATTAACGATGCATAAGAAACAGGGCTCCATTAAGGAGCATATAATCTCATCCCACAACCAGACCATCACCAGAGAAGTCTTAACAAACAACACAGAAATCATTGATAGATACAGCGATAGCAGGCGGCTTGACATCTGCGAGGCACTACACATCAAAAAGTCAACACCAGCAATCAACAGCCAATTAATGCACAACTATATTCTACCCACTTCATGACTCCGAACCAATATAGAAGCATCAAGAGGAAGTATGGGCCAATAGGCCCTCTGCAGTTACTTCCATTCTTATGTTCTTTTATCCAACACATATCCATTGTTTCGTGTTCTGTCTTGTGTTGTCATAAGTTTGTTCACCTCATCCAAAACTGTTGTATCATATCACCTCACCCAAATCCGAGTATATATATGGAAGCAAATTGCATGTTTACGGGGTACAATTGTGTGTGTAAACTAAAGTCTTTGAATATGTAATAAGTTATTACGAAATGCGTTCAGGCGTCGCGTCAGACTAGAAATAAAAATGAATTTTGGAGAATTGATTTTTCAATTATCCTCAATAGTGAGAAGAAACATAAGAAATATTGAGAAAATTCGTGATAGAATTATTAATCTTACCTTTTCGGTCATATTTAACAACATATGTTTGCAAGTTTGCAAGAAAGACTGCTACCAAAATATACTAATATATATATATATATATATATATATATATATATATATATATATATATATATATATATATATATATATATATATATATATATATATATATATGTAATATATGGACGAGTATTGTTATGCCAAGGTCGACACACATTCCTTCCCATCCCTCTCTATCAGAGCCAACATTTGGAAGAACGATTGGATATAACCCAAGTCTCATTACCCTATCAGTAAGAGAAGTGGCACAACGAGGCTTTGATTTAATATACTGAGAGAGAGAGAGAGAGAGAGAGAGAGAGAGAGAGCGCGACCACCAGGTAATACCATATACAGCCTCCATCACATAAGGATCAGTGCCAGAGACATGTAACAAGGCTCGTTCCTGAGCTATGAGTAAAGACTGATAGAACTGGATCTTGGCACACTGGAGGAAAGGGGAGATAGGGAGGACATGATAAGAAACGTGTAAGATTTTATGGGAAATTTATAAAGATCTAGACAAAGCAACAATGTTCAAAGCTAGAAACAGCAGAACGAGGGGATCATAGATCGAAACTAAAGACGCAAATGATTCACAGAGACATCAAACAGAATGTTTTCAGTGTTAAAAGTATCGAGGAGTAGAGTGGATTAGTCGTAGAAGTTAATTTGATTAAACATCTTAAATGTAAATATGACAAGAGCGTGACAAATGCCATTGTATTAATAGTAGAACTTTCGGAAGGCGGGGCTTGGAACCTAGCTCGACCCTGTCAGCACATCGAGGTGGGTACAAACACACGCTATATTTAGTTTGCAGTTTTCCATAAAATTACTTTTTCAGTAATACTCAGTTTTTTTTTTTTATTTTTGTGCGTAACAGGGTGGTCTCGACTGAGCGGCGCGTGTACTGAAAGAACAAGATCATTAAGTTCAAAATGTTACTCCAGAAGCGCCTTCAAGAACTGTGTCAACAATATTGGGTTAAGGAAGGGGCGCTTGTCTCTAATGAGTTCCAGCTTATGGGATTATCTCTTTTAATCTTCAGTGCAACTTGCACCTGAACATTCTCAAAGACTCTAGGTCTGATCGGGGGAAAACGATTGTATCGCTAGACTTGGGGTGGACGGTAGAGCGACGGTCTCGGCTCTTGCAGGTCGGCGTTCAATCCCCGACCGTCCACAAGTTTCATTTATAATTATTATTTTCTACCACAGATGTGGCCACATAGCTACAATGCTAACCAGCATACATACATTTTCTTCTGTCCTCTATGGACCGGGTGAGCGATCTGTTAAACATATAGTTAAGGGATTTATTGAACAATCAACCACAGAAGGTGACTGCAGTGCCTTTAAAATGTTAAGCTAACTTACAAACATGACTGCACAGATTTACGTCTGTCCTACATAAACAGTGGTCGAGGTGCCTTTTTACATAGCGTCATTAATGTGCGTTTACAAAGGTGAAATGCAATTCTGACCAGCATCCACATAACCCCGTATACAAATACACACACATATACATATATACACTATTCCCTATAGTTGCACCAGAGTTGGTATCGCTTTTAGGTAATAATATATACTCATATACCTACACATATCCCACGGATACACATATACCTATGTCTCTACTACTTTGACAGGGTAAGATAGCTTGTACTGAAACTAGTGTGATATTAAACACTTGACAACTGAAGGGGATTAAAATGCTTTTACAAGCTCAGATTATAAGTACATACATTGTATAATGACGTATTTCATATTGTATAACAGATGTATTATAGAGTCAATCTTGGGTACAAGTCCAATATATCATCACCAAGTGGTTGGGCACTATTCCCCCCCCCCCCCCCCCGACCCATCCCAAACCCTTCTCCTGACCCCTTCCCAGAGCTATGTACTCGCCTAGCCTAGGAGAGAGAGACTCGTCCTACGTCCATTAGACGGTGTTTCTCCTCCTAATAGACGAAGAGGAAACCTCGCTGGAATGATCACATTACGGTATCACAAAATAGATTTATGACTTGGCATAACCAGTGGAATGACGCGGGGAGTTCTGGAAATGGTTGGTTCTTAAAAAAAAATAATCACGTCTTCAGCTTTTCCAATTAACAGATTTTAGAGCGATCCTGTTTCCAAACTTCTCCCAACACACAGTTCAGGCAACATAGATCGGACTTCAACATGACTCAAAATGTCTTGTCAGGCATTTTGCCTGACAAGGGGCGCCTAACAGCTGGGTGGTCAGCGCTTCGGATTCGTAGTCCTGACTTTCCGGGTTCGATCCCCGGTGGAGGCGGAAACAAATGCTCAAAATGTTTCTTTCACCCTGATGCCCCTGTTACCTAGCAGTAAATAGGTACCTGGGAGTTAGACAGCTGTTACGGGCTGCTTCCTGGGGGGTAACAAAAAGAAGGCTTGGTCGTGGACCGGGCCGCGGGGACGCTAAGCCCCGAAATCATCTCAAGATAACCTCAAAACAGGCATTAGGATTAATGATTCTAGGATGAAGTTCCGTGTTACTTGCCTTATTCTTCACCTGGAAAGGAACTTCAAATATTAACTTTTCAAAGTTACTTTTACACTCCTAATGGAGGTGATGCGTGTCGCTGAAGCAGACACAATAAGCGGGAGGTAGAAGACAAGTAGAGCAAGGGAGTAGGACAGTAGGGGAGGAGAGAGCCGGCCACTAATGTCTCGGGTAAGCGCCTGACCGCTGCCCGGTGGTGGTGGGTCACCATATTTTTAGATGATGGTGTGTGGAGAGGGAGGTGAATTGTGAGCAGTCAAGACATGTGATGAGTAAGCGCTTAAGGTGAGGGCGTGAGGAATGAGGATGTGATGGGCAAGGTCGGGCGCCAGTGGTCGGAGGTGCATGTGGTCAGAAGTGCTCCGGTCACCGGTGATCAGGTCAAGGCGGTGATCGCCAAAGAGAAATAATTAGCGGGCATTAAGACCACTGTTCCAGAAACTGGTTCTCATGAGTGTAACTATTGAGAGGCAGGAGCCACGACTCTCAACTGTCATGTGCCTTCATAAATAAAAAATAACTACACATTAAGTGAGGGACACACAAGTACTGGGAATATATCCTCACTCACCTGCAAACTTGGTCTTGTAATATGGCATGAAATTAGTTGCTCGTTCCTCTGTTTGCAAGTTAAAGGAACTGTTACTGAAGGAGTGAATTAAGAGGAATTTCTGCCCGGCGCAGCTCTCAGGTTGTGGTTAAGTACGGGGGATCGAGTTCCCAGATGACAGGATCCCTATATGTGAGGCGCAATAGCGTCAGGGGAAGACACAAGGTGTAGATTACATTCCCCCTGGGCTCTATGGGTCTCGAACCATGGACCACACTCGTGTGAGACCGAAGCTCTATCGACTGGACTATGAGTAGTCTTAATAAGGGAAAGTTTCCACCAGCAGCATCCTGCTGCCAAACTGGAATTTTTTACTTTCCCTGACTACTACTACTGGAGCTCTGAGGAGTTACTGACACGTCCATGTTAGTTTTGTGTAGCTCACATCTCTCGCCCCTGGAGAGGCGGAGACGAGCTCTTGCATGAAAGAGCAAACAATAAGTTGTGTTCGTGTAACTATAAATGACTCGTTATTGCCTACTAACGACGGAGATGTAGAGGGTTTGCTCTATACAAAAAAAAATATTTTATTTTCCAAGGCCGATAACTTTTGTTATTGAGTCATATGGCAACTTGAGGATGGAGTGTAGCGCTCACTCTCACTAGTAGTTATCCTGGGTAGTGACACTTGAGTGTTTAGTGAGATCTTTCATTGGATTCTGTTATGTTTGATTTCCGACAATATCTTGAGAATTCTCAGCAGCATCCACTTGAATCTTAAAGATCTTACGTATTTACACAACTGCTTATTAAAAGCCTGCACTGAAATTGTTTGTAATTTTTTTGACCAATTTTCTTACTAATTGTAATTCTTTTGTAAATTAATATATATAGTACTGAACGTTTTACGTAAACCTTCACAAATATTAATGTACAACCATTTATGAAAAACGTTTTTGAGTAATTTGACTATCAATATTGACAGTTTCCCCTGACAGTAGTTTCTAGGCTCAAACTTTGGTGTCACGGGGGTGTCACTTTTGGTGTCAAGGGGGTGTCACTTTTGGTGTCACGGGGGTGTCACTTTTGGTGTCACGGGGGTGTCACTTTTGGTGTCATGGGGGTGTCACTTTTGGTGTCACGGGGGTGTCACTTTTGGCCAATGTGAGAGGAAATTCACGGAGACAAGCACGTTATTACCTGATTGCAAACTATTTAATGCTAGTAGTGAGGAAAGGGAGTCAGAAATAACTAAGCTGCCTACCTCAGTGTTGTCAATAACTTTGAGTGCTACCAATAATGATACCAGCTCAACTTGCAAGGTGGATGCCCAGCTGTTAACTCTTATATTGTTTTCAGTCGTGCTTCCATCAGGCTGATGAGCAAATAACAACACTTCCTGCCCTCCCTTTACCTGTGTTGAGTGGTCCGTCAGTGTATATGGTCTGTACGATGTTTATAAGCATTATTATTTGGATATAAAAAAATCCTTCTTTTCTGAATTCTGTATTGTGGTCCACGCCTTCCTCAGAGGACACCTTCACGGGTCACATAACAGAGATGTGCTCCCACGTGCTGCCACACACCCGCTACATTGTATGTCGTTGGTGTACAACTTCACTGTTCTTCCAGATATAAGTCTTAGAGAAGGGGATAGTTGGTTGTAGGTCAATATGATGACAATAAGGTCAGTATTCCCTGGGACATTCTGTACTACGGGTCGGACAATATATTCCTGTGGCCAAAATCACCAAAACTCCTGAAACAGTAGAGCTTGGGAGAGCATTTTAATTACAAAGGATTACATACAGCAAATGAAATATATATATGAAAATAATGAATGAATAAAGGACTTAGTGCAGGGGCCGGCTGTATTGCATTACCATAACACCCACGCTGTATTTGTTTTTAAAGCTACTGTATTTATTTTAATTTTAGATTCAATTTATCTGAAGGTCACACTGCTATTTTGGATGTGGTCTGAGCCCATAATCTGTCCCTGTCATAGGTACTGATGCCCGTGCTCCATCATGCTCAACCTGCTCACTTCAGTTCCTGGTCCCCGCCTCTCCTCCAGTGGGGAGAGGTCTTCAACGTCTTGCGGTTACTTCGTTCAGAAACCTAAGTGAGGAGGCTTTTAGGGCGCTTTACACTGCCAACGTGAGACCAGTCTTAGAGTATGCCGCGCCATCATGGAGCCCCCACCTGAAGAAACACATAAGGAAACTAGAGAAGGTTCAGAGGTTTGCGACGAGGCTTGTCCCAGAGTTACGAGGGATGGGATATGAAGAACGTCTGAGGGAACTGAACCTACCTGTAACCCCACACATGTGGGGCCTGATAGCTGAGTAGACAGCGTTCTGTACTCGTAATCCTACGGTCCAGGCTCGATCCCTGGTGATGGCAGAAACAAATGAGTAGAGTTTCTTTCACCCTGATGCACCTGTTACCTAGCAGTAAATAGGTACCTGGGAGTTAGACAACTGTTACAGGCTGTTTCCTGTGAGTGTGTGTGTGTGTGTGTGTGTGTGTGTGTGTGTGTGTGTGTGTGTGTGTGTGTGTGTGTGTGTGTGTGTGTGTGTGTGTAAAAATAATAGTAGTAACAATTGATTGATTGACAGTTGAGAGGCGGGCCGAAAGAGCAGAGCTCAACCCCCGCCAGCACAACTAGGTGAATACAATTAGGTGAATACACAGAAACACACAAGGAAGGAAAATAAATAATTTTCCTTATAAAAGGAAATAAAAAGCAAAAGAAGAATCCGCGGTTTATTAGGGCATGTATGGAAGCAAAGGAACGGAATAAAAGGGCGTGGAGGAACTTCCGAAATGACAGAACTGCCCAAAGCAGAGAGGGTTATCTTGAGGTTATCTTGAGATGATTTCGGGGCTTTAGTGTCCCCGCGGCCCGGTCCTCGACCAGGCCTCCACCCCCAGGAAGCAGCCCGTGACAGCTGACTAACTCCCAGGTACCTATTTACTGCTAGGTAACAGGGGCATTCAGGGTGAAAGAAACTTTGCCCATTTGTTTCTGCCTCGTGCGGGAATCGAACCCGAGCCACAGAATTACGAGTCCTGCGCGCTATCCACCAGGCTACGAGGCCCCCTCGTAGAGACCAGAGAGCCAGAAATTTGTATGTCAGTGTGAGAAGATAAGTAGAGAGACAGTATGAAATGATATAGCAAATAAAGTCATGAGCGAATCAAAACTGCTCCACAGCCGTATCAGGAAGAATACAACAGTGAAGGAACATGTGATGAAACTTAGAACAGACGAGGACAGGTACACAGAGAATGACAAGGATCTGTGTGAGAACTCAACAAGAAATTCCAGGCCTTCACAATAGAAAGAGATAAAGTTCTTGAGCGGGAAAGATATGGCAGTAAACCAGGAGGCCATGGAATGGTTCGAAATTAAAAGAGAAGAGGTTAAGAGACATCTGTTGGATCTAGACATGAGAAAGACTGTTGGTCTGGACGGAATCCCACCATGGGTACTGAAAGAGTGCGCAGAAGTACTTTGCTTGCTATTCCCCATGGAGTATATTAGGTCACTGTAAACGAGAGACTTACCAAAAATATGGAAGACGGCTAATGTTGTCCCAATATACAAAAAGGGTGACAGACAAGACGCACTGAACTACAGGCCAGCGTCCTTAACTTGTATACCATGCAAGGTGATGGAGAAGATCGCGAGAAAAAACCTAGTAACATCTAGAGAGAAGGGATTTCGTGATATACCACCTACATGGGTTCAGGGAGGGTAAACCTTTCCTCACTGGTTTAATAGAATTCTACGATCAGTTGACAATGATTAAGCAAGAAGTTGGGCGGAATGCATTTTTTTTAGACTGTCCCAAAACCTTTGACACAGTGCCCCATAAGAGGCTGTATGGTGCATTAGTTGAAAAAACAGGCAGGAGTAACTAGTTGGGTGGATAAGGGAGTACCTAAGCAATAGGAAGCAGAGTTACAGTGAGGGGTGAGACCTCAGATTGGCGTGAAGTCACCAGTGGAGCCCCACAGGGCTCTCTATATCCTGTTTCTGATATACGTAAATGATCTTCCAGAGGGTATAGACTCATTTCTCTCAAAGCTTGCTGATGCCAAAATTATGAGAAGGATTAAGACAGAGAAGAACAGCATGAGGCTTCTAGAAAACCTGGATAAACTGAAGGAAAGGTCCAACAAATGGTTGTTAGAGTTTAATCCGTGCAAATGTAATGTAATGAAGATTGGTGTAGGAAGCAGAAGGCTAGATACAAGGTACCACTCGGAAGATGAAATTCTCCCAGAATCAGAGAGAGAGAGAAAGAGAAAGACCTGGGGGTTGATATCACGCCAGATCTGTCCCCTGAATCCCATATCAAGAGGATAACCTTAGTAGCGTATGCTAGGTTGGCCAACATGAGAACGCCCTTTAGAAACTTGTGTAAGGAATCTTTCAGAACTTTGGATACCACATATGTCAGACCAATCCTGGAGTATGCGACTCCAGCATGGAGTCCATATCTAGTCAAGCATAATACTAAATTAGAAAAGGTTCAGAGGTTTGCCTCCTGACTAGTACCCGAACTGAGGGGCATGAGCTATGAGGAGAGACTACGGGAGACTAATAAAAATAGTTAGTAGTTAGTAACAGTTGATTGATTGACAGAACAAGTAGGCTAGTACACACACTCACACACACACACAAGGGGAAGTCGGTGGCCGAGGGGACAGCACGCTGGTCACGTAATCCTGTGGTCCTGGGTTCGATCCCGGGCGCCAGCGAGAAACGATGGGCAGAGTTTCTTTTACCCTATGCCCCTGTTACCTAGCAGTAAATAGGTACCTGGGAGTTAGTCAGCTGTCACGGGCTGCTTCATAGTGTGTGTGTGTGTGGCGTGGAAAAAAATAGTAGTAGTAGTAGAAACAGTTGATTGACAGTTGAGAGGCGGGCCGGAAGAGCAGAGCTCAACCCCTCGCAAGCACAACTAGGTGAATACAACTAGGTGAATAGAAGGGCGCTGGTGGCTGAGTTGACAGCACGCTGGATACGTAATCCTGTTGTCCGGGGTTCGATTTCCGGCGCCGGTGGAAACAGATGGGCAGAGTTTCTGTCATCCTGATGCCCCTGTTACCTAGCAGTACATAGGTCCCTGGGAGTTTAACAGCTGTTACGGGCTGCTTCCTGGGGGAGGGAAGTTAGTAGTTAGTTACAGTTAATTGATTGATAGTTGAGAGGCGGGCCGAAAGAGCAAAGCACAACCCCCCGCAAGCACAAGTAGGTGAATACACACACATGTACACACGTACACCCGTCCCAGCTGTGTACAAGTGACCATAGCAACAGACCCAGTCCACTGTCAGTGTCTCCTGTGAACCTCTCTGCACGCCAAGCTCACAAATCCTCTGTGACCTACTCCTTCACCTTCGACAAGTCCCCGTGAGCCGCTGAGTGGGACTCCAAGGCGCCCCACCACGCAGTTCAACACGGATGGTGGAGGTGAAGGCGCGGGTACATGTGAGGGGCGGCGGTGAAGAGTAGTGTCTCAGGACTGACATCAGGGCGGCGCGTGCCTCCCAAGACAACCACTGGATGCTTCAGGATCTTACTCTGCTTTTTCCTGTTTGCTCCTGTTTTTTTCTGTCTTTCGTTTGTTGCTGATTTTTGATTCATTGTCTCAGCGTTTGTTGGGTGTTTGTTGTGATAAGTCGTTCTCGGCATGTGAGTAGAGCGTGAAATTCCTAAAATATTTTAACACAGTATCCGAGATATTTTAACACAGTATCTTAGATATTTTAACACAGTATCTGAGATATTTTAACACAGAATCTTAGATATTTTAACACGGTAGGCTAGGTAGGTTAGGTAATCAAAAAAACATTAATTCATGAAAACTTGGCTTATTAGGCAAATCGTGCCTTGCATAGTAGGCTGAGAAGTGCGTTCTGGCTACTAGGTACGCTATATATATATATATATATATATATATATATATATATATATATATATATATATATATATATATATATATATATATATATATATAAACATGTGTCGTACCTGGTAGCCAGAACGCACTTCTCAGCCTACTATGCAAGGCCCGATTTGCCTAATAAGCCAAGTTTTCATGAATTAATTGTTTTTCGACTATCTAACCTACCTAACTAAACCTAACCTAACTTTTTCGGCTACCTAACCTAACCTATAAAGATAGGTTAGGTTAGGTTAGGTAGGGTTCGTTAGGTTCGGTCATATATCTACGTTAATTTTAACTCCAATAAAAAAATTTACCTCATACATAATGAAATGGGTAGCTTTATCATTTCATAAGAAAAAAAATAGAGAAAATATATAAATTCAGGAAAACTTGGCTTATTAGGCAAATCGGGCTTTGCATAGTAGGCTGAGAAGTGCGTTCTGGCTACTAGGTACGACATATATATATATATGTATATATATATATATATATATATATATATATATATATATATATATATATATATATATATATATATATATATATATATATATATAATATTGCTTGCATTTTATACAGTCATTTCATAGTCTTATTGTACAATTAATTGTCTCGATATTGTATATGGAAGGGAAGACATCCGTGACTGCAGGAAACTCAGGTGAGTAGAGTGTGGTGAGCACCCCCTGAGGTGTGATGGCCGCCACCCCCTGAGGTGTGATGGCCGCCACCCCCTGAGGTGTGATGGCCGCCACCCCCTGAGGTGTGATGGCCGCCACCCCCTTTGGTGTGATGGCCGCCACCCCCTGAGGGTAACAATGCTCTCTATACACACTGATCTAATTCGAGGCTCTTAACTGGAAAACATGCTATTATCGGAAGCTGCATCAGCAGACTTCTGCTTGGCGGACACTCACCCATGGAATGTCCGTGTATGTATACTCACCTATTTGTGCTTGCGGGGGTTGAGCTTTGGCTCTTTGCTCCCGCCTCTCAACCGTCAATCAATAGGTGTACAGGTTCCTGAGCCTATTATGCTCTATCATATCTACACTTGAAACTGTGTATGGAGTCAGCCTCCACCACATCACTCCCTAATACATTCCATTTGTCAACCACTCTGACACTAAAAAAGTTCTTTCTAATATCTCTGTGGCTCATTTGGGCACTCAGTTTCCACCTGTGTCCCCTAGTGCGTGTGCCCCTTGTGTTAAATAGCCTGTCTTTATCAACCCTGTCGATTCCCTTGAGAATCTTAAATGTGGTGATCATGTCCCCCCTAACTCTTCTGTCTTCCAACGAAGTGAGGTTTAATTCCCGTAGTCTCCCCTCGTAGCTCATACCTCTCAGCTCGGGTACTAGTCTGGTGGCAAACCTTTGAACCTTTTTCAGTTTAGTCTTATGCTTGACTAGATATGGACTCCATGCTGGAGCCGCATACTCCAGGATTGGTCTGACATATGTGGTATATAATGTTCTGAAAGATTCCTTACACAAGTTTCTAAAGGCCGTTCTTATGTTAGCCAACCTGGCATATGCTGCTGATGTTATCCTCTTGATATGAGCTTCAGGGGACAGGTCTGGCGTGATATCAACCCCCAGGTCTTTCTCTCTCTCCGACTCTTGAAGTATCTCATCTCCCAAATGATACCTTGTATCTGGTCTCCTGCTTCCTACCCCTATCTTCATTACATTACATTTGCTTGGGTTAAACTCTAACAGCCATTTGTTCGACCATTCCTGCAGCTTGTCCAGGTCTTCTTGAAGCCTCTTCTTGAAGTAAGTTCAGTAGAACTTCGGTTTCAACCCTTTTAACCCTGTCGTAGCTCAGTCGATTAAGGCAGTGTCTGGGATGCTCCCGGACGCAGGTCCGAATCCTCGTCACGGCCCTTGTGGATTTGTTCTGTTCTTTCACTGTGGTTTTCCTTCTGATGTGACTGTGGAGTAGCTTTGGTTCGATCTTGGCTTTGTTTGCTATACCAATTTCATAACTTTTCTTTGCTTCTCTTCTCACCCTGACATACTCATTCCTGGTTCTCTGATATCTCTCTCTGCTTTCTGGTGTTCTGTTATTCCGGAAGTTCCTCCACGCCCTTTTGTTCAGTTTTCTTGCTTCCATACATGCCCTGTTATACCATGGATTCTTCTGTTGCTTCTCGGATTTTTCCCTTTGGGCCGGGATGAACCTGTTTACTGCCTCCTGACACTTTTGGGTAACATAGTCCATCATATCTTGTACAGACTTATCTCTGAGGTCTGTGGCCCAAGGTATTTCCCTTAGGAAACTTCTCATCTCTTCATAATTCCCTTTTCGGTATGCCAGCCTTTTGTTTCCTAGTTCTTTTTTGGGGGAGATAATTCCTAGCTCTACCAGGTACTCAAAGTTCAATACACTGTGATCACTCATTCCCAAGGGCGCTTCCATCTTAACTTCTCTTATATCCCATTCATTTAGGGTAAATATCAAATCAAGCATGGCTGGTTCATCTTCTCCTCTCATTCTTGTTGGTTCCTTGATGTGCTGGCTTAGAAATTGTCTTGTTGCCCGTCCAGCAGCTTAGCTCTCCATGTTTCTGGTCCTCCATGTGGGTCTCTGTTCTTCCAATCTATCTTCCCATGGTTGAAGTCTCCCATAATTAGTAGTCCAGATCCATTCCTGCTAGCAACAGAAGCTGCTCTTTCTATTATGTTAATGGTGGCCATATTGTTTCTATCATATTCCTGTCTAGGTCTTCTGTCATTTGGTGGTGGATTATATATGACTATGACTATAATTTTTTTTTTCCAGTTGTTATGGTACCTGCTATGTAGTCACTGAAAGATTCACAGCCCTGAATATCCATCTCCTCAAAATCCCAGCCTTTTCTTACCAGCAGAGCTACACCACCACCACCTCTTCCTTCCCTCTCTTTCCTTATAACATAATATTCCTGTGGGAACACTGCATTTGTTATCGTTTTTGTTAGCTTTGTTTCTGTGAGGGCTATTATGTCTGGATTTTCCTCTAGTACCCGTTCTCCAAGTTCATTTGCTTTATTTGTAATTCCATCTATGTTAGTGTACATTGCTTTGAGGCTCACTTTCTTCTGTCCCTTCTCAAATCGCCTCCTTATGAGTGTTCTGCTGGCGGGGGAAGCTGTACCATGGGTGTGAGGACCTGTGAGGTGGATAACAGGGTCTCAGAGGATACTGATTGTTACTGATACTGCTTGGACATATCCACAACTAGCTTTGCTGGGATGTATTACTGTAGAAGCTTATCTAAGTATTTCTTCAACACGTCCACTCCAGTTTTTACAACATTTGTTAGGTATACTGAGGTTTACACAGGTTTACACTGACCACGTGCATCCAGACAAGACCTGCACCAACACACTGATAACAGTCAGTGTTCTCAGCAGAGAATCTCGCTATGGGTACTGAATCTACGTATTCCACTATGTATTACGCCTAAAAATACACTAAATATTTCTCAATTCTGCAGTTGAGACACTGAGCACTGTGGCGCTCAGAGCTCCCGTAACACGCCTTGATAAATTCACTTCTCTCTGATCGGCACGCTTAGCTAGCCAATAGGATCCGTTATTACCCGCTTGGCCACATGATAGCCAAGGACCAGCTCGGCCACATGATAGCCAAGGACCAGCTTGGCCACATGATAGCCAAGGACCAGCTCGGCCACATGATAGCTAAGGACCAGCTCGGCCACATGACCGACAAGGACCAGCTCGGCCACATGACCGACAAGGACCAGCTCGGCCAAATGACCGACAAGGACCAGCTCGGCCAAATGACCGACAAGGACCAGTTCGGCCACATGACCGACAAGGACCAGCTCGGCCAAATGACCGACAAGGACCAGCTCGGCCAAATGACCGACAAGGACCAGCTCGGCCAAATGACCGACAAGGACCAGCTCGGCCAAATGACCGACAAGGACCAGCTCGGCCACATGACCGACAAGGACCAGCTCGGCCAAATGACCGACAAGGACCAGCTCGGCCACATGACCGACAAGGACCAGTTCGGCCACATGACCGACAAGGACCAGTTCGGCCACATAACCGACAAGGAGCTACTTACAATAACGTCACCTCGTCTCTGCCTGTAACCTAACCCGAAATAATGTTCTTTAAAGTGAAGGTTGGCGACGGAACGCAGAGTGGCGGAGTGATGGAGCCAGACAGTGCTTGCTACTGACCATATTAAGTCATGGAGCAGTTGTATAAGGGTGGGGGGGGGAGTGTTGGGGTAGGGGGGGAGTGAGGGGAAACTATGAGGGGGGGGGAGGATATACGATGAGGGTGGGGGGGGGGTAGTGGGGGAAGGAGAAGGGATCTCAGGTTGCCAGGCAAGAGGGGTCTCCACTTGAAGCATCTGGGCGGTGGCGTCTTTCATGGTCTAAATTTGGGCGAGACCATTGGAGAGTTGATACTCTATTGTGTTGCCAGAGGCGATATAACTCCCGCCTGGCAATACCAACCCGGGTTCTTGTAGGGTGGGCTACGTCCTGATGGCTCAGTGAACAACGCTTGGGGTTCGTAGTCCTAATGGTCCGGGTTCTTATATATTGCAAGGCATGAGTTTGTTTGGTCTGGTGTGCTGGAGCTTACGACCTGTATGACTTCTCAGGTCGTAAGTCCCTCCGGAGGACTTACGAGCTCCGGTGGTTGACTTGAGGCCCAACGCAAGACCTCACTGACCTGCCGGAGTATGTCGTAGTATTTTTATTATTATTATTATTAATACATGAGATACATCTGCATTAGTGCAGCTACACTAGACTATATGAAGTGGAGTACAGTGCGTCAAAAAAGCTAACTAGGTGATGCTAAAAACTCCCCATCACACAGGAAGGCTAGTCATACAGTCATGTAGTCGTGACGTAGTCCACAATAAACGCTCAGTGTAGGTACACCCAGAGATGAAGAATACCTCTCGGTTTACATATCCTTGGGAATACAACACGTTACAAAGTATAAGTATACTACAAACCTTCATCCGTGTATAGACGAGTTTGTAGACTGAAGAGGCCTGTAAACTTGATACTGACTCACCATTACCGCTCTGGTGTACAGGACCAGTGTCCGGTCCACTAAGGTACTGGTACACTACCACCCACTTCCTCTTCACCCACTTGCCTACCACCATCAGTCACTTGCCCACCACCACCACCACCACCCACTTGCCCACCGCCACCACCTACTTGCCCACCACATCCACCCACTTGCCCACAACCGTCACCCACTTGCCCACCACCACCACCACCCACTTGCCCACCACCACCACCACCTACTTGCCCACCACATCCACCCACTTGCCCACAACCGTCACCCACTTGCCCACCACCACCACCCACTTGCCCACCACCACCACCCACTTGCCCATAACCGTCACCCACTTGCCCACCACCCACTGGTCCACCACCACCATACTTGCCCACCACCACTACCCACTTGCCCACCACCACCACCCTCTTGCCCACCACCACCACCCTCTTGCCCACCACCACCACCCACTTGCCCACAACCGTCACCCACTTGCCCACCACCACCCACTTGCCCACCATCACCACCCACTTGCCCAACACCACCACCCACTTGCCCACCACATCCACCCACTTGCCCACAACCGTCACCCACTTGCCCACCACCACCACCCACTTGCCCACCACCACCCACTTGCCCACCATCACCACCCACTTGCCCAACACCACCACCCACTTGCCCACCACATCCACCCACTTGCCCACAACCGTCACCCACTTGCCCACCACCACCACCCACTTGCCCACCACCACCCACTTGCCCACCATCACCACCCACTTGCCCAACACCACCACCCACTTGCCCACCACATCCACCCACTTGCCCACAACCGTCACCCACTTGCCCACCACCACCACCCACTTGCCCACTACCACCCCCAACCAAAATACATGGAAAAGTACAAAGAACTCCACGGTACAGTCCCACACAACCTTTAGGCCTACGTCGACACAGAAGTCCAATGCCAGAGAAGTTTACTTATAAGGTAACCGGGGCAGCGAACAGTAGGCCTACAGCCTCAGACTTCCCTTGCCAAAAGGCCTTGTAAGTTAAGTGCTGGCGGCTTCCTGCCTCCTCCACTTCCTCATCCCAACATGTGAGTGGCGTCGCGGCCTCACGTGGAGGGCAGGGGTAGGCAGGGAGGGAGGCAGGGAGGCTAGGGCATGGGGATGGGAGAGGTGGGACGGGGAGAGGTGAGAGGGGAGGAGGGGGAGTAATTAGCCCTCAGGTGGCCGGCGGGAACAATGATAATTGGACAGTTTAAGCTGTAAATTGAGTTAAAGCTCTCGAAGCTGTCTTTCAGGTCCTTGTGGATAGTTACTGGGGTGTGTGAGGGCTGGTTGGTGAGGGCTGGTGTGTGAGGGCTGGTTGGTGACGGCTGGTTGGTGAGGGTTGGTTGGTGAGGGCTGGTTGGTGAGGGCTGGTTGGTGAGGGCTGGTTGGTGAGGGTTGGTTGGTGAGGGCTGGTGTGAGAGAGCTGGTTGGTGAGGGCTGGTTGGTGAGGGCTGGTTGGTGAGGGTTGGTTGGTGAGGGCTGGTTGGTGAGGGCTGGTTGGTGAGGGCTGGTGTGTAAGGGTTGGTTGGTGAGGGTTGGTTGGCGAGAGCTGGTTGGTGAGGGCTGGTTGGTGAGGGCTGGTTGGTGAGGGCGAGATGCTGGTAAAGACAGAAAATGCAGGTTCCTGAGGCCAGGTAATAATGTTAAGAGTCACAAGGTGTCAGGTGGATCATGTTGAAATTGTGAAGTCGGAATGCAAAATAAAACAAAAAAGTCTTGTCATTCAGATTAGTGTGAGACATTTAAAGGCAAAAGTCAATGCATAAATGTTTAAATTAAGGTAAATTTATCTGGGATTTATTTACCTAAGCGTTAGTAATAAAACATCTGATGTTGTTCTTCAGTTAAATCTTGCTCCTGTTAGGCCCCATTTAGGACATGTCGTTCAGTACTCGTCGCCGCACTATAGTTAGTTTAGTTCATATATTATGCACCCCATACCTATCTTGTGGGCGGTAGTGGAAAGGGTTACAGAGGCACATAATGGGCTCAGGGACTGAACCCCACAATTCATTTGGCTAAGCAAGTTACAGTCTTGATGAGTTAGTTACAAAATTCAATATAAGTCGTCACATCAACAATGGGTTCGAGATCGACCACAAGTTAGGACAGTTTCTAAATTAAGCAACTGACATATGTGGAGAGCTAGTGTCACAATTGATATGTCCTGCACACCGCCCCCCATCCAGTGGGCAGCGGTGGATAGGTTACAATCACTTAGTTACTATCTACAGTTAGCAAACTGGGGATATTTGGCTAAAATTTCTGGTAGCAGATCATTTTGAATGAAATATTGACACATCGCTGGAACATTGGTTATAGAATTGTCTCTGAATTCACGTATCTTTTCGCACTCCATCACATAGTGACGGAGGGTGTGCGAATAATTTTGTTGACACAGTTTACATTTGGTCAGGTCTACATCAGCAGATAATGAGAATTCCCAGAGATACTTGTAACCGAGTCTAAGCCGAGCAGTAGTAACATCTAGAAGTCTGCTGATTTTATTGGATGATCCATAGATGTGTGGCTCCTCTTGCATGATAGTATGATGATAGATGGAATTACTGGTGTAATTCATAGACTCAGTGTGGCTATAGACTGGACATATATTCACTAGAACGCGGCCAGCGGAGGATGACAGAGCTATGACTCTACATTCCATATGAAGAGAGATTGAAAAGTTTAATTTATATTTTCTAGACAAAGAAAAGGGCCAGTGGACGAAGTGCCAAAACAAAGGGGGAATTTTTATTAGGAATTGAATATCAACACAAAATAAAGTACCAAATTTGATAAGATTAGAGTTAAGAAAGACCTGGGTAAATACTGGTTTGGAAACAAGGCTGTTGATTTACGGAACATAATAACTGTGTGATAACTTGATTGTTTCAGGCGTAGGTTAGACATACACATGCTTGAGTTTGGGTGGGTATAAATAGGAGCTGCCCACCATAAGCCAATAGGCTTTCTACAGTTTCCTTATCTCCTTAAGACAGAGGCTGGCCGGGCAGGTGGGGACACGGGGACCCCTGCCACACACGCCGCTCTTAAACCACAAATGTGTGTCAAACGACGAATTAAGTAATGAAGCATTATTACGTTAACGATAAACTGGTGTATGTCAGAGATGAACAAATCTAATTTAAAAATAATTCTGGTCCATGGAGGGAGCAGGCGGCCATGACCCCGCTGCTCGCGCACACACGCACGCACACACACGCACGCACACACACGCACCAGCTGGGGTGTCAATGACCTAGCAAAAACAGTGTTCACATTCATTATGAACACCACGTGTTCAAACACATCCGCGGGAAAATGTAATAATCACTTGAAGCGTCTTGGTGAGCGTGACAACACCGAGGCGACGGTGTGCTGAGGACAACAGTATATTTGTGGGGGTTCAGTGAGCTCTGACCCGAGGACAAACAGGTGACACACGTGTGGCCGCCGTTCAATAGAGCCCCCCCCGGGTGACACACGTGTGGCCACCGTTCAATAGAGCCCCCCCGGGTGACACACGTGTGGCGTGTGTTCAATAGAGCCCCCCCAGGTGACACGTGTGGCCTCCGTTCAATAGAGCCCCCCGGGTGACACGTGTGGCCACCGTTCAATAGAGCCCCCCGGGTGACACGTGTGGCCACCGTTCAATAGAGCCCCCCGGGTGACACACGTGTGGCCACCGTTCAATAGAGCCCCCGGGTGACACACGTGTGGCCACCGTTCAATAGAGCCCCCCGGGTGACACACGTGTGGCCACCGTTCAATAGAGCCCCCCCGGGTGACACACGTGTGGCCACTGTTCAATAGAGCCCCCCCCGGGTGACACACGTGTAGCCACCGTTCAATTGAGCCCCCCCGGTTGACACACGTGTAGCCACCGTTCAATTGAGCCCCCCCCGGGTGACACACGTGTAGCCACCGTTCAATTGAGCCCCCCTCCCGGGTGACATACGTGTAGCCACTGTTCAATAGAGCCCCCCCCCCCCGGGTGACACACGTGTGGCCACCGTTCAATTGAGCCCCCCGGGTGACACACGTGTGGCCACCGTTCAATTGAGCCCCCCCCCCCGGGTGCCACGGGTGGAGGTGGTCAAGTCCAGCCCTCATGCCCCGCCTGTACCAACATGTTGTATGCTGGGACGTGTTCCAGCCTTCCTCACCTCACACGTCTGTGGTGGTGGTGGCGGTGGTGGTGGTGGTAGGATTGGTACTAAGGTACCACTACCTTACCCTCTTACCACCACCACCACCACTCCCTACCTTATCTTACTACCACCACCACCACAACCACAAATACAGTGCTCCCTAGCTTACCCTACTACCACCACCACCACCACCACAAGCAGTGCTCCTACTGATGCTGGTTGTGACACAGTGAGCACTGTGACTGTGACACTGTGAGCACTGTCACTACTGGCTGTGACAGTGACTGCAGGTTGTGACAGTGACTGCAGGTTGTGACAGTGACTGCAGGTTGTGACAGTGACTGCAGGTTGTGACAGTGACTGCAGGTTGTGACATTGACTGCAGGTTGTGACAGTGACTGCTGGTTGTGACAGTCACTGCAGGTTGTGACAGTCACTGCTGGTTGTGACAGTCACTGCTGGTTGTGACAGTCACTGCAGGTTGTGACAGTCACTGCTGGTTGTGACAGTCACTGCTGGTTGTGACAGTCACTGCTGGTTGTGACTGTCACTGCTGGTTGTGACAGTCACTGCTGGTTGTGACTGTCACTGCTGGTTGTAACAGTCACTGCTGGTTGTGACAGTCACTGCTGGTTGTGACAGTCACTGTTGGTTGTGAGGCAAGGATGGTGAGAGGGCACAACCGTGTTCGTCTTGAGACTGGTGCAAGGCACGACAGGAGGAGGAGGAAGGAAGTGCTCTTGACAGTAATGGCCACTTACCTGGCACTAGTCCCTTTGTTAGAGGTCTTTGACAGCCGGGTCCTCTGACGGTGGCTTGAGGGGTCAAGTGGCCTGTTGACGGCAGGCCAATGAAGCTATACAGGAAACATGTGTGTTGAAGTTTGTATTTTGGCCGAGTGTATTGTTGTGTGAGTATGGGGTGCACAATACACTACCACTCACAGGGTGAGTATGGGGTGCACAATACACTACCACTCACAGGGTGAGTATGGGGTGCACAATACACTACCACTCACAGGGTGAGTATGGGGTGCACAATACACTACCACTCTCAGGGTGAATATGGGGTGCACAATACACTACCACTCTCAGGGTGAATATGGGGTGCACAATACACTACCACTCTCAGGGTGAATATGGGGTGCACAATACACTACCACTCTCAGGGTGAATATGGGGTGCACCATACACTACCACTCACAGGGTGAATATGGGGTGCACCATACACTACCACTCACAGGGAGAGTATGGGGTGCACAATACACTACGGCTCACAGGGTGAGTATGGGGTGCACAATACACTAGCTGCCTCCGCTGTCAACAATCAATCATACCTGTGAGAATATGAACATGTAAGAGACATTAAAAATATGTGTAGGATAATAAACCCCACATTGTTTGAGTTAGGAAAATAATATTTATCATATTATCATATATATATATATATATATATATATATATATATATATATATATATATATATATATATATATATATATATATATATATATATATATATATATATATATATATATAGATACTGTTCTTAAATAGTCCCCCATTTTGCACCCGCAAGATAACGTAATTTTATGATTTGGCAAAAGTTAATTTTCTTGTTTGAGGAGCTGTTCACTTGAGACAGTTAAGCAAGTCCCAGCTGTGTCTGGGTACAAGTGACAGGATGAACAACCCAGCGGGTTTTCTTCCTATTGGGGAGTGTTGTACATGCTGCTATGGCGGTGTGTCCACTCACAGGATGAGTGGCGCTGCTCAATACTGTCACTATGGCGGTGTGTCCACTCACAGGATGAGTGGCGCTGCCCAATACTGTCACTATGGCGGTGTGTCCACTCACAGGATGAGTGACGCTGCCCAATACTGTCACTATGGCGGTGTGTCCACTCACAGGATGAGTGGCGCTGCCCAATACTGTCACTATGGCGGTGTGTCCACTCACAGGATGAGTGGCGCTGCCCCAATAAACTCGACCCTCGGGGCAACATTAAAATAGCAACATAGTTGTCGACGTTGCCTCTGGTCTGGGAGGAGACGGGTGTCGGGGTCGGCGGGTGTCGGGGCCACACGGTAGAACAGACGACACAATGCCACCTTTCGTGTGGGTGGCGACGCACTTGATTGAGCAATATATGGCGCCAAGGGAGGGGGTGTAGGGGGGACCTGGAGATGGCGCGGGTGGCAGCGTAATAGGAGCGATCAAGGAGCCGTGGAGGTGGGTAGTGTCAGCAGTTATTGCCAAAGAGAGAGCGCTGTCTATCTTGTGTGGCGCAGTACGTGTCTTTATAATAGTGCACTTTCCCTCCATGAAGCATGTGGCTTGACTACTAGCGGGCCAGTGTTATGGGCGCGTCTTCTATCCCCAGGGTCCCCATCACTGTGAACCTTCACAACTGTGTCCGTCCGTCCCCAGGGTCCCCATCACTGTGAACCTTTACTACTGTGTCCGTCCCGTCCCCAGGGTCCCCATCACTGTGAACCTTCACTACTGTGTCCGTCCGTCCCCAGGGTCCCCATCACTGTGAACCTTCACTACTGTGTCCGTCCCGTCCCAGCCCTCGGGGACCCCCCAGAATCTGAATGTTGTGAGTTACAGCTCCACCACCGCCATCAACAGCGTACTCTACAACCTCACTATATAACAACGGTTGTAGTCAATCTGCGTCGCCGCGTGTCTTTATAAACAACAGTCAAATACTCATTACTGTATATCTACACTAAGGAAACAAACATAGGAATGTGCCTGAATGCCAACAGTGACTGCCCGGACAGGTACAAGAGGAGTGTTGTTAACGCTTATGTCGACCGTGCTCTCAGCCACAGCTCAGAATGGAAGCAAGTCGACGAAGAACTCTGTAGGGTAAGGCAGGTCCTAGTCAACAACGGCTTCTCCAATGGTTTCGTCGAAGACATCATAAGAAGGAAAGTGAAACGCCATGCAACCTCTGAAGAGACAACTAACACAACACCTATACCCCCTATTAGACTATTTTACAGGAACTTCTTTTCCACAGCCCATAAAACGGAGGAAAGGGTCCTGAAAGATATTGTCAGTAGAAACGTTATCCCTACAGACAAAAATCAGAAGATACAACTGACAATTTACTATAAAACCCCCAAAACGGCCAGCCTACTCATGAGAAACTCTCCAGACACAAAGCAGAACGCTTTATAAGAGACCAACGTCGTCTATGCCTTCAAATGCCCTCTTGGGGACTGTAAGCCTAAAAAAAACTCAGTATATAGGCAAGACAACAACATCTCTTTCTAGGCGTTTAACGATGCATAAGCAACAGGGCTCCATTAAGGAACATATAGTCTCTTACCACAACCAAACCATCACCAGAGAAATCTTAGCAAACAACACAGAAATCATCGATAGATACAGCGATAGCAGGCGGCTTGACGTCTGCGAGGCACTACACATCAAGAAGTCAACACCAGCAATCAACAGCCAATTAATGCACAACTATATTCTACCCACTTCAAGACTCCGCTCCAATATAGAAGCATCAAGAAATATGGGCCAATAAAAATAGGTATTCTGCAGTTACCTACCTTTAATACCCTTTGTTTCGTGTTCTGTCTTGTGTTAAAAGTTTATTTTCACCTCATCCAAAACTATTGTAACATGTCACCTCACCCAAATGTAGGTATAAAAAACTCGAAGATGTTTAAGCTCTATTCAGTTAAAGTTGTGTGTGTGTGTGTAAACTAAAGTCTTTGAAAATGTAATAAGTTTTACGAAACGCGCTCAAGTGTCGCGTCAGACTAGAAATAAAAATTAATTTTGGAGAATTGATTTTTGAATTACCATCAACAGTGAAAAGAAACGTAAGAAAGATCGAGAAAATTCGTGTTAGAATTATTAATCTTACTTTTTCGGTCATATTTAATAATATATGTCTACAGGAAAGACTGCTACCAATATATATATATATATATATATATATATATATATATATATATATATATATATATATATATATATATATATATATATATATATATATATATATACATACTGTACGCATATTACTGCTGCTACTGATCACAAAATGCTGTCACTCTTACGACTGTTGACATGTCTACTAGTGTTAGTCAGAGCAATTACTACAAGAGGTCGTACTGAAGTAACGACCACTATAGTGTTTATTGTAGTTTATACAACAAGACCCTTGTTGACCTCATAAACTATATTGTCAGATTTATCTCACTGTTCCAGTGGTGCTGGTGTTTCACTGTGAGTGTTCCAGTGGTGCTGGTGTTTCACTGAGTGTTCCAGTGGTGCTGGTGTTTCACTGTGACTGTTCCAGTGGTGCTGGTGTTTCACTGTGAGTGTTCCAGTGGTGCTGGTGTTTCACTGTGACTGTTCCAGTGGTGCTGGTGTTTCACTGTGACTGTTCCAGTGGTGCTGGTGTTTCACTGTGAGTGTTCCAGTGGTGCTGGTGTTTCACTGTGACTGTTCCAGTGCTACTGGGACTACCGAGAGTGTTTGGGCTGCTGTTCCTTATGAACACTGAACTCTATTGATGTACAATATTGAGAGGACTGTGTTGATGCCGACCGTAACCTCCTTTCTCAGTAATTAAATGTTATGACGTAAATGTCTGTCCGTCAAGTACGAACAGCCAGTACGTACTGTCTGTCTGTACGTAGAGTTACGTGCCTCACGTTATCAGAATAGAACAATATCACATCACAAACATTGAGATTAAATTAAACTGCAATGAAAAGTGATCTTCAGGGAACTCCCTCACTCATGAGAGGAATTCTCGCTCTTCTCCAACACAAATAGAGAAGATGGTTATCCTGTGGCACTGGAGTGTCCCCCCACCCCCCAGGGTAGGGGGCAGGGTGGGTACTCACCCCATGAACGATATCAGTGCCCTCATGGCTATCCTCGGTGGAAGCTCGGATTCCTTTCTAGGGGGGGAGTGGGAGTCATCAATCACTTTTCAAATGGATTTTACAAGTGATGAATTGATGACAATAGTTGTTTATTGAGCTATACGGAGCTTACCTGAGGCTCCCGGAACATTATTAATTGACGTAACTATAAGAAGCCTTACACCAAGTTGGAAAAGTATTCTGTTTTATATATATATATATATATATATATATATATATATATATATATATATATGAAAATGAAAACTCACACCCCAGAAGTGACTCGAACCCATACTCCCAGAAGCGACGCAACTGGTAACTACAGGGCGCCTTAATCCGCTTGACCATCACGGCCGTCAAAAGGAAGTGATAGCCGAGGCTATTTGAGCCACTTCCCCGACGGCAACTCGGATGGTAATCTTGGGCATAGCATTTCACCAAATCACCTCATTCTTTGGGGCACACGTGAGGAACACAAATGCGAACAAGCCTGAATGGTCCCCAGGACTATATGCGAATGAAAACTCACACCCCAGAAGTGACTCGAACCCATACTCCCAGAAGCGACGCAACTGGTAACTACAGGGCGCCTTAATCCGCTTGACCATCACGGCCGTCAAAAGGAAGTGATAGCCGAGGCTATTTGAGCCACTTCCCCGACGGCAACTCGGATGGTAATCTTGGGCATAGCATTTCACCAAATCACCTCATTCTTTGGGGCACACGTGAGGAACACAAATGCGAACAAGCCTGAATGGTCCCCAGGACTATATGCGAATGAAAACTCACACCCCAGAAGTGACTCGAACCCATACTCCCAGAAGCGACGCAACTGGTAACTACAGGGCGCCTTAATCCGCTTGACCATCACGGCCGTCAAAAGGAAGTGATAGCCGAGGCTATTTGAGCCACTTCCCCGACGGCAACTCGGATGGTAATCTTGGGCATAGCATTTCACCAAATCACCTCATTCTTTGGGGCACACGTGAGGAACACAAATGCGAACAAGCCTGAATGGTCCCCAGGACTATATGCGAATGAAAACTCACACCCCAGAAGTGACTCGAACCCATACTCCCAGAAGCGACGCAACTGGTAACTACAGGGCGCCTTAATCCGCTTGACCATCACGGCCGTCAAAAGGAAGTGATAGCCGAGGCTATTTGAGCCACTTCCCCGACGGCAACTCGGATGGTAATCTTGGGCATAGCATTTCACCAAATCACCTCATTCTTTGGGGCACACGTGAGGAACACAAATGCGAACAAGCCTGAATGGTCCCCAGGACTATATGCGAATGAAAACTCACACCCCAGAAGTGACTCGAACCCATACTCCCAGAAGCGACGCAACTGGTAACTACAGGGCGCCTTAATCCGCTTGACCATCACGGCCGTCAAAAGGAAGTGATAGCCGAGGCTATTTGAGCCACTTCCCCGACGGCAACTCGGATGGTAATCTTGGGCATAGCATTTCACCAAATCACCTCATTCTTTGGGGCACACGTGAGGAACACAAATGCGAACAAGCCTGAATGGTCCCCAGGACTATATGCGAATGAAAACTCACACCCCAGAAGTGACTCGAACCCATACTCCCAGAAGCTGTTGCATCCGAGTTGCCGTCGGGGAAGTGGCTCAAATAGCCCCGGCTATCACTTCCTTTTGACGGCCGTGATGGTCAAGCGGATTAAGGCGCCCTGTAGTTACCAGTTGCGTCGCTTCTGGGAGTATGGGTTCGAGTCACTTCTGGGGTGTGAGTTTTCATTCGCATATAGTCCTGGGGACCATTCAGGCTTGTTCGCATTTGTGTTCCTCACGTGTGCCCCAAAGAATGAGGTGATTTGGTGAAATGCTATGCCCAAGATTACCATCCGAGTTGCCGTCGGGGAAGTGGCTCAAATAGCCTCGGCTATCACTTCCTTTTGACGGCCGTGATGGTCAAGCGGATTAAGGCGCCCTGTAGTTACCAGTTGCGTCGCTTCTGGGAGTATGGGTTCGAGTCACTTCTGGGGTGTGAGTTTTCATTCGCATATAGTCCTGGGGACCATTCAGGCTTGTTCGCATTTGTGTTCCTCACGTGTGCCCCAAAGAATGAGGTGATTTGGTGAAATGCTATGCCCAAGATTACCATCCGAGTTGCCGTCGGGGAAGTGGCTCAAATAGCCTCGGCTATCACTTCCTTTTGACGGCCGTGATGGTCAAGCGGATTAAGGCGCCCTGTAGTTACCAGTTGCGTCGCTTCTGGGAGTATGGGTTCGAGTCACTTCTGGGGTGTGAGTTTTCATTCGCATATAGTCCTGGGGACCATTCAGGCTTGTTCGCATATATATATATATATATATATATATATATATATATATATATATATATATATATATATATATATATTTTGTCGTTTATATAACAAGACCTTTATTGACCTCATAAACTATACTGTCAGATTTATATATATATATATATATATATATATATATATATATTGGCATCGATATGTTCTTGTCTTGTCCTTACTCTCATGGTGGGTAGAGTAAATAGTTCCGTGATTTGGGTGTTCATGGTAGGTCGCTCTATTCTTATGTGAATTGCCTCAAGAATTTGTAATCTTCAAGAAGATTACAAATTCTTGAGGCAATTCACATAAGAATAGAGCGACCTACCATGAACACCCAAATCACGGAACTATTTACTCTACCCACCATGAGAGTAAGGACAAGACAAGAACATATCGATGCCAACACAGAAGACAATGTCCAACATAACAGGCCAATATATATATATATATATATATATATATATATATATATATATATATAAATAGAGTATTGAAATACTTCGGAAATAGAGTATTGTGAGAACCGCAGACACTCCATTCGGGGCTATTTGGGGCTCTAAGGGCATCTTGGGCATCCACTCCTCTCTCACGCTTAACTACCCTTCACGATCCACCCTACATAGTTAACAACCACCGCCCCCCCTCCCTCCCCCCCCCCACAATACCTTCCTCACTACCACTTCGTTTTAGCAAGCTAAGAATGTCAAGCTTCCTCGAGGTCTTCCGTCAACTACGCCAATCACCTAGTTCGCCACTACGAGGGTAGGTAGCAGTCATCTTCTAAGGAACCTCGAGGTTAAGTAACAGTCAACATTCAAGGAACGCCTAGGTTAAGTATAAATCATCTTCGAAGAACCCCGAGTTTAAGTAGCAAGTGATTTGAAGAGTACAACCATTGTGTTGGGATCCCTGGACTTGAAAGTTCTCGTAATCCATCCTATTATTTTTGCTTGGTTATTCTCCTTAAACGTTAAATCGTCAGACATCATTATTTCTAGACCCTTTACTTGTTGTTTTCCTATTATGAGCAGATGTGATTGTTTTGTACCCTGTATTATGTTTAAGGTCCTCATATTAACTGTAACTGAGTACCTGAAATTTATCACTGTTAAACATCATGTTATTGTCTGGTGCCTAGTCGAAATCTTTATTCATATCTGCTTATAGTTTTAAATTTTTTTTAGCATCTGTAAATTTCTTGGTGATTTTTGTGTCATCTGCAAAAGATGATACGAAGCTGTGACTTGTATTTATGTATTTATCATATATCTGATATGATAATAAGGCACAGCAGTTGTTTTTCCTGTTTGAAAAATTTTGTTCAAAATTTTGTGTTTAACAGAAAATTTAATATATATCATCCTACTTTACCTGTCATTCCCATTAACCTTATTTTGTGTGCTATCTCTCTATGATCACATTTATCGAATGCCTTTGCAAAATCCGTATATACCACATCTGCATTCTGGTTGTCTTCTAATGCCTCAGTGACTTTATCGTAGTGGTCACTGTCAATGTTGTTATAATGTTATCAATTTATCTTTCAAAATCTATAGCGTTCATGTTGATATCAGTTGCATTTCCAGGGATTAGGATATCATGCATAAAGGAGCTGTCTTACTCTACATATTTACGTAACTTCTGCATATTGTTGCTTGACACAGTCCAGGAGTCCAGCTCCACCACTGCCTCCTGAGACGTTGTTGGTAAATGAAGCAGCGAATGAGTCTCATAGTCCATAATGATCGTTCACTTGTGGGTGAACACTCGTTTAGTTTTGTTTCGTTGACGTTGGTGCATGTGTTGGGTGACGTCACGGACACGTGGTCTCCGGGGCTCAGTTTATGTGGAGGAGAAACTTGTTTATCACAGGATGTTAGCTTCCGGAAGCTGCATGGCTGCCCTCCCTGCTGGCTGCCCTCCCTGCTGGCTGCCCTCCCTGCTGGCTGCCCTCCCTGCTGGCTGCCCTCCCTGCTGGCTGCCCTCCCTGCTGGCAGCCCTCCCTGCTGCCTGCCCTCCCTGCTGGCTGCCCTCCCTGCTGGCAGCCCGCCCTCCCTGCTGGCTGCCCTCCCTGCTGGCAGCCCTCCCTGCTGCCTGCCCTCCCTGCTGGCTGCCCTCCCTGCTGGCAGCCCGCCCTCCCTGCTGGCTGCCCTCCCTGCTGGCTGCCCTCCCTGCTGGCTGCCCTCCCTGCTGCCTGCCCTCCCTGCTGGCTGCCCTCCCTGCTGGCAGCCCGCCCTCCCTGCTGGCTGCCCTCCCTGCTGGCTGCCCTCCCTGCTGGCAGCCCGCCCTCCCTGCTGGCTGCCCTCCCTGCTGGCAGCCCTCCCTGCTGGCTGCCCTCCCTGCTGCCTGCCCTCCCTGCTGGCTGCCCTCCCTGCTGGCAGCCCGCCCTCCCTGCTGGCTGCCCTCCCTGCTGGCTGCCCTCCCTGCTGGCAGCCCGCCCTCCCTGCTGGCTGCCCTCCCTGCTGGCTGCCCTCCCTGCTGGCAGCCCGCCCTCCCTGCTGGCAGCCCTCCCTGCTGGCTGCCCTCCCTGCTGGCTGCCCTCCCTGCTGGCTGCCCTCCCTGCTGGCTGCCCTCCCTCCCTGCTGGCTGCCCGCCCTCCCTGCTGGCTGCCCTCCCTGCTGCCTGCCCTCCCTGCTGGCAGCCCGCCCTCCCTGCTGGCTGGCCTCCCTGCTGGCTGCCCTCCCTGCTGGCTGCCCTCCCTGCTGGCTGCCCTCCCTGCTGGCTGCCCTCCCTCCCTGCTGGCTGCCCGCCCTCCCTGCTGGCTGCCCTCCCTGCTGGCTGCCCGCCCTCCCTGCTGCCTGCCCTCCCTGCTGGCAGCCCGCCCTCCCTGCTGGCTGCCCTCCCTCCCTGCTGGCTGCCCTCCCTGCTGGCTGCTCTCCCTGCTGGCTGCCATCCCTGCTGCACTACCTGCTGCACCACCTGCTGGCTGCCCTCCGTGCTGCACCACCTGCTGGATGCCCTCCCTGCTGCACCACCTGTTGGATGCCCTCCCTGCTGCACCACCTGCTGGATGCCCTCCCTGCTGCACCACCTGCTGGATGCCCTCCCTGCTGCACCACCTGCTGGCTGCCCTCCCTGCTGCACCACCTGCTGACTGCCCTCCCTGCTGCACCACCTGCTGGATGCCCTCCCTGCTGCACCACCTGCTGGATGCCCTCCCTGCTGCACCACCTGCTGGATGGCCTCCCTGCTGCACCACCTGCTGGATGCCCTCCCTGCTGCACCACCTGCTGGATGCCCTCCCTGCTACACCACCTGCTGGATGCCCTCCCTGCTGCACCACCTGCTGGATGCCCTCCCTGCTGCACCACCTGCTGGATGCCCTCCCTGCTGCACCACCTGCTGACTGCCCTCCCTGCTGCACCACCTGCTGACTGCCCTCCCTGCTGCACCACCTGCTGGATGCCCTCCCTGCTGCACCACCTGCTGGATGCCCTCCCTGCTGCACCACCTGCTGGATGGCCTCCCTGCTGCATCACCTGCTGGATGCCCTCCCTGCTGCACCACCTGCTGGATGCCCTCCCTGCTGCACCACCTGCTGGATGCCCTCCCTGCTGCACCACCTGCTGGCTGCCCTCCCTGCTGCACCACCTGCTGACTGCCCTCCCTGCTGCACCACCTGCTGGATGCCCTCCCTGCTGCACCACCTGCTGGATGCCCTCCCTGCTGCACCACCTGCTGGCTGCCCTCCCTGCTGCACCACCTGCTGACTGCCCTCCCTGCTGCACCACCTGCTGGATGCCCTCCCTGCTGCACCACCTGCTGGATGCCCTCCCTGCTGCACCACCTGCTGGATGGCCTCCCTGCTGCACCACCTGCTGGATGCCCTCCCTGCTGCACCACCTGCTGGATGCCCTCCCTGCTGCACCACCTGCTGGATGCCCTCCCTGCTGCACCACCTGCTGGCTGCCCTCCCTGCTGCACCACCTGCTGACTGCCCTCCCTGCTGCACCACCTGCTGGCTGCCCTCCCTGCTGCACCACCTGCTGGCTGCCCTCCCTGCTGCACCACCTGCTGGCTGCCCTCCCTGCTGCACCACCTGCTGGCTGCCCTCCCTGCTGCACCACCTGCTGGCTGCCCTCCCTGCTGCACCACCTGCTGGCTGCCCTCCCTGCTGCACCACCTGGTGGCTGCCCTCCATGCTGCAACACGTACTGGCTGCCTTAGATAAAGGCAGCCAGCTCTCTTCTTAGAGAGAGAGAGAGAGAGAGAGAGAGAGAGAGAGAGAGAGAGAGAGAGAGAGAGAGAGAGAGAGAGAAAGAGGTTAAGGAAGACTATGGGGGAAGGAGGAAGAGGGGATATGAGGTGTAGGAGGGGAAATACCCTGAGAGGGGAAATACCCCAGCAGCCCCCACCAAGGGCACCTGGCGTTGTTTTAGTAATAAGAGTTGACCAAGGCAAGTATAGAGTGTGTGTGTGTGTGTGTGTGTGTGTGTGTGTGTGTGTGTGTGTGTGTGTGTGTGTGTGTGTGTGTGTGTGTGTACTTACCTAGTTGTACTCACCTAGTCGTGCTTGCGGGGATTGGGGATTATGTGGAGCTCTGGGGACGACTTTCTGGGGCTTTGGGGATGACTATCTGGGGCTCTGGGGATGACTCTAGGGCTCTGGGGACGTCTCGGGGACGACCCACCCAAGCTATCCACCCAAGCTATCCACCCAAGCTATCCACCCAAGCTACCCACCCAAGCTATCCACCCAAGCTACCCACCCAAGCTATCCACCCAAGCTGTCCACCCAAGCTATCCACCCAAGCTATCCACCCAAGCTATCCACCCAAGCTATCCACCCAAACTACCCACCCAAGCTATCCACCCAAGCTGTCCACCCAAGCTATCCACCCAAGTCACCCACTCAAGCCACCCACCCAAGCTACCCACCCAAGATATCCACCCAAGCTATGCACCCAAGCTATCCACCCAAGCTACCCACCAAAGGCTTCCTTCCGAATCATAGAAAACTTAGAATATTTTGGGAACGGGACTTTCCTGCACCGCGGGAGATTACACCCTTTCCAATATTAATCCTTCGCTTTCCACCCAAGAAGCAAATTAGAGATCAGCCCAAGCTTCGTCTTGAGGCAAAGCTCAACGCCTTAAGCCATATTGATGCTCTGTCCACAGAGCATTCTCTCTCTCAAATCATATACACTAATGGTTCCCTACACCGCACCACAGGTACAGCTGGAAGTGCAGTTGTTCTGACAATGGGCGATGGCTTGTACTTTGAGTGAGGAGTCCGTATAAACAACTGGGCCTCTACCCTTCAGACCGAACTATTTGCCTTGATCCTTGCACTGAAATGTGTACAAGTCTCCAAACTTGATACATTAATTGTAAGTGACTCCTTATCATCCTTAAATGCTCTCAACTCTTTAAGACATAACTGTAACTTGCTCGTGTCCTAGACACAAATACAACACAATTATCAATGATGATAACAGAGTCCATTTCATGTGGACTCCATCTCATGTTGGCCTCCGAACGCATGATAAAACGGATGAGTTAGCCAAAGAATCTGCCTTTTAAGGAATAACTGAGTATAACCTTGGATTGTCAATAAGCAGTCTATGAGCAATAGTACATCAAGAACTTCAACAAAATCTTGTTGATCTGACGCAAGTGAAATTGACACCAGTAATTCCATCTATCATCATACTATCATGCAAGAGGAGCCACACATCTATAGTTCATCCAATAAAATCAGCAGACTTCTAGATGTTACTACTGCTCGGCTTAGACTCGGTTGCAAGTATCTCTGGGAATTCTCATTATCTGCTGATGTAGACCTGACCAAATGTAAACTGTGTCAACAAAATTATTCGCACACCCTCCGTCACTATGTGATGGAGTGCGAAAAGATACGTGAATTTAGAGACAATTCTATAACCAATGTTCCAGCGATGTGTCAATATTTCATTCAAAATGATCTGCTACCAGAAATTTTAGCCAAATATCCCTAGTTTGCTAACTGTAGGTAGTAACTGAGTGACTGTAACCTATCCACCGCTGCCCACTGGATGGGGGGCGGTGTGCAGGACAAACATATCAATTGTGACACTAGCTCTCCACATATGTCAGTTGCTTAATTTAGAAACTGTCCTAGCTTGTGGTCGATCTCGAACCCATGGTTGATGTGACGATTCATACTGTATCTTGTAACTACCTCATCAAGATTGTAACTTGCTTAGCTATGAATTTTGGGGTTCAGTCCCTGAGCCCATTTTGTGCCTCTGTAACCCTTTCCACTACCGCCCACAAGATGGGTATGGGGTGCATAATAAATGAACTAAACTAAGCCGTCAATTATCATAGTAGGCTGCATTTGTAACGCAGGTTACCATAACGTAGACAACGCGAGGTGTATTAGTTAAGAGGTGGAGTCGGTTACCACATTTTAGGTTAAACAACCAGTATAGAGTCGATGTTATCCTGGTGGGAACAACCTTGTTTATCCAGGAGTAATTACCCGGTAACAAGAGCCGCCTTGATAATACCACTAACCTTTCCAGTGTTTAGTGAAGCAATTCCCTGGAGGAGGGAGACCCTCATGCACCTGCAGCTGACCAGGTGCTTCCCTTCAGCTGTGGCTACAGTCCTCCTTCGTCACCTCCAGCTGCACAAAGGTCGCCGCCTCGCTCGACGCCCCACCAGGCGGGGTATTGTCTGACGTCACACAATACCCTCCACCAGGCGGGGTATTGTGTGACGTCACACAATACCCTCCACCAGGCGGGGTATTGTGTGACGTCACACAATACCCTCCACCAGGCGGGGTATTGTGTGACGTCACACAATACCCTCCACCAGGCGGGGTATTGTGTGACGTCACACAATACCCTCCACCAGGCGGGGTATTGTCTGACGTCACACAATACCCTCCACCAGGCGGGGTATTGTGTGACGTCACACAATACCCTCCACCAGGCGGGGTATTGTGTGACGTCACACAATACCCTCCACCAGGCGGGGTATTGTGTGACGTCACACAATACCCTCCACCAGGCGGGGTATTGTCTGACGTCACACAATACCCTCCACCAGGCAGGGTATTGTCTGACGTCACACAATACCCTCCACCAGGCGGGGTATTATGTGACGTCACACAATACCCTCCACCAGGCAGGGTATTGTCTGACGTCACACAATACCCTCCACCAGGCGGGGTATTATGTGACGTCACACAAGTCGAATTTTCTTGTCATCTTGACAGTGTTTGGGAGGGTGAGTCAGCGGAGGGGGAAAGGCGGTTGGGAGATTATGAATTCTGCAGGTCCCATACAGGGAGGCAGGTCCTGCACAGGGAGGCAGGTCCTACACAGGGAGGCAGGTCCTACACAGGGAGGCAGGTCCTACACAGGGAGGCAAGAGTGAGCGGCTCCCCCCACACCTGGCAAGCCACGTGTTTAAGGCGCCATTTGATGCCAATAATGGACCTGTTATGGTAATTTCTTGCCTCCAAGCGGGAGACATATTACCTCACTACGTCATAATTCACCTCAGGAGAGCTGGCGGCGGCGGCGCGACAACTGTCTTGTGGCGTATGACACAGCTCGTACCCACGCTCGGGGTGACTCCCCCGGAGTGTACGATGACTCTCACACGTATACGTTAGTGCAATAGCGTTTCCTTGTATATCTATATAAATAAAAATTGAAATGTTCATTTGTTCAAAATCGCTAATCTCCGAAAGTTCTTCACCGATTGCTTTGAAATTTTCACTCAACGTTCCATTCGCATCCGAGTGTTGTTTTCATACATACTATATAGATGTCACGTCTGTGACGTAAAAAAACATGTTTTTTTTGAAAAACTGTGTTTTTCATGTATTTTTCATGTGAGGGGAAATCTTCGAATCCTCTTTAGCTTTGAAATTTTGACACAACGTTACATTCGAATAAGCGTGTGTTTTTATATACCAGCTATATCGATGCCACACCTGTCACATGTAAAACCATGTATTTAAAAAAAAACAGCGCCATCTGGTGTACGTAAGAGCAACACACGCTATACTAAATATGTTACAATTCCTTTCCATTTCAATGTTCCCGATTACATTGACAAATTGAATTTTCATAGATTTTGATTTATTTCATTTTGATATAATTATTTTATGTGACATTGCGTTGGAATTGAGCTGTGTTGTTTACCATACCGTTCATTTCGCGAGTATAGTTAATTTTTTATATTTTTCATTGTGTTTCATTCGTTGTTTTAACTGGCGTAATTTTTCAGTGATGGGAACATCAGATCATTTGATGTTCCAATATTTCTGATGGGAACATTAGATCATTTGCCCCTCTGGTCTTAATGGAACAGCTGTGGGAGGGATCGTGGGAGAGAAGGGAGGGAAGGTGAGGAAGGGCAAGGTGAGGGAGGGAGACAGGGATCGAAGTCACGTGAAGCAACACATGTCTGCTGGAGTCCTCAGGGGCCGGTCCTTGCGACTGATCACATGTTGTGTACCACAGTGACCAGTGCCGTCACTGTTGTAGACTCTTGGTGGCGTCACACCACAGTGACCAGTGCCGTCACTGTTGTAGACTCTTGGTGGCGTCACACCACAGTGACCAGTGCCGTCACTGTTGTAGACTCTTGGTGGCGTCACGCCACAGTGACCAGTGCCGTCACTGTTGTAGACTCTTGGTGGCATCACACCACAGTGACCAGTGCCGTCACTGTTGTAGACTTTTGGTGGCGTCACACCACAGTGACCAGTGCCGTCACTGTTGTAGACTTTTGGTGGCGTCACACCACAGTGACCAGTGTCGTCACTGTTGTAGACTCTTGGTGGCGTCACACCACAGTGACCAGTGCCGTCACTGTTGTAGACTCTTGGTGGCGTCACACTACAGTGACCAGTGCCGTCACTGTTGTAGACTCTTGGTGGCGTCACACCACAGTGACCAGTGCCGTCACTGTTGTAGACTCTTGGTGGCGTCACACCACAGTGACCGGTGCCGTCACTGTTGTAGACTCTTGGTGGCGTCACACCACAGTGACCGGTGCCATCACTGTTGTAGACTTTTGGTGGCGTCACACCACAGTGACCAGTGCCGTCACTGTTGTAGACTTTTGGTGGCGTCACACCACAGTGACCAGTGCCGTCACTGTTGTAGACTCTTGGTGGCGTCACACCACAGTGACCAGTGCCATCACTGTTGTAGACTTTTGGTGGCGTCACACCACAGTGACCAGTGCCGTCACTGTTGTAGACTTTTGGTGGCGTCACACCACAGTGACCAGTGCCGTCACTGTTGTAGACTCTTGGTGGCGTCACACCACAGTGACCAGTTCCGTCACTGTTGTAGACTTTTGGTGGCGTCACACCACAGTGACCAGTGCCGTCACTGTTGTAGACTTTTGGTGGCGTCACACCACAGTGACCAGTGCCGTCACTGTTGTAGACTCTTGGTGGCGTCACACCACAGTGACCAGTGCCGTCACTGTTGTAGACTCTTGGTGGCGTCACACCACAGTGACCAGTGCCGTCACTGTTGTAGACTCTTGGTGGCGTCACACCACAGTGACCAGTGCCGTCACTGTTGTAGACTCTTGGTGGCGTCACACCACAGTGACCAGTGCCGTCACTGTTGTAGACTCTTGGTGGCGTCACACCACAGTGACCAGTGCCGTCACTGTTGTAGACTCTTGGTGGCGTCACACCACAGTGACCAGTGCCGTCACTGTTGTAGACTCTTGGTGGCGTCACACCACAGTGACCAGTGCCGTCATTGTTGTAGACTCTTGGTGGCGTCACACCACAGTGACCAGTGCCGTCACTGTTGTAGACTCTTGGTGGCGTCACACCACAGTGACCAGTGCCGTCACTGTTGTAGATTTTTGGTGGCGTCACACCACAGTCCACAATGGTCCAGACTGACCTTCGTGGTGGTTGGTAATGGTCCAGACTGACCTTCGTGGTGGTTGGTAATGGTCCAGACTGACCTTCGTGGTGGTTGGTAATGGTCCAGACTGACCGTGGTGGTTGGTAATGGTCCAGACTGACCTTCGTGGGGTTGGTAATGGTCCAGACTGACCTTCGTGGTGGTTGGTAATGGTCCAGACTGACCTTCCTGGGGTTGGTAATGGTCCAGACTGACCTTCGTGGTGGTTGGTAATGGTCCAGACTGACCTTCGTCTCAATCGTCAATCAACTGGTGTACAGGTTCCTGAGCCTATTGGGCTCTACCATATCTACACCTAAAACTGTGTATGGAGTCTGCCTCCACCACAGGCAGACTGCCTCCACCACAGGCAGACTGCCTCCCACCACAGGCAGACTGCCTGCCACCACATTGTAACACTAAATTTGACTTTCCCTTGATAATACTGAGCTATCTGAGTAACACTTCTTACTGACTGGCCTTCGTAATACAACACTTTGTAACACTGCTCTTACAACACTTTGTAACACTAGTTATACACTTGGTCACTGAACTATTGTAACACTTGCTTGAGGTAAAATCATGATAACTCAGAACTATCCGAGTAACACTTCCTATTGGTTGCCCTTGGTAACACTTTATAACACTAGAAATTTGTATTCGATGTAATATATAGTGAAATGTTGCATAACACTGATGTTTACACTCTGAACATTGGTACTTTTTCCAAGGAAATGCTGCACAGAGGAAACTTATTAACTAAATGCTGCCACCATCCTGCCATATGGAATATTAAATCAGTTACAGTAATGCGACAGGAACCATTACTGAAAGGAGAGAGTACTCTGATATATGGAATTACTTAATGACCGTAGGGTAACAACTGATGCTGGAGACCTTTTAGATGGTAGACATGTCCCCGAGGACATCCCCGAGAGAGGACACGGAGGTGGGGGGACCCAGTGATACCTAGATGACAAATTTAACCGAAGTTTATTAGGACAAAATTATGATATTCATTAAGGTTCAGCCATTGACTCTTAGAGAGGGAAGTTTAGTGATGAAGTTAAATGAAAATGCACCTGCCACTCAGAGTAGAGAGACAGTACCTAGATGGCGGGGACCGTATAGGTTAATCAAGAAGCTTGGACCAGTTTATTTTCTGATCAGGGTAATCTTTGATGACCAGGGTGACACAACTACTCATGTCAACAAATTAAAGTGTTACGTTGCCAGGGAGGAACTGGAACTGCCTTCAGCGATTACCATTCCTTCTGAGGGGACTGACCCTTCTGAGGGGGCTGACCCTTCTGATGGGACTGACCCTTCTGAGAGGACTGACCCTTCTGAGAGGACTGACCCTTCTGATGGGACTGACCCTTCTGAGAGGACTGACCCTTCTGAGAGGACTGACCCTTCTGAGAGGACTGACCCTTCTGAGGGGACTGACCCTTCTGAGAGGACTGACCCTTCTGAGAGGACTGACCCTTCTGAGAGGACTGACCCTTCTGATGGGACTGACCCTTCTGAGAGGACTGACCCTTCTGATGGGACTGACCCTTCTGAGAGGACTGACCCTTCTGATGGGACTGACCCTTCTGAGAGGACTGACCCTTCTGAGAGGACTGGCCCTTCTGAGAGGACTGACCCTTCTGAGAGGACTGACCCTTCTGATGGGACTGACCCTTCTGAGAGGACTGACCCTTCTGATGGGACTGACCCTTCTGAGAGGACTGACCCTTCTGATGGGACTGACCCTTCTGAGAGGACTGACCCTTCTGAGAGGACTGACCCTTCTGATGGGACTGACCCTTCTGAGAGGACTGACCCTTCTGATGGGACTGACCCTTCTGAGAGGACTGACCCTTCTGAGAGGACTGACCCTTCTGATGGGACTGACCCTTCTGAGAGGACTGACCCTTCTGATGGGACTGACCCTTCTGAGGGGACTGACCCAGCTGGGCTTGCCCAGGGTGGAGAGGAAGACCTGTCAACTCTCATTGGTACTCAGGGTCAGCCTTGTCACCCCATGTTAACAAGGTCACAGGCGAGGCAGGGAGAGTTTCAGTAACTCGCTCTCTTTTCCCTTAGTAGTTTTCATTATTTTATATAACTGGCAATTCTTTTGGATTTTGTCATGGGTTGTATTTAGAGAGCATGCCTTACCTGCCCTTGGGGGCTGTACCCTGTCACCAATGCCCAGGGGAGAGTCCTTGCTTCCGCCAGTCGGAGTGTTATCTTGTCTTCCCCAGGTCTGCTTGTCCCACACCGCTCTGTCCCCGGTACCAGCTACTCGTGAACCATCATTGAGGCCAGAGGGGCGACCCTAGTCACCACTTCTCATAAAGTGGAGAGGGGATTTACGTTACATCCCACCCCCTCCTACAGAGCTCAGTAACCACACCATTTGGTTACCTGAGAGGGTGATAGTGACACCATTCACCCGGCCGACACCTCCCCACCAACGAGGTTGTCCGGGCCAGAGTTCCTGCCAGCAGAGCACAGCTGTCCAGATGTCAACGTACCATGGTGGGCCCCAGTCTTGCTGTTCATCATCAGAGGCACCCACCTGCCTGCTGCGACACACCGTGCAGGCACACCGGAAGTGGAGGCGCGAGGTCAACAAGCGGGTATGCCAGCAGCAGTCACCTACCAGTTCCCCCTCGTCCTTGGGGATGCCACATCACTGACTCCACCTATTCTTATGAGAGTGAATAGAGCGACATACCATTATTATCTATTCCATAAGAATAGAGCGACCTACCATGAACACCCAAATCACGGAACTATTTACTCTACCCACCATGAGAGTAAGGACAAGACCAGAACATAACGATGCCAACACAGAAGATAATGTCCAACATAATAGGCCAATTACACTGGATTAATCTTTGTGTTTAGATAGGAGCTGCCTCGTATGGGCCAATAAGCCTTCTGCAGCCTCTATGTTTCACCTCACATTTATCCCTTATGTATCCCCCCATGTTTTCACCTTTATTGTATTATCACCTGACCCAGTGCGGGTATAAAATCAACTAGTATTGTAAGATCTGTTCACTTGAGAATGAACCATGGAGGTTCGAAACGTTGTGCAAATTATATAAATAAGTGTAATACACTCTATAGTAAATCACTTCTTTTCTTCACCTTAAAAGTACGAAAATGAGTTTTGGAGAACTCCTATTTCAATTAAGCCCTGATGCTAAGAAAATAGTTAGAGGGATAGAAGCCCTAAACCAGAAAATAATAAATACAGAATATGCGGTCATATTCAATGATATATATATATATATATATATATATATATATATATATATATATATATATATATATATATATATATATATATATGTCGTACCTAGTAGCCAGAACGCACTTCTCAGCCTACTATGCAAGGCCCGATTTGCCTAATAAGCCAAGTTTTAATGAATTAATTGTTTTTCGACTACCTAACCTACCTAACCTAACCTAACCTAACTTTTTCGGCTACCTAACCAAACCTAACCTATAAAGATAGGTTAGGTTAGGTTAGGTAGGGTTGGTTAGGTTCGGTCATATATCTACGTTAATTTTAACTCCAATAAAAAAAATTGACCTCATACATAATGAAATGGGTAGCTTTATCATTTCATAAGAAAAAAATTAGAAAAAATATATTAATTCAGGAAAATTTGGCTTATTAGGCAAATCGGGCCATGCATAGTAGGCCAAAAAGTGAGTTCTGGCTACTAGGTACGACATATATATATATATATATATATATATATATATATGTCGTACCTAGTAGCCAGAACTCACTTCTCAGCCTACTATGCAAGGCCCGATTTGCCTAATAAGCCAAGTTTTCATGAATTAATTGTTTTTCGACTACCTAACCTATCTAACCTAACCTAACCTAACTTTTTCGGCTACCTAACCTAACCTAACCTATAAAGATAGGTTAGGTTAGGTTAGGTAGGGTTGGTTAGGTTCGGTCATATATCTACTTTAATTTTATCTCAAATAAAAAACAATTGACCTCATACATAATGAAATGGGTAGCTTTATCATTTCATAAGAAAAAAATTAGAGAAAATATATTAATTCAGGAAAACTTGGCTTATTAGGCAAATCGGGCCTTGCATAGTAGGCTGAGAAGTGAGTTCTGGCTACTAGGTACGACATATATATATATATATATATATATATGAATTTCCGGTTTCGAACGAGTCTTGCCCCAGGCCGGTCGGCCCCTCCACTAAACACTTGTAAACAGGTGTGTACTGGGCCAAGATCCGGATGGAACCTCCGGAGGCAAGAGCAGTAAGCAGAATAAGCTCTTAGGGTGGTGTCGGGTATCGTAGGGCAGCGGGAGGTCGGGCATGCCCGCATACCCACACGTGCTACCTTCTGCCCGCTTTGTTTGTGTGCTTTGCCTGCCCCGTGTTATCTTAAGGTAAACAAGGTAGCAACGCCGGAGTTTATTTAGCCCTGCAAACTGTTCAGGCAGGCGGGCAGTGATAAGATTTTTGCGTATTTGTTAAATGGCTTGTTGATTTTGGCGTGAAGTTGTAGTTTTGAGAATGTGTAAGTAACACAAATGTAGAACTTCGTTTATAAAACACTTTATCAGTAGTTTGTTGTGTTACTGTGAGTTTACACCGCTGACAGAGGCTCAAGACCTCACACCTTTGCCCCTGTTGCGGACTTCCTTACTGTGGTCGACCAAGTGCGCTGCGCCTCTCGTCTCAGGTGAGCGCCGGACTGCGCATCAGCAAGTTCTTCACGCACAGCCAACTTCATTTATTTATGTATTTATTTATTTATTTATTCGAGAATGTACATTGGGTTTGTGATAATACATAACATTGGGGTTCTGACAGTCTTGCAAAAGCCGCTAACTCATATATATAGCGCTTTACGCTTGTGTTAATGACATTTATTATATAACATGCGTCTATTAAACTTTGCAAAGTGACCATCACATCTACCATCATATACCTTGACCTGTCTTAACTACTGCGAACTGACCTTCGATACTGAAGCTGACCTCTGACCTGTGGTAACCTCTCTTACTTGCCCCTGAAGGACCGTAGAATATCTCAGTTGTATTCCCTTAAGCTGTATGAGCATCACGCCGAGCTTAACTACCCTCACCATGCCCCCATCCTGACCCCGTGGTCCGCAGCCCACCATCACTCTCTCACACATCACCAAACCTCCCAATTCTTTATTATGCACCCCATACCCATCCCGTGGGCGATGTAGGTAGGGTAGGGATCTATATAGGCAAATAACAGGTTCATACTATGAAAGACCAGATTTTCCTAATAAGCCAAGTTTTCCTGAATTTATATATTTTTACATTTTTTTCTTATGAAATGATAAATCTGGCTATTTCATTATGTATAAGTTAATTTGTTTAAATTGGAGTTAAAACTAAAATAGATATATGACAGAACCTAACCAACCGGAGCCGACTGGCTCCGTGAGAGCGGGCCGAGCGGACAGCACCCTGGACTTGTGATCCTGTGGTCCCGGGTTGGATCCCGGGCGCCGACGAAAAACAATGGGCAGAGTTTCTTTCACCCTATGCCCCTGTTACCTAGCAGTAAAATAGGTACCTGGGTGTTAGTCAGCTGTCACGAGCTGCTTCCTGGGGGTGGAGGCCTGGTCGAGGACCGGGCCGCGGGGACACTAAAAAAGCCCCGAAATCATCTCAAGATAACCTCAAGATAACCTTACCTAACCTAACCTATCTAAACCTATCCTAAACTAACACAACTACGTGAATATTTTATGTTCCTAATATAAAAAAAATATTAAAAATTAAAATAAACTAATTGGAAACAATTTATTGAAAATAAAGAAAATCACTCGGCCTATTAGGCAAATCGGGCCTTGCATAGTAGGCCGAGAAGTGCGTTCTGGCTACTAGGTACGACATATAATATATATATATATATATATATATATATATATATATATATATATATATATGCGAACAAGCCTGAATGGTCCCCAGGACATATGCAACTGAAAACTCACACCCCAGAAGTGACTCGAACCCATACTCCCAGAAGCAACGCATCTGGTATGTACAAGACGCCTTAATCCACTTGACCATCACGACCGGACATAATGAGGTGATAGCCGAGGCTATTTGAACCACCCCACCGCCGGCACTCGGATAGTTATCTTGGGCATAGCATTTTACCAAATCACCTCATTCTTTGGGGCAACACGTGAGGAACACAAATGCGAACAAGCCTGAATGGTCCCCAGGACATATGCAACTGAAAACTCACACCCCAGAAGTGACTCGAACCCATACTCCCAGAAGCAACGCATCTGGTATGTACAAGACGCCTTAATCCACTTGACCATCACGACCGGACATAATGAGGTGATAGCCGAGGCTATTTGAACCACCCCACCGCCGGCACTCGGATAGTTATCTTGGGCATAGCATTTTACCAAATCACCTCATTCTTTGGGGCAACACGTGAGGAACACAAATGCGAACAAGCCTGAATGGTCCCCAGGACATATGCAACTGAAAACTCACACCCCAGAAGTGACTCGAACCCATACTCCCAGAAGCAACGCATCTGGTATGTACAAGACGCCTTAATCCACTTGACCATCACGACCGGACATAATGAGGTGATAGCCGAGGCTATTTGAACCACCCCACCGCCGGCACTCGGATAGTTATCTTGGGCATAGCATTTTACCAAATCACCTCATTCTTTGGGGCAACACGTGAGGAACACAAATGCGAACAAGCCTGAATGGTCCCCAGGACATATGCAACTGAAAACTCACACCCCAGAAGTGACTCGAACCCATACTCCCAGAAGCAACGCATCTGGTATGTACAAGACGCCTTAATCCACTTGACCATCACGACCGGACATAATGAGGTGATAGCCGAGGCTATTTGAACCACCCCACCGCCGGCACTCGGATAGTTATCTTGGGCATAGCATTTTACCAAATCACCTCATTCTTTGGGGCAACACGTGAGGAACACAAATGCGAACAAGCCTGAATGGTCCCCAGGACATATGCAACTGAAAACTCACACCCCAGAAGTGACTCGAACCCATACTCCCAGAAGCAACGCATCTGGTATGTACAAGACGCCTTAATCCACTTGACCATCACGACCGGACATAATGAGGTGATAGCCGAGGCTATTTGAACCACCCCACCGCCGGCACTCGGATAGTTATCTTGGGCATAGCATTTTACCAAATCAAAATGCTTCTGGGAGTATGGGTTCGAGTCACTTCTGGGGTGTGAGTTTTCAGTTGCATATGTCCTGGGGACCATTCAGGCTTGTTCGCATTTGTGTTCCTCACGTGTTGCCCCAAAGAATGAGGTGATTTGGTAAAATGCTATGCCCAAGATAACTATCCGAGTGCCGGCGGTGGGGTGGTTCAAATAGCCTCGGCTATCACCTCATTATGTCCGGTCGTGATGGTCAAGTGGATTAAGGCGTCTTGTACATACCAGATGCGTTGCTTCTGGGAGTATGGGTTCGAGTCACTTCTGGGGTGTGAGTTTTCAGTTGCATATGTCCTGGGGACCATTCAGGCTTGTTCGCATTTGTGTTCCTCACGTGTTGCCCCAAAGAATGAGGTGATTTGGTAAAATGCTATGCCCAAGATAACTATCCGAGTGCCGGCGGTGGGGTGGTTCAAATAGCCTCGGCTATCACCTCATTATGTCCGGTCGTGATGGTCAAGTGGATTAAGGCGTCTTGTACATACCAGATGCGTTGCTTCTGGGAGTATGGGTTCGAGTCACTTCTGGGGTGTGAGTTTTCAGTTGCATATGTCCTGGGGACCATTCAGGCTTGTTCGCATTTGTGTTCCTCACGTGTTGCCCCAAAGAATGAGGTGATTTGGTAAAATGCTATGCCCAAGATAACTATCCGAGTGCCGGCGGTGGGGTGGTTCAAATAGCCTCGGCTATCACCTCATTATGTCCGGTCGTGATGGTCAAGTGGATTAAGGCGTCTTGTACATACCAGATGCGTTGCTTCTGGGAGTATGGGTTCGAGTCACTTCTGGGGTGTGAGTTTTCAGTTGCATATGTCCTGGGGACCATTCAGGCTTGTTCGCATTTGTGTTCCTCACGTGTTGCCCCAAAGAATGAGGTGATTTGGTAAAATGCTATGCCCAAGATAACTATCCGAGTGCCGGCGGTGGGGTGGTTCAAATAGCCTCGGCTATCACCTCATTATGTCCGGTCGTGATGGTCAAGTGGATTAAGGCGTCTTGTACATACCAGATGCGTTGCTTCTGGGAGTATGGGTTCGAGTCACTTCTGGGGTGTGAGTTTTCAGTTATATATATATATATATATATATATATATATATATATATATATATATACATATATATAATATATTATATATATATATAATATATATATATATACACAAATATATATATATACACACAAATACATATACATATGAATAATATTTTTTATATGACAAGTGAGTAAACAAGATGCTGACAAGAGACTCTACACACACCTCCCGGGAGACTTCCGCCTCTCTTACCCACGACAACGCAAATTTCCACACTGCCTGGCGGACCCCATCACAGGTTAGCTCTTCCTCGGACGGCGGGTACAGATACGCAGAATACCCGGTGGGAGTAGGCGGGGTGGGAGTGGACGGGGTGGGAGTGGGCGGGGTGGGAGTGGACGGGGTCCAACAATACACACACCTCACTGAGCACGCACGCCTTCTTCCTAACTCTTCCTGAGATAAACAAGTCAACACAAGAAAAGGTCACATGGTTCTCAACCTTCACCAGCTGTCTCTCTCTCTCTCTCTCTCTCTCTCTCTCTCTCTCTCTCTCTCTCTCTCTCTCTCTCTCTCTCTCTCTCTCTCTCTCTCTCTCTCTCTCTCTCTCTCTCTCTCTCTCATCTTGCGATTGTCGCTGAGATCAAGAGAGCTGTGAGAGTACTTACCAATCAGGGGAAGAGTCATCAAGTTTCTGTGGATCCCCTCCCATGTTGGAATATGTGGGAATGAACGAGCAGATGTGCTGGCTGCTGAAGGCGCTGAAGGAGACCATATTGAATACTTCATACCCAAGACTCTTCTACAAATTAAAAGTATCATCAGGCAACATTACCGTGACAAGTTTACTGAGGAAAGGAGGATAGAAGAACAAATCAGTGAATCTGTACGATGGTACAACATGGTTGCAGCTGGCAATCCCAATCATTATGGACGAAGAGGAGGAGGACGAGGGAGAGAATCAGTAATAGCGAGAATTCGTCTTGGATACAAATATCCATGACGATTCGGAATGGAAACAACAGTTGAGCAGAGAAGTTGCAGAATATGACGTGTGAGTGTAGACTCTAAGAGTCATTAGAAATATGTGTATATATGAAATATGAAATAATTATATATTTATATAATATTAAATAATTATATATACTTATAAATATACTTATAAATATATAATTATATATAGAAATATATAATTATATATTTATTATATTAAAGTATATAATGAAATATATGAAATAATAAACCCCACATTGTTTGAGTTAGGAAAACACTATTTGTCAAATATTGATACTGTTCTTAGAAGATTTCCCCATTTTTCACCCGCAAGATAACGTAAGATTTTAAGGGTTGACAGATGTTAATCTTCTTGTTTGAGGAGCTGTTCACTTGAGACAGTTAAGCAAGTCCCAGCTGTGTCTGGGTACAAGTGACAGGATGAACAACCCAGCGGGTTTTCTTCCTATTGGGGAGTGTTGTACATGCTGCTATGGCGGTGTGTCCACTCACAGGATGAGTGCCGCTGCCCAATACTGTCACTATGGTGGTGTGTTCACTCACAGGATGAGTGGCGCTGCCCAATACTGTCACTATGGCGGTGTGTCCACTCACAGGATGAGTGGCGCTGCCCAATACTGTCACTATGGCGGTGTGTCCACTCACAGGGTGAGTGGCGCTACCCAATACTGTCACTATGGCGGTGTGTCCACTCACAGGATGAGTGGCGCTGCCCAATACTGTCACTATGGTGGTGTGTTCACTCACAGGATGAGTGGCGCAGCCCAATACTGTCACTATGGTGGTGTGTTCACTCATCCCTATGAGTGAACACACCACCATAGCAGCGTCACTCATCCCTGTGAGTGAACACACTACCATATCAGCGTCACTCATCCCTGTGAGTGAACACACCACCATATCAGTGTCACTCATGCTGTGAGTGAACACACCACCATAGCAGCGTCACTCATCCCTGTGAGTGAACACACCACCATATCAGCGTCACTCATCCCTGTGAGTGAACACACCACCATAGCAGCTTCACTCATCTCTGTGAGTGAACACACCACCATAGCAGCGTCACTCATCCATGTGAGTGAACACATCACCATATCAGCGTCACTCATCCCTGTGAGTGAACACACCACCATATCAGCGTCACTCATCCCTGTGAGTGAACACACCACCATATCAGTGTCACTCATGCTGTGAGTGAACACACCACCATAGCAGCGTCACTCATCCCTGTGAGTGAACACACCACCATATCAGCGTCACTCATCCCTGTGAGTGAACACATCACCATAGCATCACTCATGCTGTGAGTGAACACACCACCATATCAGCGTCACTCATCCCTGTGAGTGAACACACCACCATATCAGCGTCACTCATCCCTGTGAGTGAACACATCACCATAGCGTCACTCATCCATGTGAGTGAACACATCAGCATATCAGCGTCACTCATCCCTGTGAGTGAACACACCACCATAGCAGCGTCACTCATCCCTGTGAGTGAACACATCACCATATCAGCGTCACTCATGCTGTGAGTGAACACACCACCATAGCAGCATGAAAGCTATACATTCCAATAGGAAGAAAACCCCCTGGGACGTTCATCCTGTCACTTGTTCCTAGAAGTAGAGCTGAACTACCTCAAGTGAACAGATGGTTAAACAAGGAGACTAACGTATGCTAACCCTGGAACTTAAGACAGGTACCGGGGGGCAAAGTGTGGGATTCTTTGAAGTAAAGCATCTATATATGTCAGCATTGGTTTCTCCTCTCACTTCTCCTCGCCCGCTTCCTTATCTTGCTCTTCCTTCTTCATCTCTCTTAATTCTCCTCTCCGCACTCTACTTGGAATGTTGTCTAGTGATAACAGATGATCTTGCAACCCTGTGGTGTGTGTGTGTGTGTGTGTGTGTGTGTGTGTGTGTGTGTGTGTGTGTGTGTGTGTGTGTGTGTGGTGCATATGCCGCAGATGATATCCTCTTGATTTCCGCTTCAGGGAACAGGTCTGGCATAATATCAGCTCCCAGGCATTTTTCTCCCCCCCCCCAGAATTATGTGTGCGTGTATTGTATGTGTGTATGTGTGTATGTGTGTGTGTGTGTGTGTGTGTGTGTGTGTGTGTGTGTGTGTGTGTGTGTGTGTGTGTGTGTGTGTGTGTGTGTGTGTGTGTGTTGATGGCTTGATCTGGCACTACTTTTGTGAGTTGCAACACACCCACACCCCCCTCCCCCCCCCCACACACACAGGCCCCAGTAGGAATGAGCGACCACAGTGTACTGGTGTTTGAGTACCTGATTGAAGAAGGGTTATTGAACTCGAGGAGGGGTACTGAAAACAAAAGGCTGGCTTTCCGTAAGGGAAACTATGAGGTGATAAGAAGATTCCTAACAGATATAACATGGGAAACAGAGCTTGGGGGAAAGACGGCCCAAGATATGATCGACTACATCACGCAGAAGTGCAAGGACGCAGCAAATAAGTTTGTCCTGGTCTAAAAGGAAGACAATGAAATGCAGATGAGAAACCCATGGTTTAATCAGAGATGTAGGCTAGCTAAGCAGCAAAGTAAAAGGGCATGGAGAAACTAAAGAAATAACAGGACACTTGAGAGCAGAGAAAGATACCAGAGTGCCAGGAACGAATATGTCAGGATGAGAAGAGAGGCAGAAAGGCAATACGAAAATGACATCACAAGCAAGGCAAAGACTCAACCTAAATTGCCGCACAGCCACATCAGGAGAAAAACAACAGTAAAGGAGCAAATAATGAAATTATTTGGACGAGTCTCCTCGTCCTTCCCACCATCCCCCACTCCCTCGTCCGGTGAATTTCCAAAAGATCTCATGTTCCCATCAGGAAATTGGGAACATTAAATGATCTGATGTTACCATCACTGAAATATAAGAAAAACGGTTATAAAAACAAAATAAAAAAAATAAAAAAATGAACTTTACTCACGAAATGAAGGGTAGGTAAACAACACAGCTCAATTCCAATGCCATGTCACAAAAAATAATTAAATTACAATGAAAACAAATGGAAATCTATGAAAAATAAATATATCAGTGAAATCGGGAACACTGAAGTGGAATTGTATCATATTTAGTATAGCGTGTTTTGCTTTTACGTGCAACAGATGGCGCTGTTTAAAAAAAAAAAACAAGTTTTTATCTGTCACAGGTGTTGCATCTATATAGTAGGTATATAAAAAGACCCACCTATTCGAATGCAACGTTGTGTCAAAATTTCAAAGCAATCGGTGAAGAACTTTTGGAGATTACAGCGTGTGTTGCTCTACCGTCCAACAGATGGCGCTTTTCTCCCAAAATAACATGGTTTTTCCTGTCACAGGTGAGGCATGTATATAGTAGGCATATAAAAACACGTGCCTATTCGAATGGAACGTTGTGTGAAAATTTCAAGGCAATCGGTAAAGAGGTTTCGAAGATTTCCCTCACATGAAGAACACATGAAAAATATTGTTTTTCAAAAATAAATATGTTTTTCGCGTCACAGACGTGACATCTATATAGTATGGATATAAAAACCCACTCGGATGCGAATGGAACATTGTGTCAAAATTTCAAAGCAATCGATGAAGAACTTTCGTAGATTAGTGATTTTGAACAAATGAACATTTGCATATATATATATATATATATATATATATATATATATATATATATATATATATATATATATATATATATATATATATATATATATAAATTATTCCGTCTAGATAGGATATATATATATATATATATATATATATATATATATATATATATATATATATATATATATATATAATATATATATATATGTATATATATATATATATATATATATATATATATATATATATATATATATATATATATATATATATATCACTAAGAACTCCTTGACCCGGCCAGGATTCGAACCCATGAATTCGAAATTATACTTGTTAGGGTTAAGAGACAATACCTATAACTGGAAGATAACTGAAGAAGAACAATAACGTTAGCTGGGCTCCAAAAAGCAACTGGAATGTGACTGCAGATATTTATCAGTAGGTGACTAAACTTAAAGGCAATAAACCTAGGTTTGGACTGCAGTTCGCATGTACATTAGTTAGCCCTCAACGAATCACTTACAGAGCTACTCCTAAGGTCAGTGTTGCTACCTATTATAAATAAATAAATAAATAAATGTTTATTTAGGTAAGGTACATACATACAAGAGATTTTACAAAAATCGATTTATAGATAGAGCTAGTACATACAATGCCTAAAGCCACTATTACGCAAAGCGTTTCGGGCATAATATATTTGCACATGGACCAGTAGGCTGGACGCAGGAACACACTGCACCTGAGAGGCAAGACATGAGTTACCCTGACACTAAGCTAATCCTGAAAATCCAGAGCGGGTCAGCCTAACCTCAACCAGTAGTCAGCCAGGTGTTTCTGACTTAGCTGCGGCTCGGGCCACGGGGCGCTGTCTTCGTCCAGCTCTCTCACAGGCTGGCGACGTTGCTGGCCGAGGCGCCACGGGAGACACGATCCGCAGTGTGCATGAGATCTTTTAGAGAGTTGGTGGGTGAAGGGGAACGCCTTCATTTCTTCCACTTCGTAACAGTGTTTTCAAATCCTCTTATCCATCCTCTTGAGGTCAGCGATCTTCTTAGCAAGGCTCTCGTCGATGGCGTTCACTCCTAGAGAGCGCCTAGGAGAGTGTTGTACTCAGGTTTGGTTATATTAATATCAGGCAAAACATCCTTTATTCGCTTAATTATGTGCTGGTTGGTGGAGGTTATTTTGCACTTATAAGAGTTCAGGGTGAGGCCTAGACTTGCTCCTTGCTCCTGAATTATTCTTATATCATTCAGGAGTGAGTCTGGGGAGCCGGCTAGAGTACCATCGTCCAAAAACCAAATGTTGAGCTCACTGGACAGGTTATTGGTGACTTCCTTGACGACTAGGCAGAAAAGGAAAGGAGGAAGGGGGTCACCTTGTTGGACACCTTGTGATTCAATTTCATGTTTCCCGAATAGTAGCCTCAGGTCATTACTGTAACAAGAGTTTACAAACGGGTAGAGGGAAGGAAAAAAGCGATGAACCGCACAGAGTACTGCATCCCTTCTTAACCAGGTTGAAAGCATTTTTGAAATTCCGTTTTATCAAGGCTTTTTCTTCTGTAATGTTGACAATGTAGGCTCTAGCTGCATGAGCCGCTGCCTCACACCCTTGGGGAATGCCAAACCCAACCTGTTTTGGCTTCAGCATGTCTGCTGCGGCCTGGCTAACTGTTCTATCAGTAGCCTTAGCGACTAGGCGCCGGAGTACATTCTCCAATTGGTCTGATTCCTCCATCTTTTTTCCTCAAGGCACAGAGTGAAGCGCCAAAAAAGAGAGGCCGTATGGTCTCTGGTATGTTGCCAGCTAGACGTGTTGGAGAATCTAGTTAGTTCTACCAGGACGCCCTGTGCAATGTCTCCCAATGTAGGGTTGAGCATTTGCTTGATGTGGTTGGATTTTAGTCCTGTGAACCCGCCTGCTGATCCTGGTGGGAAGGATAAAGCTGCTTTATGAACCACAGATTCGACCACACACACACAGGGGTTCTGCTCTGGTATCACCTACTGATAGAATATTGTCGTCACGTGGAGCTCTGGGCGGGTGTTTGACATTTAGTGCATATATATATTATTTCACCAGAGCACTAGGAGCCTCAAACCACCGATCCAAAGCATGGGAGACGGTCGCTCTATCAACCGAGCTAGTAAGCTAGCCACAATAAGGAAGGATTCCAAATGCACCACCTGCTGCCTAGCTGGAACTTTCAGCGTTTCCCCTGGAGTGCCACTCAAGTACAAAGGAATTAGATTGATCCTCGCTCGAGTCACATCCCTCACCTCCTTATGACTAGCGCCTTCTCTTGCCAGTACTTCCTAATAGGCAATGGAGTGTAACTCCCTTTAGCGCAGTAGGCTGCGTAAGGAGAACGTGCTGCTCCTCTTATATAGCAGATCCTTTACTAGCGGGGGAAGAGATTTCATTGACCTTTGTTAATGAAATCCTTCTCGATATCCTCACACACACATACATTCGCAGCGCCTCGGTGTTCCGGCTGGAAAACAGAAGCCAAATACAAGATCCAATGTTGACACTCACAGCTGACCTCGCCTCCCAGCACCTTCACAGCTGACCTCGCCTCCCAACACCTTCACCGTTGACCTCGCCTCCCAGCACCTTCACAGCTGACCTCGCCTCCCAACACCTTCACAGCTGACCTCGCCTCCCAGCACCTTCACAGCTGACCTCGCCTCCCAGCACCTTCACCGTTGACCTCGCCTCCCAGCACCTTCACAGCTGACCTCGCCTCCCAGCACCTTCACAGCTGACCTCGCCTCCCAGCACCTTCACAGCTCGCCCTACGCAGTTGGCCGCGTCTCGACGCGTCAAAACAAATCATAGACAATGAAGGAAATTCAATATATGATTGTGGGTGGTTCACCTGCCAGAAGCCACATGGAACATGAAAACAAAAACAACGTCGCATGAAGTCATGACGTCGTGGGGGGGGGGGGCGGGGGTCAAGGGTGGTCAAGGTCACCACTCTGTTTGCGAAAGTGAATTTTCTTATATTTCTTCGGCCTCTGTGTTTAGCTAGTTTATATCTATGACCTCTTGTTATTAAAGTTCCTGGTCTCAGGAAATCTTCCCTATCGATTTTATCAATTCCTGTTACTATTTTGTATGTAGTGATCATATCACCTCTTTTTCTTCTGTCTTCTAGTTTTGGCATATTTAATGCCTCTAACCTCTCCTCGTAGCTCTTGCCCTTCAGTTCTGGGAGCCACTTAGTAGCATGTCTTTGCACCTTTTCCAGTTTGTTGATGTGCTTCTTAAGATATGGGCACCACACAACCGCTGCATATTCTAGCTTTGGCCTAACAAAAGTCGTGAACAATTTCTTTAGTATATCGCCATTCATGTATTTGAAAGCAATTCTGAAGTTAGAAAGTGTGGCATAGGCTCCTCGCACAACGTTCTTTATGTGGTCCTCAGGTGATAGTTTTCTCTCTAGAACCACCCCTAGATCTCTTCCTTTATCAGAGTTCTTTAAAAATTTCTCACATAATATATAGGTTGTGTGTGTGTGTGTGTGTGTGTGTGTGTGTGTGTGTGTGTGTGTGTGTGTGTGTGTGTGTGTGTGTGTGTGTGTGTGTGTGTGCGCGCGCGCGCATGTGTGCGTACTCGCCTTGATGTACTTGCAGGGTTGAGCTAGGCTCCTGGCCCCGCCTACCCTGCACCGATCTTAGATTTAAGTCATGACTCTTTTCACGCTTTTATCCTATTTATATTTAAAACTTTGAATCGAATTACTTTCAACAACATCTGCGTCTAAACTGTTGCACTTATTAACAGGTAAGACACTGAACAATATCTTTTCCAGGCGTCTCTGTGACTCATTTGCGTATATAGTTTACTTCCATGACCCCTCGTTCTGCTGTTTCTAGCATTAAACAATGAGGATTTGTCTACTTTGTCAATTCCCCTTAGGATCTTGTATGTTGTTATCATGTCCCTCATTTCCTCTAGTGTGGGAAGGGCCAGTTCCTCCTCAGGAACGGGTCTCGTTGCATACCTGTCGACTTTTTGTAGTTTCTCCTTGCCTTTTTTAGGTTTATGTTCCATGCTGTGGCTGCATATTCAAGAGTAGGTCTCACCTTTGCTGTATATAGGGCCCGGAAGCCCATTGTCCAAATATGTGAAGGACACACGGATGTTGGCGGGTATGTCACATGCAGGTGTTGTTAATGTGGGCTCCTGTCATAACATTTGGGGTTACGTCCACTCCCAGGTCTTTCTCCTTTTCTGATTGAAGAATCTGCCTTCCCTTCATCCTATACTGCTGTACTATTCCTCGCACTCCTCTTCCAGTCCTCGTAACTTTGCATTTGGTTGGATTAAATTCTAGCAGCCCCTTATCAGACCACTTGTGTTCCTTTACCCACAGCATAGTGCTCCGACCGATGTGTCCTCTGGCCTCCCTCCCCCCCCCATGCCTCAACATAGGGGGGAGGGGGAGGGGGAGGGGAAGGGGGGGGGGGGTAATGGCCGAGCCTCCTCCTCCTACATGCGTGACGCTTCCCAAAATAGCCCGCCAACCAGCACACACAATAACAACAAAAACATTACGAGAAAAAATTATTTCCATCAATTCCAGAGTGAATCCCCGGGACGGACGCCCTCCCATAACACCCCCCACCCACTCTGTCAACCCCAGAGGGGCCCCCCATCCTCCGTCAACCCCCAGAGAGGCCCCCCCTCCGTCAACCCCCAGAGAGGCCCCCCTATCTCGGGCAATGATGGTTCTGCTGTGATAATTTTAGAGGTTCGTATCTCATGTTGCCATTATCCTTATGTCTTGTCCTGCGTCATCGGCCAGGACCCGTGTCACCAGCAGCATTGGGACTCCCACGCTCCCTTCACTCTGGGGTGGGAGCATCCCCTCCCACGCTCCCTTCACTCTGGGGTGGGAGCGTCCCCTCCCACGCTCCCTTCACTCTGGGGTGGGAGCGTCCCCTCCCACGCTCCCTTCACTCTAGGGTGGGAGCGTCCCCTCCCACGCTCCCTTCACTCTGGGGTGGGAGCGTTCCCTCCCAAGCTCCCTTCTCTCTGAGGTGGGAGCGTCCCCTCCCACGCTCCCGTCACTCTGGGGTGGGAGCGTCCCCTCCCACGCTCCCTTCTCTCTGGGGTGGGAGCGTCCCCTCCCACTCTCCCTTCTCTCTGGGGTGGGAGCGTCCCCTCCCACGCTCCCTTCACTCTGGGGTGGGAGCGTCCCCTCCCACTCTCCCTTCACTCTGGAGGACGCGCGTCAATTTGTATATAACATCGGGTGATTCTTAGAGACAAAGTCCGTGTTTGTGTGTCGGTCCGAGAACGGAATTCGAGCAAATTTTGCAAGGCTTAGTCATCTGACCCCGAGGAGCGCCAATGTATGGTGCCAGCTCCTGGGCCCCGTCTTAAACGATGAGGGTTTTGGCTCAGAGACTTCGTTTGAAGCGATTCCCGAGAAGTGCTTCACACTCTTATCTTCGAGGCATGCTCTTGTAATGCTTAGTTCATCTTGTGTAAATACTAATGATTCATAGCACTTACTTCCTATTTCAGCAGAGGAAGGTGCTATCCTACCTGGGGTTCCAGCTCCTTGACACTGCTTGTTCTTGCTTGTTCACTGCAATGTTCTTGCTGTTCTTGTTGCTGTTATTGATGTTCTTGTTGTTGACTGACGAGGGCCTAGGCCAGGATGAGCCCGCTCTACCTTCATCAGTAACAACGCCTAACCTTGCTGCTGTTGCAGGTTGCAAGGCCTGAAAGCAGAACACATAAGTCAGGTTGGAATACCCAGTACCTGTACCCGCTACCCACGTCCCTGCCCACAGGTCAAACTGGAAAATAAAATATACTGTCATGTTTACTGTGATCTATGTAACCCCTGTGACCCCATGTGACCCCAGGTGACCCCATGTGACCCCCTGTGACCCCAGGTGACCCCAGGCGATACAAGCCAGGCGCCTTGTCTCTCTCCATCAAATAATAATGCTTCAGGGCAAGTTTTACTGACCCATCTGGTCAGTACAATTGCCTTCCTCCTCAGACCTCAATAGACATTTACTTCTCAATAGGTATAAACGCTTCTCAGATATTTACTTATATAATTTAACTGATGTTTAACATATGACAGCTTCGTATTAGACTTGGAATGTATTACTTACCATTAAGTCTGTGACTATATATGAAGGAGAAAGTCTGATTGTCTTGGGAAGTAAGTTCCCAAGACAATCCTTAGGGTGAGATAAGGAAGCAAGACAGTCTTGCTTCCTTATCTCACCCTGCTGCCTTATCTCAACCTGCAGCCTGATACTATCTTGATTCATTTCCTTGACCTGGCACCTGTTCTTGAACTGTTCCCTAACCCTAACTAGGGCCACGCATCTAACAGGGTAGTTTTTTTTTATTTTTTACGTGCAAGCAAGCGTATAAATCACAATAAAAGCAAACAAAAACTAGACAAAACAGAGCACAAAAGTACAAAATGACAAATCACAAACTCGCAAAAGTACAAAAATAACAAAATTACTAAACCACAAAACACCGGCCGGAAGAGCCGACCACAAAACACAAAATTAATTACAAACACAGTGGACTGCAGTACAGAAATAACAACATTACAACACATAGCACCCAACAACCCAAACACCAGAACATAATTATACATAGCAGGCCTACAGGGAGCCGGTCGGCCGAGCGGACAGCACGCTGGACTTGTGATCCTGTGGTCCTGGGTTCGATCCCAGGCGCCGGCGAGAAACAATGGGCAGAGTTTCTTTCACCCTGTGCCCCTGTTACCTAGCAGTAAAATAGGTACCTAGGTGTTAGTCAACTGTCACGGGCTGCATCCTGGGGGTGGAGGCCTGGTCGAGGACCGGGCCGCGGGGACACTAACAAGCCCCGAAATCATCTCAAGATAACCTCAAGATAACCTCAAGGCACCGTAACTACACACGGAGAGGCGCCAATACAAAATGATAATATACAACAATATAGGAAATACAGATAAATACAGATATAATACAGATAACAAACAAAAAGAACGGTACAATCGCAATACATGATAATGAGAACAAACCCAGGCCAGGTTCAATCGCAGCCTGTTGGGCACTCATCACTACACAAACAGTAAGATAAGAACAGGACATCCACAACCAGACACACACACTAACAAACACCGAAACGCACAGAAACCGGACACACACAGGGGGCCTCGTAGCCTGGTGGATAGCGCGCAGGATTCGTAATTCTGTGGCGCGGGTTCGATTCCCGCACGAGGCAGAAACAAATGGGCAAAGTTTCTTTCACCCTAAGTGCCCCTGTTACCTAGCAGTAAATAGGTACCTGGGAGTTAGTCAGCTGTCACGGGCTGCTTCCTGGGGTGTGTGTGTGTGTGGTGTGTGGAAAAAAAAAGTAGTTAGTAAACAGTTGATTGACAGTTGAGAGGCGGGCCGAAAGAGCAAAGCTCAACCCCCGCAAAAACACAACTAGTAAACACACACACACAAGCCACACGAATAAACCCACAACTACAAACCAGAGCACGCAGGAGCCGGGAAAATAAACCCGCCCCACACACACACACACGCTACCCGCACCCCACAACCATGCACACAAATGGAAACAACCCACAGCATAAAGCAAACAAAGGAATCACGGGCGAGGAATACATTTCTCAGAGACAGGAACATATTTCTCAGGGAACACATCCCGAGGATACTTGTTCTTATAGGCCTCCCAAATTAAATACTCCATGTCGGAAGGGGCACGATCCCCCTTCCGCCGTGGGCTCCCTCATAAACTCAGAAATCACCAAATCAGGCGGAAACGGCCACTCCCTGTTTGGGAGTGTGACTCGTACGTCAGGCTGCGAGCAGCCGCGTCCAACAGCCTGGTTGATCAGTCCGGCAACCAGGAGGCCTGGTCGACGACCGGGCCGCGGGGACGCTAAGCCCCGGAAGCACCTCAAGGTAACCTCAAGGTAACCTCAAGGTAAGGTAACCCTAAGCTCTCGGACGCACGTCGCATATCGAGGCAGGGGAGCGGGAAACACCCCCTCCGAGGCAGCAGAAGACACCGAAGAAGCGTACGTAGGCCGCCGAGACGACCTCGCCCCAGAAGGCACAGGAGAAGATGGTGACGGCTGACGAGACGGTAATACCTCCACCGATACTGCAGGAGATACAGAAGAGACAGCTGGAGACGGAAGAGGAGTCAAGACCGCCGCCGATGAAACAGGGAACGAGGAAGGGGGCACGGAACCCCCAGAGCGAGCAGCCTTTTTCAACAGCACCACCAGGTCACCACACATCGTACACATTGACGTACAGTACTCGTGCACATTGACGTACAGTACTCGTGCACAGTGACGTACAGTACTCGTGCACAGTGACGTACAGTACTCGTGCACAGTGACGTACAGTACTCGTGCACAGTGACGTACAGTACTCGTGCACAGTGACGTACAGTACTCGTGCACAGTGACGTACAGTACTCGTGCACAGTGACGTACAGTACTCGTGCACAGTGACGTACAGTACTCGTGCACAGTGACGTACAGTACTCGTGCACAGTGATGTACAGTACTCGTACCCAGCAAACATCAACGTGGCTGCTACATGCTCAGGCTACCCTTGAGCACAACGAGGGACAAACCCATCATGACGTGATCGAATATCTTAATATCTCTGCGTCGCTGATCGATTTCGAGGAAGTTATATGATCTGATCTCACTTGGAAGCTCCGGCAGGCGGAGGAGCCACACTACTGACACGGGCTGATTGCTCCCGTCTCCTCTAATGCCCAATATGTTTAACCTGGCGAGGGCGCTGGGTGCATGTGTGGGAGGTTTGGTATTACGGGTGTATGTCTCCCTCCATGCTCCTGGTGAGGGGGAGGGGGAGGTGTTAGTGGTGAGAGGGGGAGGTGTTAGTGGTGAGAGGGGGAGGTGTTAGTGGTGAGAGGGGAGGTGTTAGTGGTGAGAGAGGGGAGGTGTTAGTGGTGAGAGAGGGGAGGTGTTAGTGGTGAGAGAGGGGAGGTGTTAGTGGTGAGAGAGGGGAGGTGTTAGTGGTGAGAGAGGGGAGGTGTTAGTGGTGAGAGAGGGGAGGTGTTAGTGGTGAGAGGGGGAGGTGTTAGTGGTGAGAGGGGAGGTGTTAGTGGTGAGAGGGGAGGTGTTAGTGGTGAGAGGGGGAGGTGTTAGTGGTGAGAGGGGAGGTGTTAGTGGTGAGAGAGGGGAGGTGTTAGTGGTGAGAGGGGGAGGTGCTAGTGGTGAGAGGGGAGGTGTTAGTGGTGAGAGGGGGAGGTGTTAGTGGTGAGAGGGGAGGTGTTAGTGGTGAGAGGGGAGGTGTTAGTGGTGAGAGGGGAGGTGTTAGTGGTGAGAGGGGGAGGTGTTAGTGGTGAGAGAGGGGAGGTGTTAGTGGTGAGAAGGGGAGGTGTTAGTGGTGAGAGGGGAGGTGTTAGTGGTGACAGAGGGGAGATGTTAGTGGTGAGAGGGGGAGGTGTTAGTGGTGAGAGAGGGGGAGATGTTAGTGGTGAGAGGGGGAGGTGTTAGTGGTGAGAGGTTCCGCTGCAGGTGACGGCGGGTCAGTGACCCAATTACTCAATAATTAACACTTAAGTCAGCCAGGAACAACGGCCACATGTTCTTTTGGGAGGAGTTACGACCAACACTTACGACAATGACCACATTGGGCGCCAGCACAAGAACCTGAGTGGTGAGGACGGGGGAACAAAGCAACCAACCATCATAAACACACCTGGATATCTTGGGCTGGAGGTCACAGCTTGATATCTTGGGCTGGAGGTCACAGCTTGATATCTTGGGCTGGAGGTCACAGCTTGATATCTTGGGCTGGAGGTCACAGCTTGATATCTTGGGCTGGAGGTCACAGCTTGATATCTTGGGCTGGAGGTCACAGCTTGATATCTTGGGCTGGAGGTCACAGCTTGATATCTTGGGCTGGAGGTCACAGCTTCATATCTTGGGCTGGAGGTCACAGCTTCATATCTTGGGCGGGAGATCACAGCTTGATATCTTGGGCTGGAGAGGGGAGAATAGTGGGTAGGACAGAGGGACGAGGGAGAGGGGAATGGAGGGGAGGACTGGGCGACAGGGGAAGGTTACCGCGGCTCAGCAGTGCACATGCGTTGCTGAGCCACAGCAAGGCGTGGCTGGGTACAGCTATAGTAATTGAATAACTGTTGACAAAACCACACACTAGAAACTGAAGAGACGACGACGTTTAGGTCCGACATGGATCATTATCAAGTCGATTGTGATGATGGTCCAAAATCAACTTGATATTGGTCCAGGACGGACCGAAACGTCGTCGTCCCTTCAGTTTCTAGTGTATGGTTTTGTCAACATTTTTCAGCCACGTTATTGTGACTCTTCATCTGCGATTGAATAAAACTAACTCTAAGAATCAAACACCGTTTCACCCAGAAATGCAAAAATCTTTTTCCCCACAAACCCACTCGATTTTTTTATGTATTCCAGCGTTCCCCTGCTGTGCCTGATCCACGCCGCCCCCCACACGCCGCCCACACGGCCCCCCGCCCACACACGCCCCCACACACGGACTAAATCTCCGCCATATTGCACACAGGAGAATACATGTCACGCCAACCTGGTGTTGCCTTCACGTTTCCACATTCATATGTAAATCCCTCGGTACCCTCGCTGGGGGGACCGGCTACACCCGCCTTACACTCACAGTAAAAATATTAAGTTTTTGTGTAACTTTGGAAGGTAGATATAGTCCCGAGCCACTCACTTATTTTGTGTCCTGGGGCCGAGTGACGACACCGTCACTCTGTGTCCTGGGGACGAGTGACGCCACCGTCACACTGTGTCCTGGGGCCGAGTGACGACACCGTCACTCTGTGTCCTGGGGACGAGTGACGCCACCGTCATATTGTATCGCCAAGCGTATTCCTAATTTTTACAGGCAACTTTTTAAAATTTAAATGCTATTCTCTGTAGGAATTATTAATTTAATTTGTAAACAAAACAAACAGGTGAAACTTTTTAGGGAAATTTTGGTACAACAACCTCCCAGGTACCTTAAGGCTCCTGTGGGGCAGGTAACAATAAGCAACAGGTTTTCGTCAATAACTTCTAAGCTCACGATAAATCCTCCCAGGAAACATTGCCAGAGTTTAGGCTCAATGTTGCAATTCCTTTGCAAGGATGTTTAGTACCGAGTTTATACGCAAAATAGTATAATAAATGCATGATAACTAACGATATTCAAGGGAATTTTTACTTTTCGCAACAGAGAATATCACATAACCATGGGAGTGATCTATGTGATCTATATTGAAGCAGCCAAGATCACACAAACACACGAGCATATTCCAGAGACATGTGGCGCCTCTCGTGAGGTTCCCCCAGGAGGGTAAGTGGCCCGGAGCGCCCCTGGGGCCAGCCAGGCTTGGCAAAAAGTGGTCATCTCGCTCAGGTCACCTGGAGTGCTGGAAATCCTGAAGCAACGGGATGTTGAGCAGTAGCTTTCCCAAGGGTCACCTGTGGCCCAGGGCGGGTCACCCATGGCCCAGGGCGGGTCATTCATGGCCCAAGGCGGGTCACCTGTGGCCCAGGGCGGGTCATCCATGGCCCAGAGCGGGTCATTCATGGCCCAGAGCGGGTCATCCATGGCCCAGGGCGGGTCATCCATGGCCTAGGGCTGGTCATCCATGGCCCAGGGCGGGTCATCCATGGCCCAGGGCGGGTGGCTGGGTCCTACAGGACTCCTACAACCTGAGACGTCTTGCTGCCACTCCCTGAGGAGTTGCAGCAATATTCGACCTCAAAGCACAAAAGAAGGTCACCACCAAAGATACCCTACAAGCAGAACTTATTGCAGAAGGAGGAAAGAATCGAGACAACTACAGAAGCACCATACTGTCCCCCGAGCTCAAAGCGGCAGCTAAGAGCCTTCGTGAGAATAAGGAGTTGGTTGTCAGGAGAGGTGACAAGTCGCCAATATACGTCATTCTTAAAAAAGACGAATATCTGGCGAAAATGAACCTCATACTCTCTGACCAAACTAAATTCCAAAGGGTAGCGAAGGACACTACAGCCGAATTGAAAATCAAGGTAAACAGATTGACCGTAACTGTGAACGCCAAGAAACCCGGACTCCACCTGCCAAAGATCATTGGGGAATATAAACCTGGATATGCGTATGGAAATGTCAAGACACACAAGCCTGGAAACCCACTTCGGCCAATCATCAGCCAGATACCCACACCTACGTACAGACTGGCGAAACGACTCAACGGCTTGCTGACTCCTTATGTCCCTTGCGCCTTCAGCCTGAAGTCTCCAAAGGAATTTGTTGACTTGCTGCGGGGAACACGGGCCACAGGGATAAGAGCCTCGTTGGACGTAGAATCACTGTTTACCAACGTACCTGTGGATGAAACAATCGGGATGATAGCGGACAGAGTGTATCGTGATCCGGCCTGTACTCCTCTTGACATACCAGAAAACATTCTAAGGAAACTACTCCAAGCTTGTACTAAAGAGGCACCCTTCTTGAGCCCGGATGGACACATGTATACGCAAGTAGATGGGGTCGCCATGGGTTCTCCCCTAGGTGTCCTGTTTGCAAACTTCTACATGGGTACCATCGAGCAAAAAGTCTTAGTCGACATGAACTTGAAACCGGCCATATACTGCAGGTATGTTGACGACATTTTTACACAGGTACCTGATGTCAGACATCTGCAGGAGCTGAAGGAGGCATTTGAGCAGAATTCTGTGTTGCGTTTCACTTACGAGATGGAGAAGGATGGGAAGCTGCCCTTTCTAGATGTAACAGTCATGGAAAGGAGCGGAGTTTTCCACACTGCAGTCTACACTAAGGAAACATAGGAATGTGCCTGAATGCCAACAGTGACTGCCCGGACAGGTACAAGAGGAGTGTTGTTAACGCTTATGTCGACCGTGCCCTCAGCCACAGCTCAGAATGGAAGCAAGTCGACGAAGAACTCTGTAGGGTAAGGCAGGTCCTAGTCAACAACGGCTTCTCCAATGGTTTCGTGGAAGACATCATTAGAAGGAAAGTGAAACGCCATGCAACCTCTGAAGAGACAACTAACACAACACCTATACCCCCTATTAGACTATTTTACAGGAACTTCTTTTCCACAGCTCATAAAACGGAGGAAAGGGTCCTGAAAGATATTGTTAATAGAAACGTTATCCCTACAGATAAAAATCAGAAGATACAACTGACGATTTACTATAAAACCAGAAAAACGGCCAGCCTACTCATGAGAAACTCTCCAGACACAAAGCAGAACGCTTTAAAAGAGACCAACGTCGTCTATGCCTTCAAATGCCCTCTTGGGGACTGTAAGCCTCAAAAAACCCAGTATATAGGCAAGACAACAACATCTCTTTCCAGGCGTTTAACGATGCATAAGCAACAGGGCTCCATTAAGGAACATATAATCTCTTCCCACAAACAAACCATCACCAGAGAAATCTTAGCAAACAACACAAAAATCATCGATAGATACAGCGATAGCAGGCGGCTAGACGTCTGCGAGGCACTACACATCACGAAGTCAACACCAGCAATCAACAGCCAATTAATGCACAACTATATTCTACCCACTTCAAGACTCAAGACCAATATAGACCAATATAGAAGCATCAAGAAATATGGACCAATAGGCTTTCTACAATCACTTCCATTTCAATACCCATTGTTTCGTGTTCTGTCTTGTGTTGATGAAATTAATACCCTATTAATGCCACCTCTTGTTCTGTCTTGTGTTGATGAAATTAATACCCTATTAATGCCACCTCACCCCATCCACCTCACTCAAATGTAGATATAAACAAAATCGGAGATACGTAAGTTCTATTCAGTTGTGTATTTGTAAACTAAAGTCTTTGAAAATGTAATAAGTTTTACGAAACGCGCTCGTGTCGCGTCAGACTAGAAATAAAAATGAATTTTGGAGAATTGATTTTTGAATTACCTCCAACAGTGAAAAGAAATGTACGAAAGATTGAGAAAATTCGTGTTATAATTATTAATCTTACTTTTTCGGTCATATTTAATAATATATGTCTACAGGAAAGACTGCTACCAAAATATACTAATATATATATATATATATATATATATATATATATATATATATATATATATATATATATATATATATATATATATATATGTCGTACCTAGTAGCCAGAACTCACTTCTCAGCCTACTATGCAAGGCCAAATTTGCCTAGTAAGCCAAGTTTTCATGAATTAATTGTTTTTTGACTACCTAACCTACCTAACCTAACCTAACCTAACTTTTTCGGCTACCGAACCTAACCTAACCTATAAAGATAGGTTAGGTTAGGTTAGGTAGGGTTGGTTAGGTTCAGTCATATATCTACGTTAATTTTAACTCCAATAAAAAAAAATTTACCTTATACATAATGAAATGGGTAGCTTTATCATTTCTTAAGGAAAAAAATTAGAGAAAATATATTAATTCAGGAAAACTTGGCTTATTAGGCAAATTTGGTGTTGCATATTAGGCTGAGAAGTGCGTTCTGGCTACTAGGTACGACATATATATATATATATATATATATATATATATATATATATATATATATATATATATATATATATATATATATATATATATATATATATATATATATATGTCGTACCTAATAGCCAGAACGCACTTCTCAGCCTACTATTCAAGGCCCGATTTGCCTAATGAGCCAAGTTTTCATGAATTAATGTTTTTTCGTCTACCTAACCTACCTAACCTAACCTAACCTAGCTTTTTTTGGCTACCTAACCTAACCTTACCTATAAATATAGGTTAGGTTAGGTTAGGTAGGGTTGGTTAGGTTCGGTCATATATCTACGTTAATTTTAACTCCAATAAAAAAAAATTGACCTCATACATAGAGAAAAGGGTTGCTTTATCATTTCATAAGAAAAAAATTATAGTAAATATATTAATTCAGGAAAACTTGGCTTATTAGGCAAATCGGGCCTTGAATAGTAGGCTGAGAAGTGAGTTCTGGCTACTAGGTACGACATATATATATATATATGTATATAATGTATAAATGAAACAAGACTAAGAATATATATTAGAACATGCCAATTGGTCAACATTAGCAGCGAGAAGCTGTAAATACCTCAGAATTGTCTAAGAACTCGTACAAGAGACAAAACGTCGTATTCTGACGCTAAATAATTCTTTGCACGTTTGTGAGCACTGAGCACTCACACGTATAGTTGGTTTGTAGAGCGCCCTAACCAATGTTGCTGGCGGCTGTGTGCAACATTAACTCATTTGAGAAATCCGGTAATTTGAAAAAGGTTGCAGATGTTGAATCATTCTCTTTGTATGTGTACAGTTCGCCTACCTGGAGGTGATGTGTGACCCACGCCGTGTCTACTATCTACTGTCTACTACGCCAAGGATAGGTACAGGCAGCGTAGGGAGTTATGACACAGTTTACGGTACACATGGATAGTTTGGAGGAGAGGTGGTAACCAGAGAGGTGGACCAGTTCAGCCAAGTAGGGCATGGTCAATACAGAGGAAGAGGGAATTATGAGGGTAAAGCGCCAATACATTACGACTACATAGCACATGGAATGGGGGTCAGGATAACGATTTGGGATGCTGTGTGTGTGTGTGCGGGGGAGGAAGGAATGATGCCTAACCACTTTGACGGTCGACCCGCATGAAGCGAGACTGTTGCTCTACCGTCCAGCCCAAAGTCAATACGGAATGGAAGGAGAGAGAGGGGAAGGGTGGGAAGGAAGTTTGTTGTGGCGTTGAATCATATATGCCACTCTTGTCTGCCGTGTGAGGAGGTCAGCTTGAGGGACCAGGAGTCCGCAACTCTCCTCCTACGAACAAGTATTGTTTGGTAACTCTGATCACGATAAACTTTGTTCTTCTCTTCTTAAATTACCTCTGTTTTTTTTATTTTTAGTGTCGTTCTCAAGTCCGTTTAAGACTTAGTCTGAGGAGAACATTTGACAGAACTCTGTCGTTTCAAGTTAGTAAATTAGACGGGACTGAAGTCATGGACCACGAGGCATTGATGGAACAGTGACGCAAGGTATGGGTGGAACAGTGACGCAAGGTATGGGTGGAACAGTGACGCAAGGTATGGGTGGAACAGTGATGCAAGGTATGGGTGGAACAGTGACGCAAGGTATGGGTGGAACAGTGACACAAGACACGGGTGGAACAGTGACACAAGACACGGGTGGAACAGTGATGGTGGTAGGGATGACGCTGGTGGTGATGGTGGTAGGGGTAAGGATGATGGTGACAGTGAGGGGAAGGTTATGGTGTCACCTGCGGTGTGGGAGGCGGGACATGAAGTCAAGGTCGCCTCAAGTACACCGCCTCCCTGGCCTTCCTGGAAATACTTCCACCCCCCTCCCCCTCTCTCCTCACCCCGGTCCCCTCACCTCTCTCCCCTCACCCACATGCTTCCAGCTCCCCTCAACCTCCCCCCCCCCCAACCACCACCACCGCCCCCACACGCACAACAGCTCTGGGAACCACCAACCGAACATCGGAACTCCAGCCCCCTCCCAGTTTCCGATTCCCCCCCTTCTCTGCGCTTCCTACCCCCCACTTCATTCATCCGGACCACCCCTCCGCCCCTGTGGGGGTCGGAGCCCCCTACCGCTGCAGGACAGGCCACACCTCCGCCCCTGGGCGTGGAGCGCCAGCAGGGGCGGAGGAGAGGTGGCACGCGATAAAGAAAGCATCAGAACATTAGTATCACTAAACCAAGTGACGTGGGCAAGCTGGTCAAGGGTAAACTTGAGGGTAATATAGAGGGGAGAGAGATGGGGAGGGAGGAAAGAGAGCCACGAGAGAGAAAGAGAGAGAGGAGAAAGCGGGAAGAAGGGTTATGATAGGGGGGGGGGAGAGTATGGGGGTGGGGGGGGGTGATGGGGGCGGAGCCTAAATTCATTGATCCGGGCTGGTAAACAACGCTATGACGTCACTGCCGCCACGAATGTCATTCACCAAATTTAGCAAGTGTTCCTTGTGGCCCTAGTAACACCCCGTGAGTGGGCGGGTGGCGGCGGTCACCGTGACAAGATAACCAGCTCGTGTCTCCCCTTGTTATCATAAGTACTCGTTAATAACAAACGACGTAATGTGTGAATGGGATCACCTCGGCAGTGTTCCCTTTACTATATATTCCGGCTTTGTGAATGAAAGTGTGTTGACATGGCGCACGTGCGCCGCGCATGACTCAGCACTATAGAGCCGCGCCGACAACATGCGCGGCGGCCACCGTTATTTCGTAACGTAAACAATTTACGCATCACGGACTCCTATAACGACGCAAGACGAGCTTGTGACTTGAACTGCCGCGTGTCTGTAGTAACGCCCGTGACCTGTAGTAACGCCCGTGACCTGTAGTAACGCCCGTGACCTGTAGTAACGACTGGTACCTTGTCTCCAGTTCCACACGATCACCTTAGTTACGTTACTAACACACTTGACGCTTGTTACAGCGTCTCGTTATATTTCCATCGTTATCAAGGCCAATTTAACTGGCTTAAACAAAATATTTAAATACACATTCTCATTTTTATTGAACTCATTGAACATATTCAGATGTTCAAAATATTTTTTAATATTTTTGATGCAGTTTATTAAAACAAAGAGGACGAAGGCTGTGTGTGTGTGTGTGTGTGTGTGTGTGTGTGTGTGTGTGTGTGTGTGTGTGTGTGTGTGTGTGTGTGTGTGTGTGTGTGTGTGTGTGTGTTTATACTGTTTCTGATATATCGATGATTTCTGTGTTGTTTGCTAAGATTTCTATTTTTATTTTATATTTAGATTGCTAAGATGTTTGCTAAGAAATCTTAGCAAACAACACAGAAATCATCGATAGATACAGCGATAGCAGGCGGCTTGACGTCTGCGAGGCACTACACATCAAGAAGTCAATACTAGCAATCAACAGCCAATTAATGCACAACTATATTCTACCCACTTCAAGACTCCGCTCCAATATAGTAGCCTCAAGAAATATGGACCAATAGGCTTTCTACAATTACTTCCATTCAATACCCATTGTTTCGTGTTCTGTCTTGTGTTTGAATTTAATACCCATTCAATACCCATTGTTTCGTGTTCTGTCTTGTGTTGGAATTTAATACCCATTGTTGAAAGTTCGTTTTTCACCTCATCCACCTCACCCAAATGTAGATATAAACCTCGAAGATGTGCAAAGCTCTATTCAGTTTCAGTTGTGTGTTTGTAAACTAAAGTCTTTGAAAATGTAATAAGTTTTACGAAACGCGCTCAAGTGTCGCGTCAGACTAGAAATAAAAATGAATTTTGGAGAATTGATCTATGAATTACCATCAACAGTGAAAAGAAACATAAGAAAGATAGAGAAAATTCGTGTTAGAATTATTAATCTTACTTTTTCGGTCATATTTAATAATATATATATATATGTATATATATATATATATATATATATATATATATATATATATATA
>NC_091167.1:23306384-23371384 GCF_040958095.1 Procambarus clarkii
CACACACACACATATCACACAACCCTCTCAGAAAAGGCAGTATCCGTCAATCAACTGGTGTTTCCTGCAAGATTACCTCTCCTCCCCCCCCCCTCCCTCACCGCCACTGTCTACCTCACAGAGAACTTCTCCCTCATTACTATTACACCCCCTCCCCCACCCCCCCCCCCCCACCCCCTGCCCTCCCACCTTCCCTTACCTCTCCCTGACGGTTCTTATGCGTTAGCTTTACGATAATAACGTCATTTTATTTTCGTTGTTCTCGTTCTCAGATAAAATTTTACAATTTGCAATAGAAAATGGGCATTGATGTATGTATGTATATATATATATATATATATATATATATATATATATATATATATATATATATATATATATATATATATATATATATATATATATATATGCAAACAAGCCTGAATGGTCCCCAGTTATATATATATATATATATATATATATATATATATATATGTCGTACCTAGTAGCCAGAACGCACTTCTCAGCCTACTATGCAAGGCCCGATTTGCCTAATAAGCCAAGTTTTACTGAATTAATATATTTTCTCAAATTTTTTTCTTATGAAGTGATAAAGCTACCCATTTCATTATGTATGAGGTCAATTTTGTTTTATTGTAGTTAAAATTAACGTAGATATATGACCGAACCTAACCAACCCTACCTAACCTAACCTAACCTATCTTTATAGGTTAGGTTGGGTTAGGTAGCCGAGAAAGGTAGGTTAGGTTAGGTTAGGTAGGTAAGGTAGTCGAAAAAACATTAATTCATGAAAACTTGGCTTATTAGGCAAATCGGGCCTTGCATAGTAGGCTGAGAAGTGCGTTCTGGCTACTAGGTACGACATATATATATATATATATATATATATATATATATATATATATATATATATATATATATATATATATATATATATATATATATATATATATATCTTAGACATTCTTCTGACTGCACATTCTCTCAGGATGGTGAGGAAGCAAGGGAGCCTCGGGGAGGCCTCTTCTACAAGCTTCAAGCCTCGACTGATGTAGTGAAGGCCACCTACTGGACGACGGTGTACGTCCCCCACACCTGCACTGCCACCCACCCCCCAAACCTCCCACACTGCCCCTTGGGCTCCTACAATCAACCCCATCAACGCTCAGACGCACTAGAGATTGAGGGAGGTGATTCTCTCACTGTGACACCCAGGTCTGTAACAGGAGATCTTTGGGGCTAGTCTTAGTGTCTACTTTTGCTTCCAAAGCAATTCAATTCCAGTTCATTTTTGAGTTATATTTATGGAATAATGAGTAAGTTCTGACTTTGTCTCTGATAACTTTTAATTATTTTTTTCATCTTCGAGTCACCGATTTGTTCAGCTTTCGTGACTAATTTTCATTGGCCTTCCTCACACTTTTATTCGTCTGATGCCAAAATTTAGAGCCGTTTATCTCTAATTAAAAAAAATCAGCAATATTAGAGGGCCATTTGAGCAATTCCGTTTAGATCAAATTTGTGGGAAAATTGTCGGATTGATATAATGCGATGGTTCACATATTTTATTATATAAATATATCACAATTCACACTACTGAATAATATTACTGCAAAAAAACAAAGAAAAAATAAATCAGAGACATTGAAATAATTAGGAAATAATATATTTGTGACAACTGCCACCTGACAGCTCGGGCAGAGTAGACCTCGTCTGGCCAAGGCTGTCAACGCCCCTTTTTTTGCCAGACTTCCCTACCCTATTGCGGCTAAAATATGCCACCTACGATTTTTTTTATTTTTTTTGTGATCAGGGAACCACAAATGAACACTTTTATAAGACGAAAGATTTGTTTCGATTTTTTTTTTTTTTTTGCGCCTGTGGGTGTTGAAGCCATTTGGACTCCTCGCAGTTTGAGGGTTAAATGAGCTTAAATGTGGTCCAAGTACTGTTAACTAAATACAAGAGATTATATTCAATATGATAAACTTATATTTTTTTATATTTTTGATAAGATCAACCAGTTTCCGTGGTGTAGACCAGTCGCCATGGTGTAGTGGTAAGACACTCGCAAGGCGTTCCTCGAGCACTTTGTCATGGGTTCGTATCCTGGCCGGGAGGATTTACTGGGCGCAAATCCTTAACTGTAACTTCTGTTAAACTCAACTGTAAAATGGGTACTGTGTTGTAAAATCGATTCTTCGTGGGTATTGTATTCCAGGGACCTGCCCGAAACGCTACGCGTACTAGTGGTTGTACAAGAATGTAACAACTCTTGTATATATCTCTCTCTCTCTCTCAAAAAAAGATAGGTGTGGTGGAGGCGGCGTCACTTCGAGTTACTCTACACCCTTATTTTGATAAAGTACTCGGAAATTTTCCTTGTAGCTATTGTCCAGATACTCCCCCAGTTCTAGAAAGTAATTATTGGTGATAAAGATAATTTAGTAAGGTGTCCTATACCGAAAATTGTTCGCAAGTCACCATTGTTGTGTTGATTTAGGGGCGGCAAGTCACCGTCACACTTGTTCAATCTGTTTGTACACGACGCTTTCTGCCCCCGGGTGCCCCATAGGTCGCTTCACTCCAAAGTTGACTCCTCCCTTCTTCAGGAAAGGTAGCCTTCAATGCATATTTATTATTTTTACTGTCTAGACATATGATTGAGATAAGATGTGATTATAATAAAATTAGATATAAGATTTATAGATTATAAGGAGTACTGGCTAGTACTATTAATTCTTATTAAGGATTTTGATTTAATCCTTACCGGAAGTTGATTGAATGTTCCAATACTTTTTTAATTAAGATATCCTTCTAGAAGCTTCTAGATTTTTGAGAAATCATGCACCAAGTCACGTAGACACCTAGGGCCCTATGGTCTACATGATCACAGATGGCATTGTCATGTAGGATCCAGATGCAGGATATAATGAATCTGTAGTGATTCTGATATGATTTTGATATTGATTTTGATATAATTTAGATATGATATAGAAATAATACATTTCTTACATAATAATATAGATATATAGTGGGCAAATTTCCCACAAAATTAACGTTCCGAAGTAGGAATTCTGCATACTAATGGAAAATATGTCAGAGAAAAACAAATGTTCTTAATGATTTCACCCACAAAAAAGGACATTCAACTAATTCCTGGCAATTACAGCTTGAAAGAGCCAGCCGACGGGAAGATGTCCCCTAATCTCGAATCCTCTCTGGAAGATGGTCAGATTACCGACCATCCTGGAGCCCAAGATGACGTAAGGAGCCAAGGTAGCGCCGAGCAGGAGTCAGGCCGCGCTCTCTTGACTGTCAATCATCACAAGACCAAAACATGGGTGGTGACCTCCACCACCACACAGGCTGACCTCCGCTACACCGTCACCGCCCTCTACACCCACTGTGTCCCCAACGATGCCCCCAGCGCCCCAGAGTGTGCCATAACCCCACGAAGAAGTAACGATTGCAGTTGTCCCCCAGGTCCCCCTGGTCCCCCAGGCCCGCCCGGTATACCAGGGAACCCTGGACCACCGGGGAGCCCGGGTACTCAAGGGCCCCCTGGAGAAAATGGTCACCGGGGCCCAAGGGGCCCTGAAGGACCTCAGGGTCAAGCAGGCCCGCCAGGTCCTGCAGGTAACACTGGCAACCAAGGGCCACAAGGGCCACAAGGCCCAGCAGGTAATCCAGGGCCGGTAGGGTACCCTGGGACCCCCGGCCCCCAGGGGCCCCCTGGTACACCAGGGGCGCCAGGATACCCTGGAGCACCTGGTGACTGTGACTGTGATAGTAGTGGGTGTTCCGGAGGGGGTGGGTGCACGGGAGGGGGAGGGTGCACGGGAGGGGGAGGGTGCACGGGAGGGGGAGGGTGCACGGGAGGGGGAGGGTGCACGGGAGGGGGTGGAAGTACGGATGGGGGTGGAAGCAATGGAGGGGGTGGCGGCATGGGATAGAGTACAGGAGAGGGGTAAAAGCATTGGAGGAATGCAACACGAGAGGAGGAATAAGCATCAGAGAGGGGTCCGTCTAATTACCGAAAGCTACCACAAGCTATCACAAGCTACCACAAGCTACACAAGCTACCACAAGCTACACAAGCTACCACAAGCTACACAAGCTACCACAAGCTACACAAGCTTCACAAGCTTCACAAAGCTTCCTGATAATACGTTAGTAATGAATAAATATGATATATTTACTCATTATAATGTTGGTGCTGAATGTACTCTACGAAAAAACAAAATTTTAATCTCAAAAAGTATCTTTTTATAAAGAAATTAGACGAAAATAAAGAGCTGGTGACGCCAAATAAAGTCGACGATCCAAGCGTCAATGTTGTGGAGCGACTTATCCAAGACAGATTGTTGCCTGGAGAGTTTGCTGGCATATCAGCCTCTTGTACACACGTCGCACTTCTCTGCTCAAATTGTCACAAATTGAAATAATGGTATAAACTACAATAATGCATAGTTACAATAATAGCATAAATAGCCAGAAAATATTGAAATTGTATTGAAAAATAGGTGTCTGGAAGTGAAATTAACTCCATGGGACAATAGTTTTGTTATATAGATGCTGATGATTATTCGCTGGTATGCGTTCGCTACTTGAACTACTATGCACTTACGTATCCAGAGATTAGTTCAGAGTAAAACCATATTTTTCCAAATTTTACATTACATACCATCATTATAATAGATAAATATGTCGTATTTCTTCATTACTTATATAATGCAAGGAAATTTTGGGGTATGATTAGGTAGCTAGGGGTGGCTTTTGGGTAAATACATGGACTCGCTCTGGGTGTGTGTGTAGAACCGTACACATTAGCCAATCAATTGTGTAATTAACATGCATTCATATTAATAATACATTCAATAACATCATTATAGGGGGTAAATGTCATATATCTTCATTACTTGTGTAATGCTAGAAGGCCGGAGTAGCACTGGGTAATTATAGATAGCTTTGGGAAAATACATGGACCTGCTCTGGGTGTGTGAAGAGCTACACACCAGCAAATCAATTGTCTAATTAACATGCATATATATGCTAATTAACCTTCAAGATTTATGTCAGAAGAAAGGCAGAGATGTAGACATTACTGTAGCTACATTTCAAGTAATATATATAATTTATGTGAAAGGCATTATATGGTTAAATAAATAATACTACATAATCGCCGGTATCCGGACACATGAACACTACATTCAATGCCATCATTGTAGTCGGTAAATATGTCATATTTCTTCAATACTTGTGTAATGCAAGGAGGTTTTGGGGTATGATTGGGTAGCTATGGCTGGCTTTAAGTAATTAGATGGTTTCGCTTCGGGTGTGTGGAGCTGTACACATCAGCCAATCAATTGTCTAATTAGCATGCATTCATATTAAAATTACATTCAATAACATCTTTATAAGGGGTGTAAATATGTCATATTTCTCCGTTACTTGAGTAATGCTAGAAGGCCGGGGTAGCATTGGGTAACAATATTGGTAAATACATGGACCCGCTCTGGTTGTGTGGAGCGCTGTGCACTAGCCAATCAATAGTCTAATTAACATGCATTCATATTAAAATTACATTCAATATCATCTTTATAAGGGGCGTAAATATGTCATATTTCTCCGTTACTTGTGTAATGCTTGAAGGTTTTGGGGTAGCATTGGGTAGGTTAAATATGAACCTTAATTAATATGTTCTATACCATCAGAAATTCCGAAACATACAATATCTTTTCAAATATTTGTCATTAAAGTATATATTCTGAAAATAATCATGTATTTTATTTACCCCAAAGTAGAGCACGAATATCATAGTGTCATAACCTGTGATTAGTAGTTTATTTTGCACCCCATACTCATTCCTTGAAGATTATTTACATTCACTTCTCGCTTGATAAGTTCAAGATCTTTTGAGTGCATAAAAAAATGTTTTAGAATTATAGTATTCAAATGGAATTAGTAGCGTATAGCTAACTCTAAGCAGAACTACTACTGTACCAGTAACCAGTAAAACATTTTAATTAACATTTCAGATCAGGTAAGAATTGAGACCACAAAAATCCAGTAGCATTTCTGTCACATTCGTTCATAGTTGAACCATTAAGAATGTCTCTTAAATGTTACCCAAGCACACATGTTTGTGGAGACTAAAGTTATTATCAATAGAAAGCAACAAGGCCCGATGGGTTTATTGCACCATATATAAAAAATAATAAAAAATACAAATGTTTATTCAGGTACAAGTACATACATAGAAGATGAGTTACAAACATAATGTTGGATTTATAGATAGAGCTAGTACATGCAATACCTAAAGCCACTAATACGCACAACGTTTTATGACAGAGGATATTCAATAGCAACAAAGCCAGATGGGTTTATTGCATCATATATGACAGGATATTCAATAGCAACAAAGCCAGATGGGTTTATTGCATCATATATGACAGGATATTCAATAGCAACAAAGCCAGATGGGTTTATTGCACCATATATGACAGGATATTCAATAGCAACAAAGCCAGATGGGTTTATTGCACCACATATGACAGAGGATATTCAATTGCCCCTGGGGAGGTTGGAGTAACTTATGAAATAAATAATGAACTTGCCGATCACATGAACTCCGATCATATATGCCGATGATATTTTGTTTCAGGGTCAAGATATTTCAAAGGTTCAAACGGTGTTGGATAATTTCCGAAATCTGTGTCACCATATGGGACTGGTGGTTAAGGAAGACTTTTGCTCGTAAAGAGGGAGTTGATTACCAACTTGGACTGCCTTTGAGCAGCCTGAGAGCAGCAATATTCAGGGAACATCAACTAAATTTCGGAGACTTGAGGCAAAGTGAAATTCACACCAGTTACTCCATCTATCATCATTCTATTATGCAGGAAGTACCGCACGTCTATGGGGAAGAAATGGTGCCCAACCACTTGGACGGTCAGGGATTGAACGCCGACCTGCATGAAGCGAGACCGTCGCTATACCGTCCAGCCCAAGTAGTTTGGCATCTGTCTGTGACAGCTGTAATCTTGACAGCAAAAAGTATTATTCATATCCAAGTTTAAGAGCAACGTGAAGCCTGTGAGAGGAAAAAATAGACACATTGGCTGCATTACAGAGATAGTCCGGAAGATAGTTCGACAAGTCCTCAGGAATGAAAGTCTTAACATTAATTGACCCCAGAGCAGGAGGGCCAGGGAGCTAATGCTCAACCTTGAGAGACATCAATTTGTGTCAGGTGAGAGTAAGACTAACCTCTACGCCCACCCGCACACCCACTGACCTTGGCCACACCACAGGAACAAAGAGAGAGAAAAAAGAGCAAGGGGGAAGAGGAAAGGGGGGGGTTAGGGTAAAGAAATGAAGAGAGAGAGAGAGAGAGAGAGAGAGAGAGAGAGAGAGAGAGAGAGAGAGAGCAGGGAGGGCGGGGTAGAGAGGGCCTGACGGGGACGGAAATAGCTCCCGCCTGCGGCTCCATCCTGCGCTGGCCGCTATGTGTGGTCATGTTGACAACTAGTATTTTTTTTTTAATTTTGCCCCGAGGGGCGAGTTTATTGGGCAGCGCCACTCATCCTGTGAGTGGACACACCGCCATAGTGACAGTATTGGGCAGCGCCACTCATCCTGTGAGTGGACACACCGCCATAGTGACAGTATTGGGCAGCGCCACTCATCCTGTGAGTGGACACACCGCCATAGTGACAGTATTGGGGCAGCGTCACTCATCCTGTGAGTGGACACACCGCCATAGTGGCAGTATTGGGGCAGCGTCACTCATCTTGTGAGTGAACACACCGCCATAGTGGCAGTATTGAGCAGCGCCACTCATCCTGTGAGTGAACACACCGCCATAGCAGCATGTACAACACTCCCCAATAGGAAGAAAACCCGCTGGGTTGTTCATCCTGTCACTTGTACCCAGACACAACTGGGACTTGCTTATAACTGTCTCAAGTGAACAGCTTATCAAGCAGGAGTTAGACTACTGACACTCCCGTGCCTGCCCAGTCTAACTGTTTATTTACCTTTCCCGTGATTTATCTGTTTATGCTTCAGGGCATGTTTGCAAATTTTGTTAAATCATCTTGGAAGAGTGCGCGTTGCTCGTCACTCACGATGAGCCAGAGTGCACTGGTGTGAGGTAGTCACCTTCCACTCATCTTAGGACAGTCACTCGCTATGGGTCGGCACTCAAATGTTAGTTAAGTTATAACACTTTATAAGTTTTGACTAAAACCATAATTCATTTATGACATAAATTAGTCCCGTTGTGAGTTGTGAGGACAGACTCTTTCCTTGTTCTGTTGTGAGTGGTGAGTGGGTGACAAACAGTGGCCCACTGTCTGTCACCCACTGCCTGGCACACACTGCCTGGCACACACTCCCTGGCACACACTGCCTGGCACACACTGCCTGGCACCCACTGCCTGGCACCCACTGCCTGGCACACACTGCCTGGCACACACTGCCTGGCACACACTGCCTGGCACACACTGCCTGGCACCCACTGCCTGGCACCCACTGCCTGGCACCCACTGCCTGGCCCACACTGCCTGGCACACACTGCCTGGCACCCACTGCCTGGCACACACTGCCTGGCCCACACTGCCTGGCCCACACTGCCTGGCCCACACTGCCTGGCACCCACTGCCTGGCCCACACTGCCTGGCCCACACTGCCTGGCCCACACTGCCTGGCCCACACTGCCTGGCACCCACTGCCTGGCCCACACTGTCACCCACTGCCTGGCACACACTGCCTGGCCCACACTGCCTGGCCCACACTGCCTGGCACCCACTGCCTGGCCCACACTGCCTGCCCCACACTGCCTGGCACCCACTGCCTGGCCCACACTGCCTGGCACCCACTGCCTGCCCCACACTGCCTGGCACCCACTGCCTGGCCCACACTGCCTGGCACCCACTGCCTGCCCCACACTGCCTGCCCCACACTGCCTGGCACCCACTGCCTGCCCCACACTGCCTGCCCCACACTGCCTGGCACCCACTGCCTGGCACCCACTGCCTGCCCCACACTGCCTGGCACCCACTGCCTGGCACCCACTGCCTGCCCCACACTGCCTGGCACACACTGCCTGGCACACACTCCCTGGCACCCACTGCCTGGCACACACTGCCTGGCCCACACTGCCTGCCCCACACTGCCTGGCACCCACTGCCTGGCCCACACTGCCTGCCCCACACTGCCTGCCCCACACTGCCTGGCACCCACAGCCTGGCACCCACTGCCTGGCCCACACTGCCTGGCACCCAATATCCCACTTGGCAACTATCAGGGGAAAGTGCCAAGCCATTACGAATATACACCACAGGGAAGGGATCAGGATAAGGATTTGGGATGGAACTGGGGGAGGGGGGGGAAGGAATGGTGTCCAACAACTTGGACTGTCCGGGATTGAACGCCGACCTGTATGAAGAGAGACCGTCGCTCTACCGTCCAGCCCAAGTGATTGGGTGTGACAAGAGAGGGAAGCTTAGCTTAACTAGCTGCCATCACCCACACATCGTGTCAGCAAGGCGGACAGTCCGCCTGCTGTCATAACATCGTGTCAGCAAGGCGGACAGTCCGCCTGCTGTCATAACATCGTGTCAGCAAGGCAAACAGCCCGCCTCCTGTCATAACATCGTGTCAGCAAGGCGGACAGCCCGCCTGCTGTCATATCATCGTGTCAGCAAGGCGGACAGTCCGCCTGCTGTCATATCATCGTGTCAGCAAGGCGGACAGTCCGCCTGCTGTCATAACATCGTGTCAGCAAGGCGGACAGCCCGCCTGCTGTCATAACATCGTGTCAGCAAGGCGGACAGCCCGCCTGCTGTCATAACATCGTGTCAGCAAGGCAAACAGCCCGCCTCCTGTCATAACATCGTGTCAGCAAGGCGGACAGCCCGCCTGCTGTCATATCATCGTGTCAGCAAGGCGGACAGTCCGCCTGCTGTCATATCATCGTGTCAGCAAGGCGGACAGTCCGCCTGCTGTCATAACATCGTGTCAGCAAGGTGGACAGCCCGCCTGCTGTCATAACATCGTTTCAGCAAGGCGGACAGCCCGCCTGCTGTCATAACATCGTGTCAGCAAGGCAAACAGCCCGCCTCCTGTCATAACATCGTGTCAGCAAGGCGGACAGCCCGCCTGCTGTCATATCATCGTGTCAGCAAGGCGGACAGTCCGCCTGCTGTCATATCATCGTGTCAGCAAGGCGGACAGCCCGCCTGCTGTCATAACATCGTGTCAGCAAGGCGGACAGTCCGCCTGCCACCATAACTCATGCCATATTTCCCGTTTCTAAACTTTCCCTTCACCTGTGCCTCTCTGTCCTCTTAAAGGACCCCCCCCCCCACCACACACAAAACAATGTGGTGGCGGAGACAGCGACGGCGAGAGAGGCGGTAACGACCACACTCACGGGCCCAGGAGCTGAAGAACGACTGTCTAATAAACAAACAAAATGTGGTTATACCAACACGTTTCTTCTGTCTTGTGCCGTGGTGGGGGGTTGGGGGGGGGGAGGGGTACACGGGGTTCCTTGTGAGGGGGAAGTGAGGGGGAGGGGGGATGGGGGTGGGGGGAGCAACGCACGCTACGTGCAGCGCACCTCGTTACGGGGCCAGGAACTGCGTCAGCGCCACGTGACGCCCCTCTGGAGGGGGGGGGGGAGGAGGGGGGGGCGGGACAACGTGCGGCGCCCTTGATAGTCTGACTCTGGAAGCGGAAGGACTTTGTTTTCGACTCACAGTCAGGGGACCCCGGGTTCGATTCCCCGCCGAGAGAGAATTGGTTGGGCACGTTTCCCTCTTCATGTAATGCTTCTGTTCACCTAGCAGTAAATAAGTGAACAGAAGCACTAGATCAAGAGAAGTTGGCTGTTGGGGAAGTCAATACGTCGACCTTGTGGGTCAGTAGGTCGACCTTGTGGGTGACGGGAGGGTTGCGTGCGGTACCCCGGCGGGGGGTGAGGAGAGGGCTGCGTGCGGCGCCCCGGAGGGGGGTGAGGGGAGGGAGGGTTGCGTGCGGCGCCCCAACTGGGGGGAGGGTGAGGGGAGGGTTGCGAGCGGTGCCCCGGTGGAGGGTGAGGGGAGGGTTGCGTGCAGCGCCCCAACTGGGGGGAGGGTGAGGGGAGGGTTGCGAGCGGTGCCCCGGTGGAGGGTGAGGGGAGGGTTGCGTGCAGCGCCCCAACGGGGGGGGGGGGGTGAGGGGAGGGTTGCGTGCGGCGCCCCGGCGTGGGGGGGATGAGGGGAGGGTTGCGTGCGGCGCCCCAGCGTGGGGGGGGGGGGGTGAGGGGAGGGTTGCGTGCGGCGCCCCGACACAGTGGGAGCGGAAGTTCAGGTGACGTAAATGAGAGACAGATTTAGAGTCTCGACTTAAACACTGTTAAGTATTATTCTGTATTGTCTCCATCTCTCCTTGTTCTGCCTGCTGTATCCTCCTTGTTCTGCCTGCTGTATCCTCCTCAATGTTCTGCCTGCTGTATCCTCCTTGTTCTGCCTGCTGTATTCTCCTCAATGTCCTGCCTGCTGTATTCTCCTCAATGTTCTGCCTGCTGTATTCTCCTTGTTCTGCCTGCTGTATTCTCCTCAATGTTCTGCCTGCTGTATTCTCCTCAATGTTGTGCCTGCTGTATTCTCCTTGTTCTGCCAGCTGTATTCTCCTCAATGTTGTGCCTGCTGTATTCTCCTTGTTCTGCCTGCTGTATTCTCCTCAATGTTCTGCCTGCTGTATTCTCCTTGTTCTGCCTGCTGTATTCTCCTCAATGTTCTGCCTGCTGTATTCTCCTTGTTCTGCCTGCTGTATTCTCCTCAATGTTCTGCCTGCTGTATTCTCCTTGTTCTGCCTGCTGTATTCTCCTCAATGTTCTGTCTGCTGTATTCTCCTTGTTCTGCCTGCTGTATTCTCCTCAATGTTCTGCCTGCTGTATTCTCTTTGTTCTGCCTGCTGTATTCTCCTCAATGTTCTGCCTGCTGTATTCTCCTTGTTCTGCCTGCTGTATTCTCCTCAATGTTCTGCCTGCTGTATTCTCCTTGTTCTGCCTGCTGTATTCTCCTCAATGTTCTGCCTGCTGTATTCTCCTCAATGTTCTGCCTGCTGTATTCTCCTCAATGTTCTGCCTGCTGTATTCTCCTTGTTCTGCCTGCTGTATTCTCCTTGTTGTGCCTGCTGTATTCTCCTCAATGTTCTGCCTGCTGTATTCTCCTCAATGTTCTGCCTGCTGTATTCTCCTTGTTCTGCCTGCTGTATTCTCCTTGTTCTGCCTGCTGTATTCTCCTCAATGTTCTGCCTGCTGTATTCTCCTCAATGTTCTGCCTGCTGTATTCTCCTTGTTCTGCCTGCTGTATTCTCCTTGTTCTGCATGCTTTATTCTCCTTGTTCTGCCTGCTGTATTCTCCTTGTTCTGCCTGCTGTATTCTCCTTGTTCTGCCTGCTGTATTCTCCTTGTTTTGCCTGCTGTATTCTCCTTGTTCTGCCTGCTGTATTCTCCTTGTTCTGCCTGCTGTATTATCCTCCTTGTTCTGCCTGCTGTATTATCCTCCTTGTTCTGCCTGCTGTATTCTCCTCAATGTTCTGCCTGCTGTATTCTCCTCAATGTTCTGCCTGCTGTATTCTCCTCAATGTTCTGCCTGCTGTATTCTCCTCAATGTTCTGCCTGCTGTATTCTCCTTGTTCGGCCTGCTGTATTCTCCTTGTTCTGCCTGCTGTATTCTCCTTTTTCTGCCTGCTGTATTCTCCTCAATGTTCTGCCTGTTGTATTCTCCTTGTTCTGCCTGCTGTATTCTCCTTGTTCTGCCTGCTGTATTCTCCTTGTTCGGCCTGCTGTATTCTCCTTGTTCTGCCTGCTGTATTCTCCTTTTTCTGCCTGCTGTATTCTCCTCAATGTTCTGCCTGTTGTATTCTCCTTGTTCTGCCTGCTGTATTCTCCTTGTTCTGCCTGCTGTATTCTCCTTGTTCTGCCTGCTGTATTATCCTCCTTGTCCATAAAATTTATGTCTTCTATGTCTTCGAATGTTTTCTAATGTCTTATATATCTTCTAATGTCTTCAAATGTCTTTTAATGTCTTTTATGTTTTGTAATGTCTAATGTGTCTTATAATGTCTTCTAATACAACACCCTCATGTCTTCTAATACAACACCCTCATGTCTTCTAATACAACACCCTCATGTCTTCTAATACAACACCCTCATGTCTTCTAATACAACACCCTCATGTCTTCTAATACAACACTCTCATGTCTTCTAATACAACACTCTCATGTCTTCTAATACAACACCCTCATGTCTTCTAATACAACACTCTCATGTCTTCTAATACAACACTCTCATGTCTTCTAATACAACACCCTCATGTCTTCTAATACAACACCCTCATGTCTTCTAATACAACACCCTCATGTCTTCTAATGCAACACCCTCATGTCTTCTAATACAACACCCTCGTGTCTTTTATTTTGCATCTTTATCATTATTTTTAATAATTTATCTTGTTTGTTTATATGTTTTATTATCTCAAACGTTATCGTCACATCTTCTGGTCTCGTATTATCACTACAAAGATGTGAATATTGACCATTTAATTACATAAATATTATCTTAATTCTTTTCGTCTTTAACTAAAAAAAAACTTTTTTATTATCACAAAGTTTTTTCTTATATTAACCGAAAAAAATCTTTTCGTGTTGAAGGAGTTATTTTAACCCTAAAAATTATTCCAAGTCAATCCAAAAGTGCCTCAGAGTTTGTGTTAAGAGCACTCGCTGAGTGAACACACTCACACTAAGTGGCCGCTTGCACTCCAAATACCTTTTTCGCTAAGTGGTAAACGCGTTAAGGTACCTGAACCTGTTGGTGGTCACCAGGGGCTTCTTGGGCACTCATCAAGCACCCAGGGTCACCTGGTGAGTACCTGACACCCAGGGTCACCTGGTGAGTACCTGACACCCAGGGTCACCTGGTGAGTACCTAACACCCAGGGTCACCTGGTGAGTACCCCTAACCACTGCTACCTAGCAAGGTATGGTACCTTAGTACCACATGGTACCTTAGTACCCAAATATTATCGACACCTCCACAGTCCATCCCTGAACGCACATTCCTCATATTGTCAGTAGTGAGAAATGAAAATCTATATTTAATATATAATAATATTATTATATAATATAGTTTTATTTATAGTTAGGCCTAGTGTACCATGGTTTAGGTGTTGTAGGTTTGTTGGCAATGTTGTTGTAATATCGTCACGCAGGTGAAGCACTTAAAAGTTTGCTTCGAACCCAGGAAATGTGCAAAGCTCTGTTCTCAGAAGCTCAGAACGTAGAATATTTTGAGGATGGGCGGAACATGATGGCCGCCTAGCCTGCGTGTTCCTTGGCCTGGTGTTGCTTGGCCTGGTGTTGCTTGGCCTGGTGTTGCTTGGCCTGGTGTTGCTTGGCCTGGTGTTCCTTGGCCTGGTGTTGCTTGGCCTGGTGTTCCTTGGCCTGGTGTTGCTTGGCCTGGTGTTGCCTGGCCTGGTGTTCCTTGGCCTGGTGTTGCTTGGCCTGGTGTTGCTTGGCCTGGTGTTGCTTGGCCTGGTGTTCCTTGGCCTGGTGTTGCTTGGCCTGGTGTTGCTTGGCCTGGTGTTGCTTGGCCTGGTGTTGCTTGGCCTGGTGTTGCTTGGCCTGGTGTTCCTTGGCCTGGTGTTCCTTGGCCTGGTGTTGCTTGGCCTGGTGTTGCTTGGCCTGGTGTTGCTTGGCCTGGTGTTGCTTGGCCTGGTGTTGCTTGGCCTGGTGTTGCTTGGCCTGGTGTTGCTTGGCCTGGTGTTCCTTGGCCTGGTGTTGCTTGGCCTGGTGTGGCTTGGCCTGGTGTTCCTTGGCCTGGTGTTGCTTGGCCAAGGTTTAGAGTCGGTGTCTCACATATAAGCGTTCGTAATCGGTTATTAACATAGTTATTAATTCTTTCAGTCTCCTACGTAATGGCCTTAATAGGTATACAATACATATAATGTGTATACCACACCATGGTTTGGTAGTATGTCATATTTCGTATATTGGTGATAGTGATATTTAGGACATATTCCATATTACTTTATGGTGTCTTTATGTTTTAAGTGTTCTACGTCTGGACGACCTTTTTGTATATTATGCGTCTTAATTAATTTATCTTTTCGATCATGATCATTTAATTCAAGTGAGATTTGTTTTAATTGTTAATACAATTAATGTACTATTGTATTACCACTGATATGTAGCTGTGTCAGTTCCAGAGATTTTGTCCATTTCTCTTGTCAAAATTCTGAGTCAATATTTTGTAGTATTTTTAGATACTTCCTTACTCGAGGATGTCTGCCAAGATCAACATTCTTTTGCCAAGAAAACCGAAAGGAATTGGAGCATTAGGTATAATAAATTTGTAAATAATCGTGTTCAAATTTCTTTTCATGGTAATAAACTTGGTGTGAAAAAAAGATAATAGTGTGGAACAAAGGAAACCAAAAAATAAGTTTTCATTTTGTACTGAACCAAATAAATTATAAAAATACATATGTTATAAGCTCACTAACTCTAGTATCACAGATTGAGAACAACAATATTGAACAGGAGACGACAACAGAAGATCGGAGAACATTCAGGTTCCTGCGCATCATCTTGGTGTTCGCGAGCATCTACTACGCCACAAGCAGTACTCACTACTCATGCTCATCCATCAGTACTTGTAGGTGCAACATATCTTCGCCTCAAGGACACGTGATTTACCACGAGTCTCGAGGATCCAAGTTCATTGGTCAGTCTTGAACATCAAAATTAACTATTCTTCGGTCAAAAAGAAACAAGTCTTCGTGTATCTTGGAGGACCAGGTCGCGTATCTCTCTTGAAGGAGTGACTGTCTCTTATCATCAGGTGTTTCAGACTTGATGATAAATATATCGCCAACAGTCTTGAAGAACATGGCATCAACGTAGCTTTTGACAAGGCAGGAGTCTCCAACAGTCTTGGAAGCCCAGTTGTTTTACGTTACGAAGACTTGGATTTCGCGTATTATGGAGTATAGTGATAACAGATTACATGGATGTTCCATGTATATTATTGTGGTTGTTATCACATTACACAGACGCTTCCTGAAGATGATAGCGACTTTAGATTAAATGCATATCAAGAAGGTTCAAGTACTGGGAGAACATTAGAAGGTTGTCTCAACTCCAACACAAGCCAAGCTTTGGAAATCACGATTATCACATACACGTTCTTGTCACTGCTGACGTCACATGGTGTATGACACTTCTCATATTCACTTCATTTTCGCCATCCAACAGCTATACAGAGATGCCTCCAGCACTTGTGCCTTCCAGCGCTCACAAACACCTGCGTATCCAAGACCATCAGCACTTGGTAGTAAGCACTTCATTCATATCTTGAACATTTGCAGAATCTACACAACAGATGCATTTCACACAGCTTCAGCAATTTCCAGCCATTGAAAATTCCACTGCCAACACCGACCTTTGCGAGGTTACGTGGCTTCGTAAATAATGAAATATCACAATGGAAGCACAGTACGCAACACTCAGTAATAAATATTTGACTATTTAGAATCCTCAGCCTTAGACTCCACGTCAGGGGACTTGTGAGGACTTCACTAGTAATCTTTGGGTCATGTTCTTGGTGCAGATCATACTCAAGTGAACTGCATGCCGTCCGAATCATGGTTAGATTTGTCGACTACATCTCACCAACTTGTTGCGTTCTCCTTTGTCTAAAACGATGAGTTCAGTGATGGGCTGCGGGGGAGGAGAGTGGCGGCCGATCAGAGATCCCAGCATGCGGGTGACTGAAAGCTTCCGTTGCTTGGGGGACCCGTTGCCTAGCAGGTTTCCACTGTTGCTGCCGCGTTGCGCCTTCACTTCCTTGAGAAAACTGTCGAGGGCGTCTGCGACGGGCACACAGCTCTCGGCCGTGGAGACCTCTGAGAAGCGGGCGGAGTGGGTGAGGGCCAAGCTCCTGGCCTCCACCTCCTCTACCTCCCGGAGGTGTCCCAGGTCGCTCTTGTTGCCCATCATCAACACGCTCGCTGATGGCCGCCGCTCCGACAACTCCTGAAACAACACACAAACGCAAAGTTAGTGACTTGAACTTGCAAGTAATCTGTATATACACCGTATATATGACTGAACAATTTGTATACAATATACAAGTGTGTATGAGGGAGTGTTGTATGATGTGTAGCAGGTGTGCACACACCTGGCAAGACAGTGTGTATGAGGCAGTGTTGTATGATGCGTGGCAGGTGTGCACACACCTGGGAAGACACTATGTATGAGGGACAGTTGTATGATGCGTGGCAGGTGTGTACACACCTGGGGAGACTGTGTATGAGGGAGTGTTGTATGTTGCGTGACAGGTGTACACACACCAGGCAAGACAGTGTGTATGAGGGAGTGTTGTGTGACAGGTGTGTACACACCTGAAGACAGTAGAGATAGTTACCTGGAGAGTGTTGGCGGCCCATCTGTAGGAGTGTTTATCTGTGATAGCGTACACGACGACGAAGGCTTCGGCCCACTGGAGGTGAGCGTCGGAGGAGTCCTCGCAGCTGGCCCAGGTGTCCATGATCTCCACGGGCTGCGGCGCCCCGTCCACCTGCAGCACACACTTGTACAACATATCTGCAACAACACACAACACACACCATAAGTATCAAACTAAAGTGTATTGAAAATATACTCATATGTTAAAGTTTTGTGTAAGTAAACTCCCCAAACATACAGGAATTCACTGATAGTTAAAAAACAATTAAAAACATTGAAATTTTTAAGATTGTGATATATGGGAGCGTTTAGAGGTGGTCTCACCTGTGTCAGATCTGTACTCCCCGATGAAGCGCTTTGTGAGGTAGCGGACGGTGAGGGCAGACTTGCCCACCTCACTGCTACCCAACACAGCCAGGCGCAACGGGCTGTTGTTGCTGTTCCTCTCATCTGTCTTCATGTTTCACTCCAGCACTCGACACTCACTAAACTATAATCCAATGCACTCCACAGCACTGCACTGAACGACGCACCGAGTCCGTAATGGTGGTACACGTGTGAATATTGTTGAGATTATCACTGGTAGTTGTCCGTCTCCAGTAACTGGGAGAGGAGCGAGGATATCCTGGGAGGAGGAGCAGCGCTAGGCTAGGTGCCTTGAGGGGTTGTGATGTGCTGTCTCACGCTCCCGAGCCTTTATACCTTCCCTCGGGAGGGTAAGGTTGCCAGCCCGGCACATGGCAACCCCACATTCTCCCAGACACTTAAATACTTGTGGGAGTTACTTAGATTCTTGTGGCTCTGAGGTGAACTGAGTTATATACAGAGGAGTCTCTTGTGTTTATATTAACGACTAGAGGAACGTTTGTTGTTGTGGGATGTTTGGGAGGTTAGTTATGGTATTAGTGATGGGAGGAGGCAGCATCCCCCCGCCCAGCCCCCCTTGTCCCTGGTCCCTAGCGGGCGCCACTACTCAACGATGGAATAATATGCATGTTATCAAGTTCTCCTCTCACGCTCCTCTTCACTCTCACCACATTCCTTGCACCTTTCACTCTGTCTGCCAGCCATAACTAACTCTCTCTCTCACGCTCTCTCTCTCTCTCTCTCTCTCTCTCTCTCTCTCTCTCTCTCTCTCTCTCTCTCTCTCTCTCTCTCTCTCTCTCTCTCTCTCTCTCTCTCTCTCTCACACACACACACACACACACACAATCTTTCTCTCTCTCTATCTCTCTCTCAGATGAGTATGGCAACACACCCTCCACCTAGTGATGTGTGTGGCAACACACCCTACACCTAGTGAAGAGTATGGCAACACACCCTACACCTAGTGAAGAGTATGGCAACACACCCTACACCTAGTGAAGAGTATGGCAACACACCCTACACCTAGTGAAGAGTATGGCAACACACCCTACACCTAGTGAAGAGTATGGCAACACACCCTACACCTAGTGAAGAGTATGGCAACACACCCTACACCTAGTGAAGAGTATGGCAACACACCCTACACCTAGTGAAGAGTATGGCAACACACCCTACACCTAGTGAAGAGTATGGCAACACACTCTACACCTAGTGAAGAGTATGGCAACACACCCTACACCTAGTGAAGAGTAGGGCAACACACTCTACACCTAGTGAAGAGTATGGCAACACACCCTACACCTAGTGATGAGTATTGCAACACACCCTACACCTAGTGATGAGTATGGCAACACACCCTACACCTAGTGATGAGTATGGCAACACACCCTACACCTAGTGATGAGTATGGCAACACACCCTACACCTAGTGATGAGTATGGCAACACACCCTATACCCTATGATGAGTATGCAGGTTTTCCCAGCTGCTGGTTCTCTTCCCCCCTCCCAGCTGCTGGTTCTCTTCCTCCCTCCCAGCTGCTGGTTCTCTTCCCCTTCCCAGCTGCTGGTTCTCTTCCCCCTCCCAGCTGCTGGTTCTCTTCCCCCTCCTAGCTGCTGGTTCTCTTCCCCCTCGCAGCTGCTGGTTCTCTTCCTCCTCCCAGCTGCTGGTTCTCTTCCTCCTCCCAGTTGCTGGTTCTCTTCCCCCTCCCAGCTGCCTGTTCTCTTCCCCCTTCCAGCTGCTGGTTCTCTCCCCCTCCCAGCTGCTGGTTCTCTTCCCCCTCGCAGCTGCCGGTTCTCTTCCTCCTCCCAGCTGCTGGTTCTCTTCCGTGTGTCTGCTCCTAATATGAAAAAAACATTCCATTCAAATCTCCAGTTGTTTCTGTGTAAAGATTAGTCATTTCTTATATTTTGGAGCCTCGTGTCAGTAATTATATATATAAAGGATTGCATCAAGCCCGGAAGATGATCACTGCACATGTCGCAGAACACTGCACATGTTGCAGAACACTGCACATGTTGAAGAACACTGCACATGTTGAAGAACACTGCACTTGTTGCAGAACACTGCACATGTTGAAGAACACAGCCCGTGTTGAAGAACACTGCACTTGTTGCAGAACACTGCACATGTTGAAGAACACTGCCCGTGTTGAAGAACACTGCACTTGTTGCAGAACACTGCACATGTTGCAGAACACTGCACTTGTTGCAGAACACTGCACATGTTGAAGAACACTGCACTTGTTGCAGAACACTGCCCGTGTTGAAGAACACTGCACATGTTGAAGAACATTGCACAGCTGGAGGATATCTTCGACAAGGTCAGTGCCGGAAGCAAGACCAGCGATGTCAGAGGGTGTCAAATTCTCCGAGAACTTTCTCAAGCATCAAATGACTCTAAGGAAGACGCGAGAGTAAGATTTTGAGATCATCTTGAGGACCTAAGACATTGCAGGAGAGATGGCCGGGAGGTTGATAGCTGGGTGTGGCGTGTGTGTCTTGCTAGGCGTGTGAGGCCTTGTAACATCCTGTCCAGATCTTGGCTCTTGGGCTCCCTCCTTATATAGGCACGTTCAATGTTGCCTGAATGTTTCTATTGGGTTAAAATGCAAGTAGTAAAGATGCAGCTGCTTGTCTTAATGATTAGTTCAAGAAGCACTCAGCTTAGTACTGAGATACATAATACAAACAAATATTTGTTTGACGTTTTATAACAATTGATTATAACAATTATCAAATTTAATCTATAGTCTCACAAGCAGGCTCTGATCTCTAGTCTCACAAGCAGGCTCTAGTCTCACAAGCAGGCTCTAGTCTCACAAGCAGGATCTAGTCTCTAGTCTCACAAGCAGCCTCCACTCTCAAAAGCAGGCTCTAGTCTCACAAGCAGGATCTAGTCTCACAAGCAGGATCTAGTCTCACAAGCAGGATCTAGTCTCACAAGCAGGATCTAGTCTCTAGTCTCACAAGCAGGCTCTAGTCTCACAAGCAGCCTCCACTCTCAAAAGCAGGCTCTAGTCTCACAAGCAGGCTGTAGTCTCACATGTAGCATTTAATCTCACACAGGCTGTGAGTGGAAACACCGCCATAGTGACAGTATTGGGCAGCGCCACTCATCCTGTGAGTGGAAACACCGCCATAGTGACAGTATTGGGCAGCGCCACTCATCCTGTGAGTGGACACACCGCCATAGTGACAGTATTGGGCAGCGCCACTCATCCTGTGAGTGGACACACCGCCATAGTGACAGTATTGGGCAGCGTCACTCATCTGTGGCAGTGCCAGGGATCAGCACAAGGTGGTGCCAGGGATCAGGACCAGGGGTCGAGGCAACACAGTAGGAGCCAAGGGGCCCAGAGACACATCACCACCATAGACCACACTCACTCCAAACATGTATACCACCTATACGGGGCTACTCATGCCCGTGCCACCTCCTGTTGTGGCTAGATCTGCATTAATCAATCAATCATCTGACAGTAGGAAGTCTGAAATAGCCTCGGACGAGTAATTACTCTCACTTAGTGTTGGCAGTTGTGGAATGAATTGCGTGAGAAGGTAATTAAGGATAACTACGTAGTTTGAGAAGTATGATAGACGGGACAAAAGCAAGGTCAGTAGCCTCTGAGATAGGAGACCGTTGATTGCAAGGCAGGGTCCAGGAGCTGAAGTTCGCCCCAGTATGCACATAAAAGCGAGTGTATGGCAGTAATTACACGTTCCGTAACAATCATTCAGGTAATGACCAGGTACTGGTCAATCATGTCGGATTCTCCAGGAGATGAAATTAAACGCGAGTACTTGTTGCCACTTAGCAACACCTTGCAACTAAGCAACATCTGGCCAGTCACAGTAACACCTGAAGACGGTGCTCACCGTCTCACTCTCCTGCACACTCGTATAGTTCATACTTATTTAATTGGTTCCAAGAATATTGGTTCATTAGACATATTTTGTATATACAATTACAATTAATCTTAAACCTTCAAATGAAGACGTCAACAGAGTGTTGGTGCGTGTGTTGAGCCCATCTGGCTCCTGGCCTCTCATCGCTGGCAATCAGGACGCCTTTGCCAGGCTGACAAGACCTGCTGGGCCTTGTCATCTTCTCCTAATTACAGAGCTGGAGCTGCCTTGCTCACGCCTGTCAACAGAGATGTGGTAACGTATTGATTGGCTTCCTTGTTGACGAGGCTGAGCAAATTTCCCTGCGATTTCTCAGCTATTTCATGTGTCCTTGTGTCTGTTGTTGTTTGTAGCGAGGACTGTCTGTTGTTGTTGTAGCGAGGACTGTCTGTTGTTGTTTGTAGCGAGGACTGTCTGTTGTTGTTTGTAGCGAGGACTGTCTGTTGTTGTTTGTAGCGAGGACTGTCTGTTGTTGTTTGTTGCGAGGACTGTCTGTTGTTGTTTGTAGCGAGGACTGTCTGTTGTTGTTTGTAGCGAGGACTGTCTGTTGTTGTTTGTAGCGAGGACTGTCTGTTGTTGTTTGTAGCGAGGACTGTCTGTTGTTGTTTGTAGCGAGGACTGTCTGTTGTTGTTTGTAGCGAGGACTGTCTGTTGTTGTTTGTAGCGAGGACTGTCTGTTGTTGTTTGTAGCGAGGACTGTCTGTTGTTGTTTGTAGCGAGGACTGTCTGTTGTTGTTTGTAGCGAGGACTGTCTGTTGTTGTTTGTAGCGAGGACTGTCTGTTGTTGTTTGTGTCTCTTATAGATGGTTTACAGAGATACGTAGACCTTCCCCTTCTGACAAATACAAATTTCACTTTTAAATTTAATGGAAAAAATATTGTCAACATACAAATAATGTAGGTTTGATATCCCAAGAATCAAACTGAATATGATTTCGTATTTTGGTAAACCTAGTTTAAGTCAGATTATTCAACGTTTAAGGTTAGCTAAATTATTAGGCCTAAGATGGGTATTTACGAGAGTGTTCATATATGCTGAGATAACTGTGGATCAGAGAGCTTGTGCTGTGTCCTCTTGTGTAGTGTCCTTACACTGAGATGTGTTCCCTCGCAACACTTGGGCTCATCTGCGTCACCACCTTCCACGTGTTCTTACGTCGATGTTATACTTAATAATCCTAGTCAATTTTATCAATACGTGTGAGTATTTTGTACGTCCCTAATATTCCTCCTTTCTTTCCATTGTCATTAGGATGAACTCATCAGTCAATTCCCGTAACTCAGTCCCTACAATGTTTAGATTAGGTGAGAAATCTTTCATTATTTCTCAGTCTGTTCCTGCAGTGTTCACCAGGTGTGATGATGGACACTTCACACCTGGTGGCATCGTTACCCTCAGAGGCATTGTTGTACGTGGCGCCCCGTGTGTTGGAGGCACATCGCCCCGTGTGTTGGAGGCCAGAGCTCCAGACAACACTGTGTCGCGGGCCAAATATCAGTGGCCGGGTGCTGGGAACACTGACCCCGGAGGTGGTGGAAGCGGCAGTACAGTGTACTCTGTAGAGGTGTAGTAGAGCCGGCTCTAGTCCTGCACTCTGTAGAGGTGTAGTAGAGTCGGCTCTAGTCCTGCACTCTGTAGAGGTGTAGTAGAGCCGGCTCTAGTCCTGCACTCTGTAGAGGTGTAGTAGAGCCGGCTCTAGTCCTGCACTCTGTAGAGGTGTAGTAGAGCCGGCTCTAGTCCTGTACTCTGTAGAGGTGTAGTAGAGCCGGCTCTAATCCTGTACTCTGTAGTGGTGTAGTAGAGCCGGCTCTAGTCCTGTACTCTGTAGAGGTGTAGTAGAGCCGGCTCTAGTCCTGTACTCTGTAGAGGTGTAGTAGAACCGGCTCTAGTCCTGTACTCTGTAGAGGTGTAGTAGAGCCGGCTCTAGTCCTGTACTCTGTAGAGGTGTAGTAGAGCCGGCTCTAGTCCTGTACTCTGTAGAGGTGTAGTAGAACCGGCTCTAGTCCTGTACTCTGTAGAGGTGTAGTAGAACCGGCTCTAGTCCTGTACTCTGTAGAGGTGTAGTAGAGCCGGCTCTAGTCCTGTACTCTGTAGAGGTGTAGTAGAGCCGGCTCTAGTCCTGTACTCTGTAGTGGTGTAGTAGAACCGGCTCTAGTCCTGCACTCTGTAGAGGTGTAGTAGAGCCGGCTCTAGTCCTGTACTCTGTAGTGGTGTAGTAGAGCCGGCTCTAGTCCTGCACTCTGTAGAGGTGTAGTAGAGCCGGCTCTAGTCCTGCACTCTGTAGAGGTGTAGTAGAGCCGGCTCTAGTCCGGCCACTGTTATTGACATCGGTTGTACTGTCATTATAACACGTTTTGTCAATTTTTTCTCGCTGTTTGTCTCCGGGACACTATGGTGGTGACTGGTGTGAGGCTGGTCCAGCTGGCAGTGTGTGGCTGGTCCAGCTGGTAGTGTGAGACTGGTCCAGCTGGCAGTGTGTGGCTGGTCCAGCTGGTAGTGTGAGGCTGGTCCAGCTGGTAGTGTGAGGCTGGTCCAGCTGGTAGTGTGAGGCTGGTCCAGCTGGTAGTGTGTGGCTGGTGCAGCTGGTAGTGTGTGACTGGTCCAGCTGGTAGTGTGTGGCTGGTCCAGCTGGTAGTGTGAGGCTGGTCCAGCTGGTAGTGTGTGGCTGGTCCAGCTGGTAGTGTGTGGCTGGTCCAGCTGGTAGTGTGTGGCTGGTCCAGCTGGTAGTGTGAGCTACAGGGAGGCCAGGTCATTGCTATCCTGGTGTCTTAGGTCCAGACCAACTTTAGTGTTGACAGTTATAGTGGAGAGTCTCTAGTCCTGTTCTTGTAAAACAGGTCCTTTGTACTTGCTGATGTAGCTCCCATGTGTCCCTGTGTCCCTATATCCCTGTATCTATGTGTCCCTGTGTCCCTGTGTCCCTGTATCTCTGTATCCCTGTGTCCCTGTATCCCTGTATCCCTGTGTCCCTGTGTCCCTGTATCCCTCTGTCCCTATATCCCTGTGTCCCTGTTTCCCTGTGTCCCTGTATCCCTGTGTCCCTGTAGCCCTGTATCTCTGTGTCCCTGTATCCCTGTGTCTCTGTATCCCTGTATACCTGTATTTCTCCTCTTGGTTCTCTTCCTGTACCTGGGGTTAGCACTCTTTTCTTACTCTTTCTCCTCCTCTTGTTGTTCTTCCACTGCTTTCATTTTCCTCTCACTTGCTTCTCTTTCTCCTCCTCCTCTACCTCTTCCTATGGTCTTATATCTCTCACTTCCTCCTCCTCTCTCTCTCTCTCCGCCTTCCTCTCATTCTCTCCCACTTCTTATTTGGTTTAATCTGTTTTACTTCTCGTCCTTTCATTATCTTCCCATTCTCGTTATTTCTTTCCTATAGCTTCCTCCTCTTATTCTGATTGCTTTCCTTTTCTCATTTCAGTTGCTTTTATTCCTCATTTTCTCTGTTTCATCTTCTGTTCCATATTGATGTTTCCTCTTCTCCCATCTTACCTTCTTGTCACCCTCTCCTCCCTTCTCCCACTCTTCCTCTTTCATACTGTCGTGTTTTCTCGTTCTCTCTCTTTATTATCATCCATCCCCATCCTCAGTCCGTCTTATCTCCCCCTTCCCCTCCCCCCCACCTCCCCATCCTGGGACAGGCGTGAGGGGCTAGAGGGCCGCCCATCCTGGGACTGGAGTGAGGGGCTAGAGGGCCGCCCATCCTGGGACTGGAGTGAGGGGCTAGAGGGCCGCCCATCCTGGGACTGGAGTGAGGGGCTAGAGGGCCGCCCATCCTGGGACTGGAGTGAGGGGCTAGAGGGCCGCCCATCCTGAGACTGGCGTGAGGGGCTAGAGGGCCGCCCATCCTGGGACTGGAGTGAGAGGCTAGAGGGCCGCCCATCCTGGGACTGGAGTGAGGGGCTAGAGGGCCGCCCATCCTGGGACTGGAGTGAGGGGCTAGAGGGCCGCCCATCCGGAACATGACAGACAAGTAGGTTGATGGCCGCCAGCGGCTGATGCCTCTCCTCTCATTCCAGCATCCCGTCCCCATGGTAACTGTACCCACGCTCTCACCTTGCTCTCATTCACCACTCTCTCTCTCTCTCTCTCTCTCTCTCTCTCTCTCTCTCTCTCTCTCTCTCTCTCTCTCTCTCTCTCTCTCTCTCTCTGTCTCTCTCTCTGTCTCTCTCTCTCTCTCTCTCTCTCTCTCTCTCTCTCTCTCTCTCTCTCTCTCTCTCTCTCTCTCTCTCTCTCTCTCTGTCTGTCTGTCTGTCTCTCTCTCTCTCTCTCTCTCTCTCTCTCTCTCTCTCTCTCTCTCTCTCTCTCTCTCTCTCTCTCTCTCTCTCTCTCTCTCTCTCTCTCTCTGCTGTCTCTCTCTCTCTCTCTCTCTCTCTCTCTGCTGTCTCTCTCTCTCTCTCTCTCTCTCTCTCTCTGCTGTCTCTCTCTCTCTCTCTCTCTCTCTCTCTCTCTCTCTCTCTCTCTCTCTCTCTCTCTCTCTCTCTCTCTCTCTCTCTCTCTTTGCTGTCTCTCTTTCTGCTGTCTGTCTGTCTGTCAGTCTGTCTGTCTGTCTGTCTGTCTGTCTGTCTGTCTGTCTGTCTGTCTGTCTGTCTGTCTGTCTGTCTGTCTCTCTCTCTCTCTCTCTCTCTCTCTCTCTCTCTCTCTCTCTCTCTCTCTCTCTCTCTCTCTCTCTCTGTCTCTGTCTCTGTCTCTGTCTCTCTCTCTCTCTCTCGGCTCAGTGTTAGCCCAGTGATGGTGTGGCTCAGTGTTAGTCCAGTGATGGTGTGGCTCAGTGTTAGTCCAGTGATGGTGTGGCTCAGTGTTAGTCCAGTGATGGTGTGGCTCAGTGTTAGTCCAGTGATGGTGTGGCTCAGTGTTAGTCCAGTGATGGTGTGGCTCAGTGTTAGCCCAGTGATGGTGTGGCTCAGTGTTAGTCCAGTGATGGTGTGGCTCAGTGTTAGCCCAGTGATGGTGTGGCTCAGTGTTAGTCATGGGATGTTTCTCATCAATATATATATAATAACATTAGTAATGTCATATTCAAAAAATCCACCTGGTCAGTGTAGGGGGCGCGGACCTGCGACCTTGGCCTGGTTAAGTCCCATACTCGATTAATACGATTTTTTAACCTCTCGCACCAGAACTGCTTATTAATTAAAATTAGTTTGTGTCTGGGTCATGGTATTGTCCAGACACTAGACAATACCTGGACGAGATATTGTCCAGGCATTATATTATATAACAATATGTAACAATTGTTTTTCCGGCTGGGAGGAGTGAGTGGTTGTGCTCGGTAAGGATAGAAAATGGTTAGTATTCCTCCGCTTAAAGCTTTGTTTTGACCATTGCTTCAGTCAGCTTAGGGAAGGTGTCTGGACTGTCCCTGAAGGCTTGCGTCACGTGAAGCAATGCGTCATAGCCTTCAGCTTCCTGATAAGACGTCTTTACTAAGCTGTTTGAGGCAAAAAAATCAAAGCAAACCTTGAGGGGCAGAATATCCAATTTCTACACCTGGGAGGCCTAGCCAATTATATAATACCACTTATTTCATAGGAACACAAATTTCGCTACATTATATAATTAGCGAATATAATCGCCCTCGTTAAACCATTTATTTTCAACTTTTAATTAATATATTTTTTTTAATTTTGAGTTTTTCTCTAGTCTGTTGCCATAACAATAGCCAATATTGGGTATTTTGGTTAAACCAAGTGTGAACACTTGGTTGTATTGGTACACAGGAAGCTTAGTCCTCCTCACTTCTCTTCTTGAGGTTATCTTGAGATGATTTCGGGGCTTTAGTGTCCCCGCGGCCCGGTCCTCGACCAGGCCTCCACCCCCAAGAAGCAGCCCGTGACAGCTGACTAACACCCAGGTACCTATTTTACTGCTAGGTAACAGGAGCATAGGGTGAAAGAAACTCTGCCCATTGTTTCTCGCCGGCGCCTGGGATCGAACCCAGGACCACAGGATCACAAGTCCAGCGTGCTGTCCGCTCGGCCGACCGGCTCCCTTACCTTATTCTTAAAGCAGTTAGTTGAAGTTAAGCTGACAGTTAAGAATGTTAGCTGTAGTTAAGCTGATGGTTAAGAATGTTAGCTGTAGTTAAGCTGATGGTTAAGAATGTTAGCTGTAGTTAAGCTGATGGTTAAGAATGTTAGCTGTATTTAAACTGATGGTTAAGAATGTTAGCTGTAGTTAAGCTGATGGTTAAGAATGTTAGCTGTAGTTAAGCTGATGGTTAAGAATGTTAGCTGTAGTTAAGCTGAAGGTTAAGAATGTTAGCTGCCGTTAAGCTAACGGTTAAGAATGTTACCTATAGTTTAGCTGATGGTTAAGAATGTTAGCTGTAGTTAGCCTGATGGTTAAGAATGTTAGCTGCCATTAAGCTGACGGTTAAGAATGTTAGCTGTAGTTAAGCTGATGGTTAAGAATGTTAGCTGTAGTTAAGTTGAGGGTTAAGAATATTAGCTGTAGTTTCTAAGAGTTAAGATTGCCAGCTGTACTTAATGTAAGCATTAAGAATGTTAGCTATTGTTAAGTGTTAAAAATGTTAGCTATAGTTAAGTGTTAAGAATGTTAGCTATAGTTAAGTGTTAAGAATGTTAGCTGTACGTAAGATATGGTTAAAAAGGTTTATGTAGGGTACCCTTTACTTAGGGTAAAGAATGAGAGCTGAAGTTAAGTTTATGGTAAGAATGTTATCTGTAGCGAATCTTAGGGTTAATGATGTTACCTGAAGTTAAATCTGCGGTTAAGAATGTTAGACATAGTTTATCTACGAGTTAAGAATGATAGCTATTCACAAGATAATGGTTACAAATTTTAGATGGAGAGAAGCTTAGGGTTAGGAATGCCCGCTATAGTTAAGAATACGGTAAGAAATGTTACCTGAAGTGAAGCCTCGGGTTAAGAATATTAGATGTTGTGAAGCCTCGGGTTAAGAATATTAGATGTTGTGAAACCTCGGGTTAAGAATATTAGATGTTGTGAAGCCTCGGGTTAAGAATATTATATGTTGTGAAGCCTCGGGTTAAGAATATTAGATGTTGTGAAGCCTCGGGTTAAGAATATTAGATGTTGTGAAGCCTCGGGTTAAGAATATTAGATGTTGTGAAGCCTCGGGTTAAGAATATTAGATGTTGTGAAGCCTCGGGTTAAGAATATTAGATGTTGTGAAGCCTAGGGTTAAGAATATTAGATGTTGTGAAGCCTCGGGTTAAGAATATTAGATGTTGTGAAGCCTCTGGTTAAAAAAATTAGGAGTAGGGAAGTTTCAGGTTAAGAATATTACCTGTAGTGAAGCCACAAGTTAAGAATATTTGCTTTAGTGAAGCTTCGGGATAAGAATGTTAGCTGTAGTTAAGCTTAGGGTTAAGAATTATAACCGCAGTTAAGTTTAGGGCTATTGTAGAATATATGCTGTGGAATCTATTGTTTTTAGGGCACTAGTGTAGGTGTGTGTTGCTGTGTAGGAGTGTGTGTGTGTTGTGTGGGAATTTATTTTCTTAATTTAATATTACAAATATTTAATAAGTTGGTAAGTAATTTTAGAAAGAATTTTATATATAATATAATTTTTTGAGTGTTGTTAAAAATATTTTGGATTTTAATTGTTCTTATTCTACCAACTCTTCTATATTTGGTATTTCCAACTCAATAATTCTATATATTTGCCATATTGTTATAATTATTATTTAAGTTCTCTTCTATTTGTCCCTATAATTTTTCCTATAATTTTCGAAATTGTTATCATTATTTTATTATTAATAACTAACATTAATAATATTTTTTATTTTTTATTATTAATATTGTATGAATGTTATAAGTAATATTTTTTTGTCATTTGTTTGTTATGTTTCAAAAGAATTCTGTAATATTTTTTATTTTATAAGATCATTTCTAAAGTAATATATTTTTAAGATTAATTCTTAATTTTTAGTTCTTTTTCAGATTACTGTTGTTGTTATTGGTTTCATTTTAGGCTGAATGCCAGAAAATCACACACACACACACATACACACACATACACACACACACACACACACACACACACACACCCACACTCACACACACACACACACACACACACACACACACACACACCCACACACACACACACACACCCACACACACACACACACACACACACACACACACACACACACACACACACACACACACACACACACACACACACACACACACACACACACACACACACACACACACACACACACACACACACACACACACACACTAAACATGGGTTGAGTTTGGAGAATGCAAAACATGAAATTCATTGAGATTTGTTTTATTACAAAATATAGAAACTTTCTGAAGCCTTAGGTACAAAAAGTATTATCACAGATGTAAGTGTACAAGCGCATGGAAAGAACAACACTGAACTCTTTGGTATCGTTTCGTAAAGCAATGGCAGGGGGGTAGGGGTGGGGGTGGTTGGTCAACACAGGTGTGGTTGAGGAAGGTCAATATCGAGGCTCAGCCCGAGACTGAGTAGTGTTGACCTCGCTGATGATATGGCTGCTCCTGGAGCGTCTCTCACCTCGTGTCTTGAAACTGACTCAGCGAATGATGAAGAATATTAGCTTAAATAATATGGCGGATAACTTGGTGAGGGAATGAGTGAAGAAGGCGTGGCGGAGTGATGGTCAGACGGCCGTGTGAGGGGAGCACGGCAGGGAGTGGGCTGGCCTCAGACACGGCCGACAGAACCGTCGGCTGATGGGCGTCTGAAGCTTGTTACGCTCTTCCTTGTCGAGGATAATGAGGTGGGTGGTGGGTCTGGGCGGCGGCGAGCTCCGCCCGATCAGTGAACCCAACATTTTGGTCACAGAGATCTTCCTCAGTTTGGGAGACCCTCCACTCTGGTTCCCGTTCCTCTGAGCCTTGACTTCCTTGATGAAGCCGTCGAGGACCTGTGAGACGGTGGTGCAGCTCTCGGCCGTGGAGACCTCTGAGAAGCGGGCGGAGTGGGTGAGGGCCAAGCTCCTGGCCTCCACCTCCTCTACCTCCCGGAGGTGTCCCAGGTCGCTCTTGTTGCCCATCATCAACACGCTCGCTGATGGCCGCCGCTCCGACAACTCCTGAAACAACACACAAACGCAAAGTTAGTGACTTGAACTTGCAAGTAATCTGTATATACACCGTATATATGACTGAACAATTTGTATACAATATACAAGTGTGTATGAGGGAGTGTTGTATGATGTGTAGCAGGTGTGCACACACCTGGCAAGACAGTGTGCATGAGGCAGTGTTGTATGATGTGTGGCAGGTGTGTACACACCAGGCAAGACAGTGTGTATGAGGGAGTATTGTATGATGTGTAGCAGGTGTGCACACACCTGGCAAGACAGTGTGTATGAGGGAGTATTGTATGATGTGTAGCAGGTGTGCACACACCTGGCAAGAGAGTGTGTATGAGGGAGTATTGTATGATGTGTAGCAGGTGTGCACACACCTGGGGAGACAGTGTGTATGAGGGAGTGTTGTATGTTGCGTGACAGGTGTACACACACCTGGGGAGATAGTGTGTATGAGGCAGTGTTGTATGATGCGTAGCAGGTGTGTACACACCAGGCAAGACAGTGTGTATGAGGGAGTGTTGTGTGACAGGTGTGTACACACCTGAAGACAGTAGAGATAGTTACCTGGAGAGTGTTGGCGGCCCATCTGTAGGAGTGTTTATCTGTGATAGCGTACACGACGACGAAGGCTTCGGCCCACTGGAGGTGAGCGTCGGAGGAGTCCTCGCAGCTGGCCCAGGTGTCCATGATCTCCACGGGCTGCGGCGCCCCGTCCACCTGCAGCACACACTTGTACAACATATCTGCAACAACATACAACAACATAAACATTCCGTGTCTCGAGTCATAAACATCGCCACCTCTTGCACACACATGTAGCAAGCGTGTGTGGACACCAAGATTGGCTAAAATCAATACATTTCATGCAAATTCCTTAGTAAAAATCAACATTGCGTGATACTGTATTTAGCTCTTTTAATCAATTATTGGGAAGACATATTAGGTAGATTTCTATTGATTTCCTATTGGTTGATGATTATAATGGCAGTGAAATACTTGGACAATCTTGGAGTGTGTGAGTGAACATGTTCACTCATCTGTCCTCTCCCTGTCAGGTCTGTGGCTGTGCTTGGTCTCTAGTGTTATCGCCTGCACTCTGCTAATGTTATCATTTTGACTTGCATTAATCGAGTTGTAGAACTAACGCCATTATACGTGGATGTCAGTGTTTCATAATGTATATTCTTAGTGTACTGAGCAGATGCCTCAATTTAATTAATAATAAATTGATGATGTATTATCATCTTACGTAGTTCTTCATCTGAGCTGCCTTACTAGTGAACAGGTGTTAAGATGATGAACACAGGTGTTGTTGTGTTAAGATGTTAATAATGTAACGCTGACCCAGTGAGGGTGTCGACCACACAACAATATTTACGTGAGGTTGAGAAAAACAATTGTGTAGGTAAACATTCGATTGAAAAAACATGTTTTTAATATTTATATTACTTAACTACGATTTTTTTTTTGGGGGGGGGGTCATTACTGGTTCTCTATAGACCACATCATATGACAGGTTCTCTAACGACTATAGTACGTTATTGGTTCTCTAGAGACCACAGCACATTACTGGTTCTGTTGAGACCACATCTCGATAATGGTTGTTTAGAGACCAGAACACATTACTGGTTCTCCAAGTGACCTCAGCGCGTTATTGGTTCTTTAGAAACATCAGCATATTAGGGTTCTCTAGAGGCCAGAACGCCGTACTAGTTCTCTAGAGAACACAACAGATTACTGGTTCTCTTGAAACCTCAGCACATTACTGGTTCTCTAGAGATCTGAGTAAATAAAGATTACCATTTCTCTAGAGGTCCCACCACAGTACCGGTACCCTAGAGCACACAGCCACACACCTGACTGCTGTGCACATGTTCAGGAAGAGATAATGAGGGCGGGCCGGAGAGTATGTCTCACCTGTGTCAGATCTGTACTCCCCGATGAAGCGCTTGGTGAGGTAGCGGACGGTGAGGGCAGACTTGCCCACCTCACTGCTCCCCACAACGGCCACTCTTAGCGGCCCACTTTGACTAGTGTTTCTATCGTCCTTCATGATCACTCGGCAGCTCTGGCCCCTACACACTGCACTGTTTTTAGTCACGGTGGCTTTTCTGTTCGTCGATCTCTTGATGTAGTTCTTTATGTCCTCTAATATCCAGAGTGGAATGCAGGCAAAGGCTGGATTTCCGTTTGGAGCAATCTTGGATGATTTTCCCGGGCCGGCACACGATACGTGGCGGCAGTTGTCCTTTACTGCCAGCGCGGGTAAGTCTCCGCTGGTGCACACACTCAAGGGGAAGGCAAGAGATCACACACACACACACGCACACACCTGCTGGCTTAAGGCAGGTTAAGTGTAGGCAGGAAGAGCGTGGCCTGGACTGGCTGCAGCGCGCTGTGTGGGTCGTATATATATCCGCGGGCGAGTGCCTCACCGCGCACCTTGGCAGTACGCAGCTGGTGTTGTGAGGCTGGTGTGGCTCTGCCTCCCTGCCTGCTCCTGTGGGAGGTGTGGCCCTGCCTCCCTGCCTGCTCCTGCGGGAGGTCTCTCCCTCGGTATTGATGTCTGCCCCCCTTCCTTCCCTCCCTCCCTCTCTCTTTCCCCCATCCTCTTATTCTCTCTCACTCTCTCCCTCCTCTCTCTCTCTCTCTCTCTCTCTCTCTCTCTCTCTCTCTCTCTCTCTCTCTCTCTCTCTCTCTCTCTCTCTCTCTCTCTCTCTCTCTCTCTCTCTCTCTCTCTCACACAAACTTCCTCGTCTTCACTCCACGTCCTCACTAAATATCGTGCAATACAGATATGCATACTTATAAACATACCTGAAGATATACATTTCTATCTTTTAGTATATATGAACGCATATATTCAGAAAAGGGTACGTAAATACGTGCACTCGCGTGTGCACACTCACATGCATATTCACACTCCTGAACACCCACCCACCCACACACACACACACACACACACACACACACACACACACACACACACACACACACACACACACACAGACATACACACACACAAACACACACACACACACACACACACACACACACACACACACACACACACACACACACACACACACAAAGGTTCAAAGGTTTGCCACCAGACTATTCCCCGAGCTGACAAGTATGAGCTGCGAGGGGAGACTACGGGAATTAAACCTCACTTCGATGGAAAACAGAAGAGTTAGGGGGGACATGATCACCACATTCAAGATTCTGAAGGGAATCGACAGGGTAGATAAAGACAGGCTATGAAACACACGGGGCACACGCACTAGGGGGACACAGGTGGAAACTGAGTGCCCAAATGAGCCAGAGTTATTAGAAAGAACTGTTTTAGTGTCAGAGTGTTGACAAATGGAATGCATTAGGAAGTGATGTGGTGGAGGCTGACTCCATACAGAGATTCAAATGTAAATATGATAGAGCCCAGTAGGCTCAGGAATCTGTACACCAGATTGACTGTTGAGAGGCGGGACCAAAGAGCCAGAGCTCAACCCCCGCAAGCACAATTAGGTGATAATTAGGTGAGTACACACACACATGCACACACACAGCACAAGACGAAGCTGGAAAAAGTTCAGAGGTATGCCACTAGACTAGTCCCAGAACTAAGAGGCATGAGTTACGAGGAAAGGCTGCGGGAAATGCACCTTACGACACTGGAAGACAGAAGAGTAAAGTGAGAAATGATCAAAACCTACAAAATCCTCAGGAGAATCGACCGGGTCAACAAGGATAAACTATTCAACACTGGTGGTACGCAAACAAGGAGACACAGGTGGAAACTGAGTGCCCAGATGAACCACAGGGACGTTAGAAGGAACTTTTTCAGTGTCAGAGTAGGTAACGGTTGAAATGCATTAGGCTGTGATGTGGTGGAGGCTGACTCCATACACAGTTTCAAATGTAGATATGATAGAGCCCAGTAGGCTCAGGAATCTGTACACCAGTTGATTGACGGTTGAGAGGCGGGACCAAAGAGCCAAAGCTCAATCTCCGCAAACACAAATAGGCGAGTACACACACACACACCCAGTAAGCAGCCCATAACAGCTGTCTAACTCCCAGGTACCTATTTATTGCTAGGTAAAAGATGCATCAGGATGAAAGAAACTCTGCCCATCTGTTTCCGCCGGCGCCGAGAATCGAAACCCGGACCACAGGATTGCGCCCTTACTCTGCCACCAGCGCCCCTTGTGTGTGTGTGTGTGTGTGTGTGTGTGTGTGTGTGTGTGTGTGTGTGTGTGTGTGTGTGTGTGTGTACTCACCTAGTTGTGTCTGCAGGATCGAGCATTGACTCTTGGATCCCGCCTTTCGAGCATCAGTTGTTTACAGCAATGACTCCTGTCCCATTTCCCTATCATACCTGGTTTTAAAATTATGAATAGTATTTGCTTCCACAACCTGTTCCTGAAGTGCATTCCATTTTCCCACTACTCTCACGCTAAAAGAAAACTTCCTAACATCTCTGTGACTCATCTGAGTTTCAAGCTTCCATCCATGTCCCCTCATTCTGTTACTATTCCGTGTGAACATTTCGTCTATGTCCAGAGTCTACACCAGAGGGTTGGCTACAGATCAGACACATTTTCTATTAATCATATTTACAAAGGAACACTCGTGCCTATAGATACCACACACTTGCATGAGCAGGCAAGAATATTTTAACAAACAGAACACTTCCCCCATGAGAAAATCGAAATCTGGACCAGCTAGCCAATAGGCCACCATCAGTCCATTAAAAAGACTGAGAATCGGGCAACTTTTCCACGAAATCTCAGACCCCAATGACACCAGAGAGATGGCTGTAGATTATCCCTCTGGTGTCATTGGGACTGAGATTTCGTTGAAAATTCGTTGCAAGAATGTCGAGGTAATGATCAATTCGAGTACGGAGGTCTTCATCGATGTTGGTGTCTCTATTGGTCTGTAGCATGAAGAAGTTGCGCTTTCCTATCGTTGATCTCATTTGCTGTCTTGTGTATCTGACTTCGAATAAGATCTTGGCGATATTTTATCGTAAAAGCTGGTTTCTTGCTGCTGGATTGTGCATTCAAATATTAGTATATTTTGGTTGCAGTCTTTCTTATAAACATATGTTGTCGACATTTTTGCACATCGACATCGCCACAGCATCGAAACCAGGATCATCAAGAAACTGACAACATTATTCGGAGGACCTATGGCGATTCCTCGACCCAGAGATGGCTTTTTTTTTTTTTTTGAGATATATATAAGAGTTGTTACATTCTTGTACAGCCACTAGTACGCGTAGCGTTTCGGGCAAGTCTTTAATCCTATGGTCCCTGGAATACGATCCCCTGCCGCGAAGAATCGTTTTTTCATCCAAGTACACATTTTACTGTTGCGTTAAACAGAGGCTACAGTTAAGGAATTGCGCCCAGTAAATCCTCCCCGGCCAGGATACGAACCCATGACATAGCGCTCGCGGAACGCCAGGCGAGTGTCTTACCACTACACTACGGAGACTGGTACTTCTTCAGGCTTCTTAAACCTTGCTGGAATCAACCTCACTGAGGACCAAATCACTCCAAAATCTGGGAGTAAACTGTCACATTACGTCCAGACCAAGTGAGATGGCCCGGACAGTGGAGTTGGTGATCATATTGGACGACATATTCGACCTAGAGACGCAAAAGAAGGTTATCACTAAAGACACCTTGCAAGCGAACTTATTGCAGAAGGAGGAAAGATTCGAGGTAACTGTAGAAACACCATACTGTCCCCCGAACTCAAAGCGGCAGCTAAGAGCCTTCGTGAGAATAAGGAGATGGTCATCAAGAGAGGTGACAAGTCGCCAATATAAGTTATTCTTAAAAAAGACGAATATCTGGAAAAAAATAAACCTCATCCTCTCCAACGAAACTAAATTCCAAGAGGTAACGAAAGACACTACAGCCGAACTGTAAAAGAAGATAAACAGATTGATTGAAAATGTGAACGCCAAGAAATCTGGACTCCACCTGCCAAAGGATATTGGGGGAGTACAAACCTGGTTACGCATATGGGAATGTCAAGACCCATAAACTTTGAAACCCACTTCAGCCAGTCATCAGCCAGATACCCTCACCCACATACAGAGTGGCTAAGAGACTTAACTGCTTACTGACTCCTTATGTGCCTCGTGCTTTTAGCCTGAAGACCCTTTCCTCCGTTCTATGAGCTGTGGAAAATAAGTTCCTGTAAAATAGTCTAATAGGGGGTACAGGTGTTGTGTTAGTTGTCTCTTCAGAGGTTGCATGGCGTTTCACCTTCCTTCTTATGATGTCTTCAACGAAACCATTGGAGAAGCCGTTGTTGACTAGGACCTGCCTTACCCTACCCTTACCCTATATATATATACATATATATATATATATATATATATATATATATATATATATATATATATATATATATATATATATATATATATATATGAGAGAGAGAGAGAGAGAGAGAGAGAGAGAGAGAGAGAGAGAGAGAGAGAGAGAGAGAGAGAGAGAGAGAGAGAGAGAGAGAGAGAGGAGGGCAACAGCTCAAGAATGTTTCGTGGACTAGATCGCAGGAATAGATATTGATTCCTTACTAACTAGAGTTACGGAAGCTTCAACACTTGACCCCCTTTCCCAGCCATTTTTGTACTCCCCCTTTATGTCGTCGACGCTTGTTTCAGCGAGGAAGAAGTAATTGGTTCCAACATACTTCGAGGCGTTTATGATTAAGATGACAGGTAAGTGTTGGCCCATGACATATTCAGCACACCTGGGCACTATATCCCCTCCTCCTCTCTAATTGCTCGTCCGTGGTACCTTTGTCATAGTGAGCTATATATAAATATATATATATATATATATATATATATATATATATATATATATATATATATATATATATATATATATATTTATATATATATATATATATATATATATATATATAAATATATATATATATATATATATATATATATATATATATATATATATATATATATATATATATATATATATATATATATGTCGTACCAAGTAGCCAGGATACTTAGCCTCGGAGGAATGGAGAAACTTGTTATCTCCGCGATGGAGATAACAAGTTTACATGGTGCTGCAAACGAGGGAGGTATACAGGTGGGTGACAAGGACCGAGTGTTCAAGGACAATGTTGACATCTTGGGAATGAAGTTTGATGCTTCAGTGCCCATGAAACGCTGCGTTGGTTCAACGGTGATAACAGTCGAGAATTCGTCAAAGAAAACACTGTGAACAATCAAATCCTCATTATGGACATTAATAGGCGTCGTTGGTTATCGTAGTAGGATGTAATCTTACTTAAAGACGGCATGGGGGACAAACCCAACCACCTTATAACTCACCATACAATCACAATTACACACTGGAATATCGTGAGGCTATTTGCAATTATCTGGATTCCGACCTCGGACAGAAAGACATTTTCTCTTATAGGTAATTATAGATATGTCTGATCTCAAAATAATGTTTCGATTTACAATAATTAAATTTATTATTCTGTAATTTATTTTCAGTATAAATGCGTAACACTTGAAAACGAAAATAAAATGATACATATAAGAAGGTTTTCCCGTTTTCTTAGTAAGGACGCGTGAAGGGACGCGAGGTATCGTACTTTAGGCTAAGCGACCCACCATTGTTTACCTCGCCAGTGTTGGTGTCCTCGTCTGAGTGTCGCTCGCGTGTGTTCTACACTTGCAGGTGTATAGAACCTTAGCACCACAGAAGCCATGAGTGGTAAACATGCACCAAGTGTCAGCGGTGCCTCAGAGCCAAAGAGAGCCGCGAAAACTCTCAGTTTAGAGATGAAAATGAGTGTTAACTAAGTTTGAGGCCTCCTCCGTCTGTGAGGACAATTATTATGAACGGTCAGTGTATCAGAGCAGGTGCTAAATCTTTGACCCATGTGCTCAAAGACAGACATTCGGGTTTGAAACTATTCATAGTGTCGACGAACGGGCCCAAACTGGAACTGTCATGAAGAACATTCACACCTCACCAAGCGTCACGATGCCTCACCAATCCTCACCACACACTCCGCTGGCGTGTCTGGTGAGTACAACTGTACTGTACTAGTACTGTGTGCCAAACTCTGCATTTTACCTTTTACTTACATATAGGAGTAGTATGATGGATTCTTTCCCACATTGTACTCTTGAATGTTATGTGAAAAAAAGTTTCGGTTTTCGTCGCTATAACTTCAGTCCACCTTAACGGAGTTGTCTCCGACCACTGACCCGCTGACGTAATTAAAAGTGCAAATGATACAAGATATATATATATATATATATATATATATATATATATATATATATATATATATATATATATATATATATATATATATATATATGTATATATATATATATATATATATATATATATATATATGTATATATATATATATATATATATATATATATATATATATATGTATATATATATATATATATATATATATATATATATATATATATATATATATATATATATATATATATATATATATAAATGTAAGTGACGTGAAGTTTTGTAGATTAATTATAAGTATTTACTGTTTGTGTCTGCATTAGCTCTTGGACCCCGCCATGTTAACCAGTCTATTTTTTCTCTCTTACATCTACGACATATATATATCTCTAACACATACACATCCCAGTAAGCAGCCCGTAGCAGCTGTCTAACTCCCAGGTACCTATTTGCTGCTAGATGAACAGGCGCATCAGGGTGAAAGAAACTCTGCCCATTTGTTTCCACCTCCACCGGGGATTGAACACGGAACCTCAGGTCTACGAATCCCGAGCGCTGTCCTCGCAACCGTCAGGCCCCTTTGGTCTCGCAAAATTATTTTCTTATCACTTCAACTTTCTCAACATGGCTATCATACCAACATTCTCAGCATGGTTATCATACCAACTTTATCAGCATGGTTATCATACCAACTTTCTCAGCATGGTTATCATACCAACATTCTCAGCATGGTTATCATACCAACATTCTCAACATGGCTATCATACCAACATTCTCAACATGGATATCATACCAACATTCTCAGCATGATTATCGTGTCTGCAACATTCCCCCAAAAAATATCCCATAACCCTAACACTAGCAGCTTCACATGAAGAAGCAATGCTACAACCTCTGCCTCCTCCTCACCTTCCCTCACTTCCCTAAGCTCTTCCCTCACTTCCCTCACATGTATAATTACTTCCTTCACTTCCCTCACTTGTATAATCACTTCCCTCACTTCCCTCACTTGTATAATTACTTCCCTCACTTGTATAATCACTTCCCTCACTTCCCTCACTTGTATAATTACTTCCCTCACTTGTATAATCACTTCCCTCACTTGTATAATTGCTTCCCTCACTTGTATAATCACTTCCCTCACTTGTATAATTGCTTCCCTCACTTGTATAATCACTTCCCTCACTTGTATAATTACTTCCCTCACTTGTATAATCACTTCCCTCACTTCCCTCACTTGTATAATTACTTCCCTCACTTGTATAATCACTTCCCTCACACCCATAACCTGAATACATTTCATTCTGTCTATAAAAATGGTCGTGGCTTGGCAGTACCATGGCAATATGTGGCTGGCCAGGCAATTGACACCAATAGCTGTTGACGACCATTCATTTCCAACTGCCCCGTGCCTGCATATGAATGGCGCGTGTGATTGGCCGGCTTGGCCAGGTCTGGGGCCCTCCCATACGTCACCATCACGTCTGCTCACTTAACTTTTCCTATACTATCTCCACCTTAAATAACGGGGACTGTTTCCCATGGAAGGGGAAGGAGGTGGGAGAGGGAGAAGAACGGAGATCGAAGGAGAAGGATATGAAGGGAAAAGGAGAGAGAGAGAGAGAGAGAGACGGAGAAGGTGATGCAAGTGAAGATAAACATGGGTAGAGAAGGGGAAGGAGAATACATGAGAGGGATCAGATAACAGGGAAAAGGAGATATTAATGTGGAGAGAAGGGAAAGATAAAGAAAAGGTAAGAGAAGGGGAAAGAATGTGAGAGGCAAATGTCGGAGGGAGAGATGAGAAGAGAAGGAACAGAAGAGAGTGGGATGGACATACAGATCAACAGTATTGGAGCCAGCCGTCCCACACATACTGAGCATCACAAAAATACACTTATGCTCTGTAAGATATAGGATTGCCTTCTCCTGCACGCCCACGCTCCTCATCCACGACTCCTGCACGCCCACGCTCCCCATCCACGACTCCTGCACGCCCACGCTCCTCAGCTGTGACCCCTACACACCCACGCTCCTCAACTGTGACTCCTACACGCCCACGCTCCTCAGCTGTGACTCCTACACACCCACGCTCCTCAGCTGTGACTCCTACACGCCCACGCTCCTCAGCTGTGACTCCTGCACGCCCACGCTCCTCAGCTGTGACTCAGGCACGCCCACGCTCCTCAGCTGTGACCCCTACACACCCAGGCTCCTCAACTGTGACCCCTACACACCCACGCTCCTCAACTGTGACCCCTACACACCCACGCTCCTCAACTGTGACTCCTACACACCCACGCTCCTCAACTGTGACCCCTACACACCCACGCTCCTCAACTGTGACTCCTACACACCCACGCTCCTCAACTGTGACTCCTACACGCCCACGCTCCTCGGCTGTGACTCCTGCACGCCCACGCTCCTCAGCTGTGACTCCTGCACGCCCACGCTCCTCAGCTGTGACTCCTGCACGCCCACGCTCCTCAGCTGTGACTCCTACACACCCACGCTCCTCAGCTGTGACTCCTACGCGCCCACGCTCCTCAGCTGTGACTCCTACACACCCACGCTCCTCAACTGTGACTCCTACACACCCACGCTCCTCAACTGTGACTCCTACACACCCACGCTCCTCAACTGTGACTCCTACACACCCACGCTCCTCAACTGTGACTCCTACACACCCACGCTCCTCAACTGTGACTCCTACACACCCACGCAGGGAAACTCCAGTCATAACTCACGCGGGTCGCCCGACCTTACACTGGATAGCCTCATTTGCAGCTCCCCAGAGGACTGCTGGGGAGACCCTGGGGTGAGGGCCAGGGGTGAGGCCCAGCGGTGAGGGCCAGGGGTGAGGGCCTGGGGTGAGGGCCAGGGGTGAGGGCCAGGGGTAAGGGTCAGGGGTGAGGGTCAGGGGTGAGGCCCTCACCCCTGAAGGAGAGAGAGATGGCAGGGTGGTGAAGGAGAGAGAGATGGCAGGGTGGTGAAGGAGAGAGAGATGGCAGGGTGGTGGGTATTCGCTCTCAAAACTATTCGAAGCTGTCTGAGGTAATTCTTTCACACGCTTCCTTCACACCGTGTGCCTTACCAGTTGCTGCATTCATCCAGGACATATTATATATAATGTTCGCTCTGGCGTGGGATTGAACGCATGGCCGCACACTCCCGGTGACGTGTTTATATGTAAATCTATGTGTCTAAAACTTAATTTTTTGGTCCAAGATTAGAGGTCCGTTGCCTGGGTCTAGACCCACCCGGGTTTATAGGATGCATCATGGGTGGTAGGAGACTGTCATAGGTGGGTTCGGGTCCGGTGCAATGCCCCCCCCTTTTAGTTGGATGGGCTCTAATTGCACCCTCAAGCAAAATCCATGCTATCTAAATTTTGAGGAATCTATAGTCTAAAGATATTTGGCAGCAGTTCTTCAGGTGGTAATAATAATAATAATGGATGTTCTGAGAGAGAGAGAATGAAAGACAAAGATACAGATGAGAGACAGAGAGTGTGTATGTGTGTGTGTGGAGAAAGACAGAGACTGTTTTTTTTCTGTTTTCGTTCCATTCGTGTGGGGCCGGTAGACGGTATAGCTGTTGCCGGATGCTTCCGTGGGGCCGGTAGACGGTATAGCTGTTGCCGGATGCTTCCGTGGGGCCGGTAGACGGTATAGCTGTTGCCGGATGCTTCCGTGGGGCCGGTAGACGGTATAGCTGTTGACGGATGCTTCCGTGGGGCCGGTAGACGGTATAGCTGTTGCCGGATGCTTCCGTGGGGCCGGTAGACGGTATAGCTGTTGACGGATGCTTCCGTGGGGCCGGTAGACGGTATAGCTGTTGCCGGATGCTTCCGTGGGGCCGGTAACTGTTGACGGTCGTTTCTGTGGTCCTACAGACTTACTCGCCTACTCCTCTGTAGTGACTCATCATCTCCGAGACCCTTATCTATCCTGGAGGCCCTCAGCTCTCCTGTAGTCCCTCAGTTCTCCTGGAGGCCCTCAGCTCTCCTGGAGGCCCTCAACTATCCTGGAGGCCCTCAACTCTCCTGGAGGCCCTCAGCTCTCCTGGAGGCCCTCAGCTCTTCTGGAGGCCCTCAGCTCTCCTGGAGGCCCTCAGCTCTCCTGGAGGCCCTCAGCTCTTCAGAAGGCCCTCAACTCTCCTGGAGGCCCTCTGCTTTCCTTGAGGCACTCAGCTCTCCTGGAGGCCCTTTGCTCTCCTGGAGGCCCTCTGCTCTCCTGGAGGCCCTCAGCTCTTCAGAAGGCCCTCAACTCTCCTGGAGGCCCTCAGCTCTTCAGAAGGCCCTCAACTCTCCTGGAGGCCCTCAGCTCTCCTGGAGGCCCTCAGCTCTTCAGAAGGCCCTCAGCTCTTCTCAATGCTCTCAAGTCTCCTCAAGGCTCTCAAGCCTCGTCATACACAGCCTCCAATACCACACACACGAGTCCCTCCTTCAAGACGTCCTCGTGAGCTCCTGTAACCAGCTCAGCAAATACCTTTACTTCTAATGACTATTAACTCCCACTTTTTTGACCTGAAACACAAGCCCTTAACCTTCAGTATTTGTGAGCCTTATATGAGGCGGGTCAGACTGATTACGGTGACCTGAGAGTGTTGACCTGAGAGTGATGACCTGAGAGTGATGACCTGAGAGTGTTGACCTGAGAGTGTTGACCTGAGAGTGTTGACCTGAGAGTGATGACCTGAGAGTGATGACCTGAGAGTGTTGACCTGAGAGATGACCTGAGAGTGATGACCTGAGAGTGTTGACCTGAGAGTGTTGACCTGAGAGTAATGACCTGAGAGTGATGACCTGAGAGTGTTGACCAGAGAGTGTTGACCAGAGAGTGTTGACCTGAGAGTGTTGACCTGAGAGTGTTGACCAGAGAGTGTTGACCAGAGAGTGTTGACCTGAGAGTGTTGACCTGAGAGTGTTGACCTGAGAGTGTTGACCAGAGAGTGTTGACCAGAGAGTGTTGACCTGAGAGTGTTGACCAGAGAGTGTTGACCAGAGAGTGTTGACCAGAGAGTGTTGACCTGAGAGTGTTGACCTGAGAGTGTAGTCCTTAGAGTGTTGACCTGATAGTGTTGACCTGAGAGTGTTGACCTGAGGGAGACGAGGTCAGGACGAGAGCCTCGGGTCACAGGTTGGTTGACCCTTCCAGGATGTGTGTGGCGTGGCCCCTGTATGAGAGTAAACAATTATTACGGGTGAAATTATCACGACCAAGGGGGACGGTTTATGTCAGTCTTGGTGTTTGTCTCTCACTCTCATGTTTCTGTCTCCTTCCCTGTCTCTCACTCTCATGTTTCTGTCTCCTTCCCTGTCTCTCATTCTCATCTTTCTGTCAACTTCAGTGTCTCTCTCTCTCTCTCATCCCCTTCATGAAAGTGGTAGTGACAGTGGGTGTGACAGTGGATGTGACAGTGGTAATGATAGTGGTAGTGACAGTGGTAGTGGCAGTGGATGTGACAGTGGTAGTGACTGTGGTAGTGACTGTGGTAGTGACAGTGGATGTAACAGTGGATGTGACAGTGGATGTGACAGTGGATGTGACAGTGGTGGTGACAGTGGGTGTGACAGTGTAGAGAGCAGGTGTGTGATCCTGGCCAGCGCCGCAGGGGTGGAGGGGGAGGCCGTGTGTACAGACCGTGGATCAGGCCATTAAGGGCGGGGGAGGTCACACCCTGACGCGGGGAATGACCGTCTTGGAATACCATTAGTGTGGCGTCAGCTGGTCCACTTTCCCTGGGGGGGGGGGGTGACGTGTACGAGGGGCTGTAGTCTGTATAGGCAAGTTGTTGGGTATGTAGTCACCTAGTTGTGCTTGCGGGGGTTGAACTCTGGCTCTTTGGTCCCGCCTCTCAACCGTCAATCAACAGGTGTACAGATTCCTGAGCCTATTGGGCTCTATCATATCTACACTTGAAACTGTGTATGGAGTCAGCCTCCACCACATCACTGCCTAATGCATTCCATTTGTCAACCACTCTGACACTAAAAATCTTCTTTCTAATATCTCTGTTGCTCCTATGGGGCGCTCAGTTTCCACCTGTGTCCCCTAGTGCGTGTGCCCCTTGTGTTAAATAGCTTGTCTTTATCTACCCTATCAGTTCCCTTGAGAATCTTAAATGTGGTGATCATGTCCCCCCTAACTCTTTTATCTTTCAGCGAAGTGAGGTTTAATTCCCGTAGTCACTCCTCGTAGCTCATACCTCTCATCTCGGGTACTAGTCTGGTGGCAAACCTTTGAAACTTTTCCAGTTTAGTCTTATCCTTGACTAGATATGGACTCCATGCTGGGGCTGCATACTCCAGGATTGGTCTGACATATGTCGTATACAAAGTTCTGAAAGATTCCTTACTCAAGTTTCTGAATACCGTTCTTATGTTGGCCAGCCTGGCATATGCCGCTGATGTTATCCTCTTGATATGTGCTGCAGGAGACAGGTCCGGCGTGATATCAACCCCCAAGTTGAAGAATTCTTTCTCTTACTCCTGAAGAATTTCATCTCCCAGATGATACCTTGTATCCGGTCTCCTGCTCCCTACGCCTATCTTCGTTACATTACATTTGCTTGGGTAAAACTCTAACAACCATTTATTCGACCATTCCTTCAGATTGTCTAGGTCTTCTAGAAGTCTCAAGCAGTCCTCTTCTGTCTTAATCCTTCTCATAATTTTGGCATCGTCAGCAAACATTCAGAGAAATGAATCTATACCCTATGGGAGATCATTTACATATATCAGAAACAAGATAGGACCGAGTACAGAGCCCTGTGGGACTCCACTGGTAACTTCACGCCAATTCGAGGTATCACCCCTCACAGTAACTCTGTGCTACCTATTGCTTAGGTACTCCATTATCCACTGGAGCACCTTACCAGCTACACCTGCCTGTCTATCCAGCTTTTGTACCAGCCTCTTATGCGGTACTGTGTCAAAGGCTTTCCGACAATCCAAGAAAATGCAGTCCGCCCAGCCCTCTCTGGGCGGACTGTGTGTGTGTGTAATAATAATAATAATAATAACAACAATAATAAAGTGTGTGTGTGTTTGTGTGTGTGGGCGTATTTGGGTATGCGTTGGGGGGCGTGTTTGGATGGGGGGGGGGGTGAGTGGTGTCATCCTGGAGGCAGAGTGGCAGCAGCGGCAGCACCCATCATACCCTCTTCTCAGTCTTCTCTAGAATACCATACATCTTTATAGTCGAGTCATTGAGCCATCAATTAGTGTTTAAAGGTTAAACAAGAACAAATTAATACGTATAGTTTATCACATTATATATACTGTCCGAAAATGTACTTCACTTAGTTTGTTGACATGTACTGAAATATTCAGTGAGAGAACCATAGACTTTATTTAAGGTATTTACACAAACTAAGTTAATAAACCAAAAAATACAAAATCTGCAGCAGCTGCATGAATGCTGATGCACCAAAGACTTAAATAATTAAATAATCCATTCTCTGGTGACCTGCTGATATAATTTGGCCTTAAAGAACGGTGTTAAGTTTATATAATGTTTTGTACGTGATGAAGTTCTTCATTTCTAGAAGCTATATACCTGGGGTCGTATATACACTCCTAAAGCTACACATGTGGCTGGGGTCGTATATACACTCCTAAAGCTACACATGTGGCAGGGGTCGTATATACCCTCCTAAAGCTACACATGTGGCTGGGGTCGTATATACACTCCTAAAGCTACACATGTGGCTGGGGTCGTATATACCCTCCTAAAACAACACATGTGGCAGGGGTCGTATATACCCTCCTAAAACAACACATGTGGCTGGAGTCGTATATACCCTCCTAAAACAACACATGTGGCAGGGGTCGTATATACCCTCCTAAAACAACACATGTGGCAGGGGTCGTATATACCCTCCTAAAACAACACATGTGGCTGGAGTCGTATATACCCTCCTAAAACTACACATGTGGCTGGAGTCGTATATACCCTCCTAAAACAACACATGTGGCAGGGGTCGTATATACCCTCCTAAAACAACACATGTGGCTGGAGTCGTATATACCCTCCTAAAACAACACATGTGGCAGGGGTCGTATATACCCTCCTAAAACAACACATGTGGCTGGAGTCGTATATACCCTCCTAAAACAACACATGTGGCAGGGGTCGTATATACCCTCCTAAAACAACACATGTGGCTGGAGTCGTATATACCCCTCCTAAAACAACACATGTGGCAGGGGTCGTATATACCCTCCTAAAACAACACATGTGGCAGGGGTCGTATATACCCTCCTAAAACAACACATGTGGCTGGAGTCGTATATACACTCCTAAAACTACACATGTGGCTGGGGTCGTATATACTCTCCTAAAACACATGTCAGTAGAACAAGTATAACTCTGTCTGCCACAAGGGACAAAAGCTGAAGTTTTCCGAAAATATTTTTCTCCTTGAAGACTAAGAATAATCTAAGCTTTGCCCTGAGTGCGGTGTTTGATTTACATATTCACTCTCAAGCAAGTTATGACAAGGGAGTTGTTCGTGTCATTGGCGCTTGACAAACTCAATATTTGCGTGACATTTGAACGTGAACGTGACATTTGAACGTGAACGTGACATTTGAACGTGAACGTGACATTTGAACGTGAACGTAACCCGAGTTCGAGTGAGGAGGTCTGAGAATACCCACTGGCATAAAATTAAATGATCAGTATACACTTATCATTTATATGAAAAAGTCTTTTGAAAATATAGTAAATATAGTATAAATGATTATAAAATATCATATTTGTTTTAAATGTAATAGAATTTAACCCATATTTTGGGAATGGCATACCTGCACACCAGACTGTTGTCCCCGGCAGTGTCACAACACTTTACCAACATTTATAGAAGTTTTGTAAAATAACTCCCCACAATTCAGTGATTAACTTCCAGGGGCCCAAGTCGAAGCTTTAATAGCCAAAAGTTGATTTGGTGCGTTGGCATAAATGGACATTCCGTGCTCGATAATACGATTTTACTCTATGTGGGTATTTAAACCCCAAACAGATCTGTTGGTTTGTGGATAAGCATATTTAAAGGGCCAGATATCATCTGTCTTCAGACACACACACACACACTGTGTGTGTGTGTGTTGTCTTCCTAATATGCATTAGGCAGTGATGTGGTAGAGGCTGACTCCATACACAGTTTCAAGTGTAGATATGACAGAGCCCAGTAGGCTCAGGAATCTGTACACCTGTTGATTGACGGTTGAGAGGCGGGACCAAAGACCCAGAGCTCAACCCCCGCAAGCACAACTAGGTGAGTACACACACACACACACACCTTGGCTCGGTGTGTGTGTGTTTGTTTGAGTTTGTTTTATATTTAAATACATTTCTATGAATTATTTGTTTTTATACACAAACGTCCCTGTTGCAGCTAATAATTGAATCAGCACCTTGTTTGGTCAGAATCAACACGGTGTCTGATCAGAATCATCACGTTGTCTGATCAGAATCAACACGTAGTCTGATCAGAATCAACACGGTGTCTGATCAGAATCATCACGTTGTCTGACCAGAATCAACACGGTGTCTAATCAGAATCAACACTTTGTCTGATCAGAATCATCACGTTGTCTGATCAGAATCCACACGTTGTCTGACCAGAATCCACACTTTGTCTGATCAAAATCAACGCGTCAGCATTTTTTGGGGGGGGGGAGAGGGGGCGACTTCCTTCACATGCTTCATAAAAAACTGGCATAATGGCGTTGAAATTTACTAAAAATTATATAATAATTTTTTTGTTAATTATTGCTAATTTAAGATATTAGCAACACCCGAGAGCCCTCGCTGTCGGGTGTTGGACACGTGTTGGAACTTGGACACGTGTATTCCATCGAATCACCTCACTTGTTGGGGCCGCGTGAGCCACACATTGTACAGTCAGTTGTGGTCTTGTGATCAAAGTACTGGACACCCTAAGGTGCATGGTGCTCCTGGCTGTCTGGGTTCGAATCCTTTTGGGGTGGGGAGTTTTCGGTTGCATATTTGGCTTGGGGACCATTCAAGCTTGTTCGCATATATGTATATATATATATATATATATATATATATATATATATATATATATATATATATATATATATATATATATATATATATATATAATATATAATGTACATGTGGACTGCTAAAGTTTATAATTTTATTATACATGATTGCGATAATTTTCTAGTCAAAACTAACATTGTGAAAACCTAACCTATTCAGCCTAACATAATTAAGCCAGTAATTCGTGTTCCTGATACATAATTTTTTAATAAGACTGAATTAATTTTAAAACAAGTTTAAAAACAAGAAAAATCGCTTTGCCTATTAAGCAAATTGGGCCGTGCTTACTAAGGCAAGTAGAGCGGTTCTGGCTGTTATAGACACATCAAATATTTGTGTGTATACCCCACGACAGACAAGAGAAGCTTTAACACACACCAATCTCCCTAATTGGTCACATTACTTCACTACTAATGTTATCCAAAATGCTCCCGCTCAACGCTTTTCGTATTATGGGGCTGTTGACCCTTTGAGTCCAACTTGTAACACAAAGGCCTCAACGGTATTAACCATTGACTCTCCATAAATATGTGTGCAAATGCGTCCAAATATATTGAAAGTCTATCATTACCAGCAATGGTGAGGGGTATAGATAGCAACATGATTAGCGGTTCATTTAGCGCTTGGAAATTAAATTTGGAAATTGGAAATATAATGTGGAGAACACAGCGACCTATCTGCCGTTATCAGCTTAGCGAGGTCACTTGATGCGACCTGACCTCTGTAACCTGTGATAAGTGACACTTGAAAAGTGTGACCCGGAAACGCTAAGGGCCGGCAGCCTGGCGCTGTCATTATCCTCTGTGACTGATTCTACTTGTAACAGATATTAAATAAAATCATTTATGATGTTACACGTTTAATGCAATAAATAAGTTTGATCTTTGCTATAATGCATACTAGGAAGTGTTTTTCTGTGTGCACTCGCCTATTTGTCCTTATAGAATCGAGCTATTAGCTCTTGGATCCCGCCATTCGAACCAATCTATTTTTTCCTCTATTATATCTACTTTATACATTCTTCTCCAACTCACTCAAAACACACACACACACACACACACACACACACACACACACACACACACACACACACACACACCCTCCCATCATCTGACCACCTGACCTGAAGCAACACCTCTGCCCCCTCCCATCCCCCAAGTTTACCCAGGCATCCACTCCCCTACAAACACACACACTCTCTCTCTCTCTCTCTCTCTCTCTCTCTCTCAGCAGGAATGGATCTGGACTACTAATCATGGAAGACTTCAACCACGGGAAAATAGACTGGGAGAACAGAGATCCGCATGGAGGACCAGAAACATGGAGAGCTAAGCTGCTGGATGTGGCAACAAGACACTTTCTAAGCCAGCACATCAAGGAACCAACAAGAATGAGAGAAGAAGATGAACCAGCCATGCTCGATCTGATATTTACCCTAAATTAGTGGGATATAAGGGAAGTTAAGATGGAGGCACCCTTGGGAATGAATGTCCACAGCGTATTAAACTTTGAGTACCTGGTAGAGCTAGGAATTATCTCCCCCCAAAAAAGAACTAGGAAACAAAAGGCTGGCTTACTGAAAGGGGAAATATGAGAAGATGAGACGTTTCCTAAGGGAAATACCTTGGGACACAGACCTCAGAGATAAGTCTGTACAATATATAATGGACTATGTCACCCAAAAGTGTCAGGAGGCAGTAAACAGGTTCATCCCGTCCCAAAGGGAAAAATCCGAGAGACAAAAGAAGAATCCATGGTATAATAGGGCATGTATGGATGCAAAGGAACTGAAAAAAGGGCACGGAGGAACTTCCGGAATAACAGAACACCACAAAGCAGAGAGATACCAGAGAACCAGGAATGAGTATGTTAGGGTGAGAAGAGAAGCAGAGAAAATTATGAAAATGATATAGCAAACAAAGCCAAGACCAAACCATAGCTACTCCATAGTCACATCAGGAGGAAAACAACAGTGAAAGAAAAGGTAATGAAACTTAGAACAGGCGAGGACAGGTATACAGAGAATGACAAATTCCGCCGGTGATTAAGACGAGTCTAACCTTAGGTATTGCTACACTGACACTGATCACCACTCAAATCATTTGTGGATCTATTAAATTTAATATTTATGTGCTAACCTCCACAAGAGGTAGGATTTAGCTTAGTGACTGAATACTCGCTCTGGATACTTGCTCAGAATATATGAGCGAGTATTCAAGTTATATTAGACCCAATATTATAAGCCCTACCAAAGCCAATCAAACAGCCAGCATGGCTACAGAAATAAAATTAAAACATACCCTGATAGGATTTCAGGGTCACTTAACAAGACTGACTAATAAATGCAAGGATCTCTCTCAACACTCGCCAGTTGATCATATGACACTGGAAACCTACTTTCAAGTAGCAACAAATAAATTTGAGCAAGTTAAACGCCAGATAGAAGTGTCTAGCTGAACTTGCCAACACTAAATTCACCACTGAAGAATTTAATGATATTATGGCTGATCTCTCACAATATGATGATACTCAAGCCAGGTTGGATTCTTTCATCAAAATAGTTGCCGAGAACAAGGCAATTTTAACAGGTTCATCTGTTCCGCGTCAAGCTTGACTCCCTCCGGTTAACTTACCCACTTTCTCAAGGAAGAAACGAGGAAGATTGGGACGTATTTTGGAACAAATTCCTAGACCTTGTGGACTCAAAACCATCCTTGCCAAAGAGTAGCAAATTATCTTATTTACAAGATAAATTATCAGGTGAAGCTAAAATAGTAGTATCCCATCAAAGGTTAACTAACGACGGCTATGACCTGGCAGTACAACTCCTCAAGGATAATTATGCTGATCCCGAAGTTCAAACATCACACTTAATACATGAGCTGTTACATTTACCCCCACCGGAGGCTTCAGCTGATTCACTTCCAGTCATTAAGCTGGAGGTAGAATCCAAGATCAAGGCCCTCAGCCTGACCACCTGTAGAACCAAAGCTGAGTGGGTCTTGAACATAAATGTCCAGGAGAAAATACCTCGAGACATACTGAGACAAATGAGTGCTCACTACAATAAGTATTTTACCCTTGAGTGAAATATCTGAGGTTTACCTTCAGTAATTCATCAAGTACGTACACATGACAAATTAAAACCATCAAGTAAACCCTCAGAAACAAATAATAATAAACCAGAGTACAACAGTAATGTATTTACTAATACATTATTAAATTAAGTAAGATGACTGATAGACATTTATCTCAATAATACCTTATTAATATCCTCTTATCTCATTATTGTCTTATGTTTGTGAGGAGAGACATTGTTGCTCACCTCTCCTCATTCCTACCTATATCCACACCTCTCAAGTGTATATCCATCCTTCTCAAGATGTATTATTAAATACGAAAGAATTAAAGAATTTCGTGTCTTAATCCTTCCATCGTGGTCTCTTAACCCCCCCCCCCTTCACAAGACATAATTACAAATCGTTTACCTTAACAACCTCCACGTGGTGAGGCTGGCACGCGTCGTCTAAGACGGCAGCCTCCCGTCTATATCTCCAGATGCTCCCCCCCCCCCCATCTGGAGACAGATTTTCCCCCCGGGGTGCCTGTACGAGGCAATCACAGGTAATTGAGTCGAGAGTGGAGCGTCCTGTAGAGAGGAGCGCGTGCTCGGGACCCCCTCACTCCTGCCTAATACACTTTTTCTTTTGCTGTCGCAGAGGGTAATGTTGAGCATAATTAAGTGAGGCTTCTTCTTTCACGTATAATGTTTGGTATAAAGGATGCTGCATGGAGACTTTGGCGCGTGTAACGGCCATTAGCCTCAAGGGGGTAAATTTGTTTTCATTTGCGGTGGGCAATTTGGATTAGGAGATGTTATTTATATTGGTTGTTTGGGGGCATGAAGGAAGGAGCGAAGTGCTTGACACAGCCCCTGGTCCTGCCTTAAGATGTCCCGCCACCGCTCACAGTCACCGCACCTCAGGTAATGTATGAGAATGCTTCCATCTTCTCTTCTCGCTGGCTATCTTCATGTTATTTTCGTGACGGAGTCAGTATTATCTACCTCCTCCTCCTCTTGCTGTAAGGTGCAGTGTAGTTTACTCTTGCCGTAGAGGACAGTGTAACTTGCCAGCGCCTCATTAGTAGTGCAGTGATTTTGATATCACTAAAGTGCTCTTCCTAAAGGAGGTGGTATCGTGCAGTCGTTTAGTGACTACACATCTTTGCCCCCCCCCCCATCACCATCCCGTCACCACTTGTCACCATCCTATCACCGCCCCATCACCACTCCGTCAACCCCAACATCACCACCCACACATCACCATCCTGAAGGACACTACGGAGGTATTTGTCATCTGCTAACGAAATCCATTAAAATATATATCCCTTGTTTCGTGGTGTAGACAAGGTGACCAGGGAGGGTACACTGGAGCAGCTAGACACCTCACACTCTCACTCACATGCTACATATAATATTATGAGGTGAGTGTCACGCTTAAGATACATGACAGTTGTATGAGAACTGACACTTGCGAGAGGAAGACTGGCCAGTGTACCTCTCTCTAGACACTTGACATCACACTGTTCGTCACCAAGGTTAGTTGTATGAGGCCAGGCGAGCTAGGACACCTGGCGGAAAACGCTGTACTTGTCAAGGGAGTACCTGACGGGGAGGAAACAAAGGGTCAGAGCCAGAGAGGAGATGTCAGGCTGGAGAGGCGTGACCAGTGGGTGGTCCCAGGAGAGGTCTTGGGATTGCTGCTGCTCCAAATGTGTTGTGAATGATCTGCCAGAGGTTCGGACCTCATACACGGCACAGCTTCCATATGACGCCAAGCCTTTAAGAAATACGAGATCCTCGTACGAGAATTTAAAGCAATTTGTGAATTTCTGAAACTGAGAATATAAGTGGCTGCCACAGTTCAACTCCTGCGAGTGCAAGGTAACGACGATAGCAGCGGGAGAGTAAGATATCAGCGGTCATCTACACCACGAAGGAAAGACAACCACAGGAGTCAGAAAGACGACGATATATAATTTAACGTAATTCTCACACTACAAATAGCGGCAAATACAAATAAAGTTAACATAGGAAATACAGTACAGTACAGAAGAGTACAGATAGTACAGACCGTACAGTACAGAAGAGTACAGACTTGTGCTACATGAACGCTGTGTACACACCACGGATGGGGGGGGATAATGAACAAGGTGGACAATGACCGGATCTTTACATTACAGCAACGAAGGGCAAGAGACATAAGCAACAACCTGGCAACTCACAACAGTCTCATAAGTGTTGGAAAATACTTGTACCGTGTACGGCCACTCACCAAGTGCAATGTTGAGGAAGAAGTGGTTCTGGAAACCACCTCTTTAGACACCATCACGGCATGACAAGAACTCGGGGCATAAAAGTAGCTAGAAAATACCTCCTTATCACTTAAGCACTTTTAGGTAAACACTTCCCCACTACCACTACTTCCACCCCCCCCTACCCCCTCCTCCTCCATCACCCCACCCCTCTCCCCACCCCACACCCCCACACCCCCACCCCACACCCCCACACCCCTACCCCACACACCCCTCCACCACCGTCACCTCCGCATCATCGACCGCCCACCTCCGCCCACGCAAGCCCGCCCACTGCATAGTGAGGACACCACTACACCCACCACCACTACTACACACCCACACCACTACCACTGCACACCCACCACCACCACTACACACCCACCACCACCACTACACACCCCACCACCACCACTACACACCCACCACCACTACACACCTACCACTACACACCTCACCCACACCACTACCACTACACCCACTTCACCCCCACCCCCACACCCCGTCGTAAACTGTCATTGTACACCAACAATTAACATAAAAGTTCGCCCAGTGAGAACATTCATCAAAAAGAATATTATAATATTTTCCCGCTTGACAAAGAGGCTTCCTCTCGTGCCCCCTGGGAAGGTCAGAGGTCACGCCACCAAAGGTCACGTGACACACCATAGTGGGGACAAGGGTCAAGCTGGTGGTGACTCACCTACGGTAGCCCCGAGGCTCCTCGTCGGCGGATGAGAAGTAATTGCAATTTCACACACTGTTAAGTAGGCCTCCCAGGTGGGATATCCTACCTGGGATATCCCAGGTGTGTTATCCCAGGTGGGATTCACAAATGTAGTCTCTAGGTGCGAGACAGCTGTGCTCACCTAGTTGTGCTTGCGGGAATGGAGTTCTGGCTCTTTGGTCCCGCCTCTCAACCGTCAATCAACAGGTGTACAGATTCCTGAGCCTATTGGGCTCTATACTTGAAGGAATAATTAGGCTAAGACTTGTTGAGCACCTGGAGAACATTAAGTTTTTAAACAAACATCAACATGGGTTCTGGACAGGGAAATCATGCCTAACAAACCTTTTGGAAATCTATGATAAAATAACAAGGATAAGGCAGGACAGAGAAGGTTGGGCAGACTGCATATTTCTAGACTGCCAAAAAGCCTTTGATACAGTACCGCACATGAGACTGCTATACAAACTTGAGAGGCAGGCAGGAGTAAACGGAAAGGCCCTAGTATGGGTGAAGAACTACCTAACAGGAAGGAGCCAGAGGGTAATGGTAAGGGGCGAGAAGTCGGACTGGTGAACAGTAACGAGTGGAGTACCTCAAGGACCGGTGCTGGGACCAATTCTCTTTCTAATTTACGTTAATGACATGTTTACAGGAGAAGAGTCCTGCATGTCAATGTTTACAGATGACGTAAAATTAATGAGAAGAGTTGTGACAGATGATGATTGGTGGATCCTCCAAGAGGACCTGGATAAGTTGCAGAGATGGTCAGATAAAGGGCTACTGTAGTTCAACACTAGTATATGTAAAGTTATGGAATGGGATCAGGTGATATGAGAGCAACGGGACAGTACACAATGAAGGGGAACAGCCTACCTGTGACGACGCGTGAAAGAGACCTGGGAGTGGACGTAATACCTAATCTAACTCCTGAGGCACAAATAAATAGGATAACGACAGCAGCGTACTCTACACTGGCAAAAGTTAGAACATCATTCAGAAACCTAAGTGAGGAGGCTTTTAGGGCGCTTTACACTGCCTACGTGAGGCCAGTCTTAGAGTATGCCGCGCCATCATGGAGCCCCCACCTGAAGAAACACATAAGGAAACTAGAGAAAGTTCAGAGGTTTGCGACTAGGCTTGTCGTAGAGTTACGAGGGATGGGATATGAAGAGCGTCTGAAGGAACTGAACCTTGCCACATTAGAAAAAAGAAGGGACATGGGGGATATGATAGGAACGTATAAAATACTCAGGGGAATTGACAAAGTGGAAACAGATGAAATGTTCAAGCAGAATAATAACAGAACGAGGGGACATGGGTGGAAACTGGAAACTCAGCTGAGTCACAGTGATGTTAGGAAGTTTTCTTTTGGGACAGAAATGGGACAGGAGTCATTGCTGTAAACAACCGATGGCTCGAAAGGTGGGATCCAAGAGTCAATGCTCGATCCTGCAGATACAACTAGGTGAGTACAACTAGGTGAGTACACACTCACACGATCATAAAAGTATACACAGACATACATAAAATACGCACAACAGTACATACACCATATATAGGCTTAAAAACAATACACCGCAATTATTTTTTTTTAAAGTACATAATAACATTCACATTTTTCCTTGTCACGTTTTAAATAATATTAACAGGCATTATATATGCCGTGACGTCATCACGTTGTTGTCTAAGACTACTGCCCCTATTGGTCCAAATCGGTGACGTCACGCTTACGTCATTGGGTGACCAAGTTTTCATTCAGCTCAGGTGGATAAAAATCCTCCTCCATTCACTTTGATGAAGAACAAAAGCACTACACAATTATTTTCTGCCTGTCTAATTATCCAACAGTGTCATTACCAGTTATTTGTCGTATGATAGGAATTGTTAGCGGGGAAAAACTATATGAAATAATTACCTTTTAAAAGGCTTCCGTGTCTAGATCTGGAGTGTATTATGTTGAGAGTTTACAGTGAGACACGGTGAGTTTACAGTGAGACACTGAGAGTTTAGAGTGAAACACAGAGAGTTTACAGTGAGACACGGTGAGTTTACTCTGAGACACGGAGAGTTTACAGTGAAGGGGGGAGGGAGACATGCCCAAAGACTGGACTACAATTCGTCACCAAGCCCCCACATACTACACCCCCTAACTACACACAAACTACCACACTCCCCCAGTACCACTACCAACACTGAACACACCATTACCAGACCAACACACCCTGGGTCAGGGTGGAGGGGGGGGGGGGAGAACTACCAAAACCCTCCAGAAGTGTCACACACAATATAGAAAATCATTCAAATTTGTAAACATTCAAGGCCTAAAGTCACAACCAAGAAATAAAGCTCATAAATGGCCTCATATTAGAATCAAACTCACTATTTGGGGCCTTCACGGAATCTCATACAAAAGATTACATAGTGAAATCCGGAATCCAAATTAAAATTTATTTAGATGTGATAAAGAAGCAAGATCAAATGGAGTAGTTGGGCTGTATATTAAAGAGAACTTGGTATGCACAGAGCTACTAAACTCAACTAATGAGGTGATAGAAGTACTTGGAATTAAGGTCGAAAATACGAACGTAATTATTGTTCTAATATATTAACCGCCTGATACAACGGTTGAGGAATTCTCAGAGCAGATGCACAAAATTGAGAACATCCTTGTTAACTTAGCAAACCCAGCTCCAGATATTATCTTCCTTAGAGACTTCAATCTACCAAGTCTAAGATGGAGAATTGCAAAGAAAAATATCATAGCAAGGAACCACCCTGGAAATAATCAACCACAGGTCAGAGAATTTTTGAAATTCTGTGACAAATTCTCGCTCAATCAACAGATTATAGAACCAACTAGGAATGAAAACACACTAGACCTGATATTCACAGACAATGATGAGCTAATCAGAAACATTACAATCTCAGGTACTACATACTCAGACCATAAGCTTCATTGATGGGGAAACTAACATTAATAACGGTAGTAAGTCCAAGAGACCCAACAAGCTAGAAGGGTTATTCAGTGAATTTAATTACAACAATCAGAGGATCGACTGGGAAAAAAATATAGACCTTGCAACCATTCAATGGGAGACGGTCTTAAGCGACAAAACTCCCACACAGGGAATAGCTCAACTGACAGCTGAAGCTTACAAGGTCTGCTTGAAGCACGTGCCTATGAGGAGGGGCAGAAAGAGGACCACTCTAGAAAGAGAAGGTTGACGACTGTACAGGAGAAGGAAAAAGTCACGAAAATGCTAAAACAGACACGACTGTCACAAGAAAGGAAAATAAACCTAAACAGGTGCGCTGCGGTGGCGCACTCACCCAGCGCTTGCCCAGCGCTTTGGCATGGGTTCGTATCCTTAACTGTAGCCTCTGTTTACCCAGCCGTGAATGGGTACCTGCTTGTTAAACGATTTGGCTGGTCGTATTCTGGGGAAAAATTGTTATTAAAGACCTGTCCGAAACTATGCTTGTTAGTGCCTGTACTAGAGTGTAAAAACTCTTGCACGCAGGTCGGCGTTCAATCCCCGACTGTGGGAAAATTCTAGCACACTTTAATTCTTTTATTCTATTTTTTTATTGAAATATTTACTTTAATTTTTTTTCAGTTGACTTTAATATTGTATTGTTTTCTTCTGAGTTAGTTCTTAGTTAGTTAGGGGCCTGTATATTCTAATTCAGCTGCTAGACCTTATCACACACAGTTGGGGGGACAATTTGTAGCTTAAACCCCTTTGAGGTGGATCCTTCATAAACCACAAATTGTTTACCTAGTCTTTAATATATAAATTATAATCATATCACATATGGTGGTCTAATGTACTGTAATTATACTTATAGTTAATTTAATTATATATACTACTCTATCTACAGTATTAAACACAAAAGAGCCTTATCTGATACTGTAGTTGCTGATACGGCCTGCTAAGGCTATGTAATGGTAGCATCAGAGTGAGGGAGTGGCCCTGTGCCTCAGAGTGCCACGTAATGGCGGCTATCTGGAGGCCTGCAAGGCTTGATGTACAGCAGGGTAACAAATTTCTATAATTATGTTGTTAGCCAGTTGTAATCCACGATAACTTCACATCACTCATTCCTGCTGAATGTTTAGAATTACTAATGGTTCCCTAAACATATAAGTACAGGTATGACATGGAATATGTGTGTGTATAGTAGAGCTAAGTAAACATACTTGTTTGGGATTTTCTCATGCTAATAACCGGCTACTTAATCTATATTATACGGTGCATCTATAATACCAGAGTTTAAAGCAGTCGGATACTTAGCTGTTCTCTTTGCTAATGAGATCTTGGGTTGGGCGGATCGTAGAGGATCCTGTGTCGCAGCTCGGAGAAAGAACCTCCTGTGTTGTAAAATTTGTCAGTCAATATACTTAACTACACTAAAAACATAACTTGACTCCCATGTTACTGTTAAATAAAATCCGAAGTAGAAGCAGGATATTATTGGAACAGAGAGGGAGGCCGAGCATCACAACACACCAACTTGTAAACACAGGCAGGAAACACTCCCTGACCAACCCGTTCTCGCAAATTTAATAAGTCAATATTGACTTATTAGTTGCGTGCATAGGTGACATACTAAACATAATAGTTTCCTTTGAAAAGCTTCATAGAAAACACCGACCTTACCTAACCTACTTAGTATGTTAAAATAAGCATCTTATAGCTTCGTAATTACAATTGTTACTTAAACTATTATAGGTATAGGTTAGGTAATAATTGTAATTACGAAGCAATAAGATGCTTATCTTAACATACTAAGTAGGTTAGGTAAGGTCGGTGTTTTCTATGAAGCTTTTCAAGGGAAACTATTATGTTAAGTATATCACCTACGCACATATTTAATAAGTCAATATTGACTTATTTAATTTGCGAGAACGGGTTGGTCAGGGAGTGTTTCCTGCCTGTGTTTACAAGTTGGTGTGTTGTGATGCTCGGCCTCCCTCTCTGTTCCAATAATATCCTGCTTCTACTTCGGATTTTATTTAACAGTAACATGGGAGTCAAGTTATGTTTTTAGTGTAGTTAAGTATATTCAGTCCTAGTGAACACTTTTTTATTAAGTTTAAACACTAGACTGTTGTTAAAAAGAAATTGAGTTAATATATATATATATATATATATATATATATATATATATATATATATATATATATATATATATATATATATATATATATATATATATATATATATATATATATATATATACGTCTTGTTGTCAACTTCACGAAATACCCGTTCTCTGATTTCTTTAATGGGTAACTTATGTTATTTTGTGTGTCGGATTTCCGACACCGACCGTCGACAAGTGATTGGGCACCAATCCTTCCCCCCCCCCCGTCCCATCCCAAATGCTAATCCTGACCATGTTCCTAGTGCTATAGTCTTAATAGCTTGGCGCTTTCCCCTGATAGTTGCCTCCCCCAAGAGTGCAGGTGTGTAGAGTGTCACTCTCCCACGGTCAGTGTTACTGGGAATATTGTGAGGTGTGCAGCCTGTCTCCCACGACAGGCGCTGTCTCACGGCACGCAATCAGAGGCACGAGTGCTGGATATTACAATCTTTATCTCACTGGGACCTCCAGACCAGACTCCCGAGCCTTGAACATCCTCTTACCCAAGGTCAGGAGAGGGGGGCAGCTGTCCCCCCTCCCCGTCACTGTCACCCGGATGGGACACATTTCCTGTGGGTGTGTCACATTCTTCACCTGTGAGTGTGTCCTTCCCCCTGCACCAGGGAGCAGCGTGTGTCCCCCTGCACCAGGGAGCAGCATGTGTCCCCCTGCACCAGGGAGCAGCGTGTGTCCCCCTGCACCAGGGAGCAGCATGTGTCCCCCTGCACCAGGGAGCAGCATGTGTCCCCCACCACCAGGGAGCAGCGTGTGTCCCCAGTAACCCAGAACACTGGAGTAAGGGAGCCTCATTACCTTCAATTCCAACATGTGGCATAAATTTGCCAGTAAGTGGACTTGTTGTGCACGTGGTCCGGGTACGGTGCCACGTGGTCCTGGTACGGTGCCCCACGTGGTCCTGGTACGGTGCCCCGTGGTCCAGGGTAGCAGGGTACCCAGTGCCACACGTGGTCCAGGGTAGCAGGGTACCAAGTGCCACACGTGGCCCAGGGGTAGCAGGGTACCCAGTGCCCCACGTGGTGCCCCCTTGCAGGGTATCGTCAGGAACTAGCTAATTTGTTAGGTTCAGTGCCTAGTAGTTTGTGACTCAAATTAGCATGATAGTAAGAACGTATTTCTAAATGGAACTGAATAGAAAAGAGATAGAAAACTTTCGTTGTGTAATTGACGTAAAACTCTACGGTGGGATCAAGCCAGGTTTGGTTTACTATTGCATAGAAGAAAATGTACCCCAGACAGGCTGACGGAAGACATTTGAAAACTCATGAAAAATCATTTAATATAAAGAGGTGACAGATGACCTCTTTTTTGCAGTTGTGTTGTATAGAGGAGAGGTTGTGTTCAGTGGTTGTAGAGCTGTGGTGTCCACTCCGAGGGCAGGACTCTAGTGCGGGGGACAGACAGCCAAGTGGAAGGATAGCTTGGGTCTGAGGAGGGGTTAATCACCTTTGAAATAGGGGCATGGAGGTAATTGTTGGGGGATTTCTCAATTCATGGGCTGAATATTAATTGGTGATTTTCGTGTACAGTTATTATCAAATCAAGTTATGAACTTTATTCATAAGTGCTTCAACATTTATTATTGGAAAGGTTACATAGAAAAATACAGTATAATAATTACATACGAATCACAATAACAACACAACCCGTATATATTGTCATTGTCAGACTCAGAATCTAAATTCGTAACAATTTATACGAGTCATTACTGTCTGCGCTATATTGGTTTATACCAATTTAAATCAGCCTTACATTTCTGGTCGGTTGGTTGATTGATTCTGTCATTTAGTGAGTGACATTAAACTAAAAATCTTAAAGATGAAATATTGTAAAGTTAAAGTGAAGTTTAACACTAGACCGATAAGACATATTGCCGCAATTGATGCCTAAAAGTTAGAATGATGAGACAATTAGTAGTAGAACTAATATAAAGTATCATACTATTAGGTGTATATCTTGACACCCTCATCATCAACACATTCTGGGACTATCCCGGGTCATCACCACTCCGGACACACGACTCATGTGTCATCAGTTTGATTTCAATAGCACTGAATATGCCTGCCAGTAATCCATCTTGGTGACAGTAATTCCTTCAAGTGTCCAAGTATCCAGCTAGGTATCCAGCATCATTGTATACATCAATGTATACAATAGTATAAATACACTGCAGTTGTATTTCCTAACAATTAAGCTAATATATATATATATATATATATATATATATATATATATATATATATATATATATATATATATATATATATATATATATATATATATATATATATGCAGAATAACCACATATGAAAAATAGAAAATGCTTAACGCGTTTTCGGCTAATTCGCCTTCATCAGAGCAAAGTAGAATGAGGATAAGATTGCTGATCAGACCTTTATATCCGCCTGGGCAGATCACCTGACCACCAAAAATAAGTGGACATAGAAAAATCTGATCAAACATTGTAACAACAGCCTTAATGTGAGCCCCGGTATGTACAAGTTGGATCCCTATTTAAGCCTCAATATAGCACGTCAAAACAATATAGCAATCATTTAAACACGTATGGCACTTGGAGATATTAATAGGAGCTGCCTTGTATGGGCCAATAGGCCTTCTGCAATTACCTTCTTTCTTATAATTCCTTTCCTCCACTTATTTTTGGTGGTCAGGTGATCTGCCCAGGCGGATATAAAGGTCTGATCAGCAATCTTATCCTCATTCTACTTTGCTCTGATGAAGGCGAATTAGCCGAAAACGCGTTAAGCATTTTCTATTTTTCATATGTGGTTATTCTGCATACTTGGATCAGTGTTTTTGTGATCATTGTTGCATATATATATATATATATATATATATATAGATATATATATATATATATATATACTAAAGTAGAAGTCCCCAGTGATAAAGTGAGTGCATGAAAAAATGAGTTAAATCAGTTTCCTGCAGTAATAATTCCACTCAGATAAAATTATATCATTCATGTGTGAATTATTTCCTCAAATGTAGGTGTGGTCCCAGGACCTACAAGGTGTACAGTACACAAATCCCAGGACCTACAAGGTGTACTGTACACACATCCCAGGACCTACAAGGTGTACAGAACACACATCCCAGAACCTACAAGGTGTACAGTACACACATCCCAGGACCTACAAGGTGTACAGTACACACATCCCAGGACCTACAAGGTGTACAGTACACACATCCCAGGACCTACAAGGTGTACTGTACACACATCCCAGGACCTACAAGGTGTACAGTACACACATCCCAGGACCTACAAGGTGTACTGTACACACATCCCAGGACCTACAAGGTGTACTGTACACACATCCCAGGACCTACAAGGTGTACTGTACACAAAAAGGAAATATAGGTGATAACAGTTCTCAGGGGAAATCAACAACTGGGATTGCTAGTAGCTAGCAGTGAGTTATGGACCAGTGTGCAACACGGGGCTAGTGGCTAGCAGTGAGTTATGGACCAGTGTGCAACACGGGGCTAGTGGCTACCAGTGAGTTATGGACCAGTGTGCAACACGGGGCTAGTGGCTAGCAGTGAGTTATGGACCAGTGTGCAACACCAGGCTAGTAGCTAGCAGTGAGTTCTGGACCAGTGTGCAACACGGAGCTAGTAGCTAGCAGTGAGTTATGGACCAGTGTGCAACACCAGGCTAGTGGCTAGCAGTGAGTTATGGACCAGTGTGCAACACGGGGCTAGTGGCTAGCAGTGAGTTATGGACCAGTGTGCAACACGGAGCTAGTGGCTAGCAGTGAGTTATGGACCAGTGTGCAACACGGAGCTAGTGGCTAGCAGTGAGTTATGGACCAGTGTGCAACACGAGGCTACTAGCTAGCAGTGAGGGGCTCCCGGTGGAGGAGATCCTATCGCACACTGACCTCCAACACCGACTGTTCACACGGGCTGCAATTTATGGCATATAATGTGTTCAATTATAATCTCTCAATAATCCTTTGCATCAGGGAACATTAGGAGTGTTGCCATACTCCAAGAAGACAATATTATAAAACAATTTTTAAGGTTTAACTAAAAAGTCATTATTTACTGGTTTATTTTTTATTCTCCCGAATTTATTAACTCAGGTGGAAGTACTTTTAAAATTATATACATTTTTCCTTCAATCTTAATTTGTTATAAAATAAATAATGACTGTACACAACATCTAAATTAAATGTAATATATATATATATATATATATATATATATATATATATATATATATATATATATATATATATATATATATATATATATATACATATATATATATATGCTTCAGCCTACAGTTTAGTCCTAATGTCTTGTGTATGATACTCTGTCCTGTGTGACAGTGAATACCAGCATTATCCTCACTCTAATAAGACTCTAATAAGACATTATTAGGCACTAATAATAAGACACTAATAAGACATTATCCTCATTCTAATTGCATTCCTCAGATTAGGCAAAATTATAGTTCAG